>NW_026782134.1:0-600000 GCF_031769215.1 Ylistrum balloti | reverse complement strand
TCGGGTCACAGAGTGTTTGCCATGTCTTATTGAAGAACCGCATTCGTTATATTTACAGATGGGATAAAACAGAAGTTCTTTGTTATTACTTTTGGGATGTGCGAGTATCACAATATTACCTCCATATTAAGATACTTCCCAAAACAAATACTTAAGACGTTAGCTTGTTTATTTTGCTAATATGGCTGTATTTATGACCGTGTTAAGCTGAAGTAATTTGAAATTAGACATAGTTCTATATTGTATCAATGATAACAATGGTATTTAACAACAATACACATTTATATCTACAAACAATATACAGGAACAATAACCAGAAATACTTCAAGACCACAAATATCGCAGGTATCCGAGAAACCTATTATGTTTACCTACCTAGGTTGGGGGGTATGTCTATCAGGTTTCGCCCGAGTAAGATCTATTGTCTTTATGTAAAACCGGCTAGCTAATTATCGTTATCTCAATTATCCAGGCTCATCTCGTGGGGCCGAAATCTAACGGTAGATCGCAACACATTTTATGGTTGGTTAATCTCCATGTTTGGTTCTAGGTAAATTAAATTATCTTAATAGTATGGCATTATAAACACGGTCGTCTTTAATTAGAGCGGGTACCAAAACAGCCAGAGTAGGCCAACACGTGCACGGCATACACGCTAATTTGTCAATAGGTAAACACAAGATTGGAGGTATGATTATCACGCCTGTGATATTCCCAGAGTCATATAGGTCAAACATACTGAAGAAAAAAAAGACTTAAATTTAGACAAATTGAATGTAGAATTCACAACTACGTAGTAGGTTTTAGCACGGACTTAGATATATCAAAGTCCGTGGTTATAGCAAAAAAAAAGTTGAATAGGATGTAAAACTATAAAATCCCTGATTACAATATCTCGTAATCTTCAATTTGTAGATATAGAGGTCCTATACCTATATCTAAGTTATAACGTACACATATCCTTATTACTACAATTTCCCAGTTTTTATTTTTATTTATTACTTATTATCAATTACTCGGTCGTTATGGTCTTCATATCGGCCTTTCAGCAGACGAGAAATGAGAAAGAGAGCAGGATGGGAAATGAAAATAAATAGTAGAAGAAAGGGGATGGAATCGAGTTTGAGCCGACTGTTTCTGAAATCAGGTATTTGTATGATTTTATCTAAACATGTCTAGTGCACGTGCAACACATCACCTTCACAACGTTCCTGAAGTCCATGAGTCTCTCTTTCGGTAGTCAAAAAGGTGTATTGATCTGTAAATTCGATCGATCCAAGACCAACAAGACAGCTGCTGAGCTGAGCATCGTCTAATTACGGGAGCAGGTGGTCGGAGCTCGTGCAGCACAGGCATATGTCCAGCTATGGAACCAGAGTGCACGACCGAAATCACGTGATCCTTCAAGATATCGACGACTAAATATGACACGTGGTCCTTTCTCTGTTCCCCGGCTGGCTTTGTCCCCTTCCTGTTGTATCCCATGTCTACACATTTTCAATGCATCGCTATTTTTAAGTACCATTGACACGTAAATAGCTTTGATCTAACCGTCACAAATGAAGCCGTTGATTGTATTGGTAGCCGGTATCAGGTGGACGGATCAGTATTCAATGCAGCGAGGAATAACGAAAGGCTGTTTTACACAACTCCAACTTTAATGTAAATTTTAATTGAAGTAGCTGCAATAAAGTATAATTCCGAAACCCTTTTGTACAAAAGAAGTGTGCCGAAATGTGACGCCAGCACTCCACAGCCAATGAGATATCTGATGGCATGTGGGGACTAGCTCGGAACGCGTGCTGCATCGGCCTCCGCCAGAATACTCTCAGACCGGTCATCCTTACACACATCTTTTTAGAATTAACACAACTCATACATATCGATCGAAAAAAGTTTGAATATTGTTTGTCATATTTCGAAGGGAAAGTTTGACCTGTTTTTCTTCCCCAAATGGACATGCGTTTGTTGTTTTCGTAGAAAGAAGATAAGAAAGGCATCGTTAAATTGCACCAGGTATTTCTCTTAAGCTAACCATGCTTGTTCAGCTAAACGTTCTATGGATGTAAAAGTATATTCCGCACGAACAAAATGTGCTTCCAACTGGAACGACACATACCTAATCCTGAGTAAGGACATTAGGTTAGCGAGAGCACCTGTCCTGGGGGGTAGCTCAGCCCCACCTGTATGGAGATGAGTCTGACGTAGTGATGTTGAGGTATGAATATGAATGGAGGACAATGGAGAGACGCGTGCCAACACACCTGCTCTATGTATAGGAATCATTTACGTTAATACCCACACATTTCATCGCCTGTACGTGCATTATTTTGGAGTTTACCCCGAGACAACGGAGCTCTCGTGACCTTAAACACCCGGCAGGCCCATTAACACGGGGGCAGGGTACCGTTAGCACCGCCCATCTCTTTCTTTCAAGTTACTGATGACTTGTCCAACGCTCGCGTGTCGCTTGTTATTTTTGGACACCAAATGTCAACAAGCATTTGGTCATGTAAAGGATTCTAACTTTGTGTATAGCTATGGGTGCTCTTCAAAGACACGCACGCTAGATTGTGTACGCGTCGACAGATGATTCTTTGTCGTACGTGCACCTGCCTAGGACACGCGCTCGTGCCAAGAATGATCTCACGTGCTAATGGACAAATAACGGTAAATTGTGATTAAAATCGAACCACAAAGGGACATCGGTCACTATTAATATATCGTCCGTATTTGTTCACCTTGATAACCTCATGTGCCCTGTGGATCGGTGTCCTCAACCACAGTCCACAGAATTCTGTTACTAACAAAGAGATATTTTGGCCTGGTCGTACCCCAAATGGCGAGACTTAAAATAACCGTTACTTCAGCAGCAGATGGGGAACGGGTATTGTCGCCATACAGAGGTACACATGGTCTCTTTGTTTCAGATTACGACAGCAACAGTCTAAATTTCTGAAACTCGCCAAAAGTCAACTGTATG
The DNA here is from genome assembly GCF_031769215.1 of Ylistrum balloti. Taxonomy (NCBI): domain Eukaryota; kingdom Metazoa; phylum Mollusca; class Bivalvia; order Pectinida; family Pectinidae; genus Ylistrum; species Ylistrum balloti. The sequence continues at coordinate 597,017 of NW_026782134.1, read as the reverse complement.
GCGAAACTCTCGCTGTCGTCTATCTTTCTTTCGATATTAGTCCTGTAACTTCGTTATAATGTTTGGTATTTTATTTACACCAAATAAAATGCTCAAATCCATAGTTTATTTTCTCTACGTCAGTTCGATGTTATTGGCGAGGTCTGCCACTGTAGTGTATATTCAAGTATTACCTGCGTGACTTTATTTAGCAGACGCTTTTGTTTCACATTCGTGCAATTTATGCCTAGTAACGTTAACACTATCAATATACTAAACTATTATATTCATTGTGTATATGCCGTATTCTACTTAAAACATTCGAGAACCAGCCTATCCTCCCCCACTTGAGTAACCCTCACACCGCCCCCTCCCATGTATGCACTTTACATTCCGTTAATCCGCCGGAATGTGGCCCCGGTAATCTGTCTTGTATTAGTATATTAGTACCACTTCCTGTTTTTCTCGGAATGTTCTATACATGTTGAGCGTGTACATATCTGATATGTAGAAGTGATACCTTTTAACTGTAAACGCTGGCCAGCTCGAGAACCATTTAAATATCATTAAATAGAAATTAAAAGAAGTTTGCCAAACATATCGTCGAAGACCGCTGGTGGAGTTACCAAATGCCATGGTGAGGTCGTCGTCGGTCCGATGTCCGTCTTATTTTCATAACGACGGACACTGATTTAGGAATGGTGGACTCGTGAGTCTATGGGCATTAGCGCACTTTTTTTATTATGTAAACTATGAACGTTTTGTGTGTGATACACCTGATCAGGACAAAAACGGCATTAATTGTAAGCCGATACTTTTATTAAATGTTCTGTTTGGGATTACCTTACTCATTTCAATAAAAAAAATTAGATAACCCCAGTTTCTTATTCATGGCCAATATATGACGTCACATCTCACTAAACCTTTGATAACAGACCTCCATGTCAACTTCCGGTGTTACACAACATGACGAGATAACCCTGATGTAATATATAGTTTCTTCTACACCAGAAATCAGAGAGTGTTTATCTTACTTAGTATCTACCTATACTTATTCTATCTGGGCGGTCTTTCATCATTATGTATCTGGACCATTCATTCGACCGGAAGTAGTTTCGTTGAAAATCGGTCTATCTGTTGTTACGACAGAGGTAGATAATGGCAATCGCGAAATAGACAAAATGCACATAGAAGACTGTGATTTAAACAACTAAACATGTGTAAGAACTATTGGTTTTTTTCTATGCTGTGAATGTATCAGTTGTATTATTTTGGACATATTCGAGTACAATTTCTTCTGTCTTTCGTGGTTTTGTATAATATTTGTAAAATTGAATGATAAATCCCAGAATCGTTATAATTTCCCAGCATGTCAACTACCTCTGACAGTACTAAAGTGTGAACTTGACTTACACCCTGGTATCTATATACATAACGATTAACCGGGATCATCCATCATCTCCCTACACAAACTGGCTAAGAAATCATTCCGTCGGCTATTTAACAACTCTCACCTAATGTAGAGAATATAATTGTTCGATGGCTATCGTTGAAAAATATATGTATAAAGAATGGTTTTGAGAACAAAATCTTTTGAATCTGTTTAATGCCTAAGGTCAGATTTGGGTGTGAGATTGGAGTTAACGTTTATCACTGCTGTCTCACCACAGGGGCTATCTACTATGGTCAAGGATCGGTGACATTAGGTGTTGCTTTTGATGTCCAGTATCAGGACAATCGTGGATCAGGTGGACAATGAGTACCTATCTTGGCCCTGAATACAGTTTCCTATCAGGGTTGTGCCGAATCGGAACACTGGGATGCCATATGGTTGATAGACTGAAAGTGACGTAACCATTTCCAGGGCACCTGTTTCACGCGACAAAGAGATACCGCTCCGTAACTAAAAATAGATAATTATCAATTCCGTCACAACACTAATAACCCATGACCCATTAGAATTTAACTATATAAAAAAATTTCTTTGTGATGTCATTTTTTTTCAACATGACAGTTTTGTTAGTAAGTCATACTTCTATATGTAAACAATGCACGTATATATGTATATATTGTAGACCAAACTTCGACCTATATAAGTACTGAATGGAGGACATTGCGGTCCATTCATAGACATAACAGAGATTTCGGTTTTGTAATTATGTCACCGACTTAGTTTAATCTTAGTCCGTAATAATCATTATAAGCTATATACTATTGGCAATCCGATTACACTAACGAGTTGTAGGGGAGCATGTTAACAAATCCATATGCCCTTTTAAGGAGAATGAGCAATTATTTTATAATAAAAGTGAAACTGTATTATCATGTTATGTTTGTATTTTTTTATTTACCTTTACCTGACCATAACTGAACAGTTCAGTTTGACGCAGATGATTTCTTATTAGAATTGACATTTTAATGTGGTCATAATTTAGAAGATAATGTCGAAGATAGGTATAGAATCAACGTGACAGCATTACTGCAAAATGAAGCTTCGTGTGGGGTTCCCATAGAAACAATGATGGCGCCATTCTTTCCGACTTAATCCAACTTTAGTGGTACACATTTTATATCATTCAGCGTCTCTAATTTCTTTGTCATGCATTTCACATGAAATGTAATACAGACTATTATGCACATTAAAAAGGTTTCTTAAAACAGTTTTGTCATGCGAGATATTCCGAGAAATATAAATATTCCAGGAAGATACATGACAGAATAATTCGATAAAAATTGTGTATGATACTGTAACATCTAGTGACCTTGTCATACGGAACACCTCGGGCCTTTCTATCACAGTAAAGCCACATCACGGTGTCGTGGAGGTATTTTGCCGACATATCCTTGTTGGTTCAAGAACACTAAACCTTTCTCCCGAACACCACGAACATGACAAATCAATGCTTATGTAAAATAACACTGGCCATTTTGTAGACGAGGAAAGAATGAAGCGGGACATTTAGTTATTTTCTGTGTGCATATGTCTGTTTTGGTCTGAGAGGTAAAAATGAGTTTCAAAAACCTATGTCCTCAAAATACTGGCTCCTCAATTACATTGATCGTTTATTGATTGATTGATTGATTGATTATAAACTTAGCGACCTCCCTCCCCCTCGATATAAACAAGAAAGTTATACATAATGTCGCCATTCTTGTTCTCTCTGTTTCTTGAGCATGTTCCACAACGCTAGTTTGTCTTTAGTATTAGGACGAAAAAAATATTAGCAAGCTGTTTGAGGACAACTAATGTTCCTGTTGTCGCCCTAAAAATCATCTCGGGTGTCTTAACGCTCTTCTACTGTCTTGTTATCGTCCTAAGATACTAGATATCTTGTCGCACTAAACCACTTGTCAACTGTCTTAAATTTTTGTTGCCCTAAGAAGGTCTTGTGCGATTTGGCGTTCCAAATAAAGGAGAACAATTGAGGAAGAATAACGACAGCGGCGCATTGCCAAACAGATGTCTATCATAGATATCATATATAGCGGCTATACATATGTCATATTATTTTCACTTAGCAAGTCATTATCTTACATGTACTGTTCAGACAAACCTATTCTTGATCAACATCTCCAATTAGATGTTGTTGTTTTACTGAAAATATCAAAGCTGTTTAATTTCACCGAACAATTCCTAGGCCAGTACAGAGTCTCTGAAAGAACGTGGAATTGGTACATGGCGCTATTTTTGTGTTCCCGTAACAGTAATGGCGGCCATCCCTGTCATAGGTTTCTAATTACAACAACAAATAAACTTAACTGATGTCACGTATATTAGTTTTGTAACTATTAGCAGCAGGCATTTTGACCAGAAATAATTAGCAATAATCCTTTAACATTTCTATGTCAATAATATTTGATACGTGTTTCCTCGCGACATACCCGGTAAAAGCCTTATTAATAGTTGTGTAAAATCCCTTTAGTTTTATTGAACAAAGAATGAATTTAAAAAACTCCTTTGTTCCAAGTAAACAGATCGTCATCATCTCATCTATAGAATCCCATAGCTGTGTTTTAAGAGGAAAAGCAAGTGGTGTGGAATCACACGATGCTCTACACGCATTTTAAGAAAATCTGTGAATATTTTTGAAATGAGAAATCATTTCTTTAGTAATAAAGACCTCTATGTTTCACTTACACATGTATTACTATGCACACGTATTATCAAACATGTATTACTATACACACGTATTACTAAACATGTATTACTATACACACGTATTATTAGACATGTATTACTATACACACGTATTATTTAACATGTATTACTAAATTATATCATAACATTAAGCGATGCTGTGAATACGATATAGTTGTGTAGAAAGTTCATGCTGAATTAGCAGAAATATAATGTTTAGTTCGTTTGCCGAACTTATTGCTAATACGTTTAAATACTAAATCGCCGTGGTCTATGGATTGTACGTAGCTCATACGTTTGACCACTTATTAAATGTGTGATACTCTACCGGTTGTACTTTTTATGATTTGTAAGTCTCGCCTGGTCTTTTATAGCCCGAATTACTCTATAATCACTTCGCCTGATTTTTTCCAGATTTTAAACAATAAGCTTAAAGATTTAACTTAATCAGCATATACTATACACTGGTGTAATTCGCACCTTTACCTACACCCTAGGTCACGGCTTGGAGGGCGTTATCTAGCACCAAATGACCTTTTGAATTTGAATGGAAAATTCGTTCATTAAAGATGATTCTTTAAAATTATAGAGTCCGCACTTATATATGCATGCTTAGCTATAATGCTGTTTCTCGTTTCCATTTTCAATGTCCAAAATATTAATTGCAGACTTCTTTTGTTTTACTTACAGGCAGCGATGTTGTGACCTCGCTCTTGTTTGGAGTGGCAGTGAGCCGGACAACTACAAGTCCTATGAAGTGGCAGAGTCGGACAACCACAAGTCTTGTTGAAGTGGCAGCGGACGAACAGAAGTCCTGTCGGAGTGGCAGTAAGCCTTACAAACGCAAGTCTTGTTGGCGTGCCCGACATAGACACGTTTTGTTGGAATGGCAACGAGGCCGGTCAAATCTAGTAAATAGGTGCATTTCCGGTCAATTTGTCTCTTTTTGGAGATTGTAATGCGAGATGTTTTTACTCCATCCGGTAGCATTCTATTTTCTCGTCAAATTAACTTTTTACTCGTCAAATGTTAGACGATCTAATGTCTAGGTAACTGCGTGGATGATACTGTCTGTAGTTTTCCGTCAGCTCATGTCGATACTCAAATTATAACAGACTCGTGAAAATTTTGAATTTTTGAACATTTCATTTTATTGCTTTCTATAAAACAAAATAGCTCAGTTTGTTTTTTTGGTATAGGGGGCGGCAAATCTGTCCCCCGTCCCAAACTTTTGGTCCCTCCTTTCACACAGGAAAGGTACAAAAACCACACCCTCTGACAAATCACACCCGATATGGCCCGACTGTCTAAAATCGAAACCGATCTCCGTATTGTACCCGAAGACCATTTCTCTCATACACCATGGAGCACGTGGTCAACAAATCTATAGAATTAACATAATTCATTTTCTTTAATATATCAATCGATTATCTTTTCAAATAAAAAATGCATATTTTTTTCTAATATACAAAAAATCATGAAAATATAACATAGATGAACGATAGAAGTAACACTTGTTGGTGGTGTTGAACTTGTCGAAAGATAATACATAACGATTTGATTCACTGACAATTCTACAAGATGTTTTCCACGTCTCCTTTAGCTTCATGTATTCCCAACATTCGCCTTCAAACTCAGTATTGCTCACATTTATACTCCACTATATAATCCATACAATCGGGCTTGTGACTCTCGCAAAACGAAAATTTACAAGATCTGTACCAGTCAACTCGAAAGTCTGTTCGGTACACTAGAGTTTATTAATATATTCTATCACAGACGTTATAGCTTTGCAGTTTTACCTTGAAAGACAATATTTCTATCATATCCATTGCCACTGCCTATCAGACTTAATCTTTTTTATGTAAAATAAAAAAAATACTGCGACAAAAATATAAAGCGGGATAAAAAAAAGTGTAACAGAGCGCCCCCTGTTAAACAATACAAATCCTGTGTTCTAAAAACACAGGCCTTGCCTATGGGGACCGGCCTACCCCAAACTGCCCTATATGTTAACTAGGCTCAGCGCTCCGATATACTGTTATAACACACACGACTGGGCAATCAGTTAAAAAAAATAAATACAAGTTCTCTTCTTCAGCAAAGTAAAATAGTAAATAGATTGGATTTTCAGCATACATACTAATAAATGGATAGGCATTTCATCACACAAAAATATATCTTGTATCGTAGAGCCGCTTTCCGTCTTCTAGGCGACTGCGGCGTTAGTCTGTCAGGTTACTTTCAGTTACGGGGTTGATAGGACGAACCGAGGTAGAAACATACCGATAATTCGTACCCAAGTTTCCAAACTTTCTATGAATAATCAGAGGTAAGATAGTTTGGGATAGTTTTTTTTATCACAAATAGAAATATTTTAAATTTTCATAAGCAAATAAAATGGCACAAATACCACGCTCTCCTGCACGAAAGGGTTACAACGAACTTCAAATACTCCGGTCTTCAATAATAAATAAATTAATTCAAAATATCAAAAATGCATCGTTTTCCAACTAAGTTGAAAAAATATTTTAACTTAAATATAAAATAAATATATATTTGAACACATTTCACGAGAGACCTGAACTGGTTTCATCGTTTTCTTTTCAGATGAGTGGATGAATTTTTTTTTTTCTTAAAATTTCGATCGGGATGATGTTGATATCTAGCAGAACGTTAAATATGCCTCTATTCTAGCACCCTGTCCCGTGTTGCACTCGAAAACACAATGGCTATCTCGACAAAACCATTCATTCTATAGCACTAATTGGTCCCACGGTCCTATAAATCCACTATTTGCAATTTTTGCTCTGGAAAAAAAAATCACAATTTAACAAAATAAAAGCCGATGCAGACTTAAAAAAGAAAATAATAAAAATTTGAAAATTTTCATGAAGTTAACTGATCTAATTGAAATGGTGAATATCTATGACCGAGGTAACGTACACAACATTTAAGGGGAAGGGTAGAATTTGCGAAAATAATGATTATTTTGTGTCAATGGCATTTTGAAACATGAAAACTTAATATAACATTATATACAATAACATATCAAAAGGCTTGAACGCCTTTGTCGATAACAAGACTTCGGAAAACATTTTCGCAGGGGTTTTTGGTCCCTTCGAAATTGAGACAAGAGAATGAAATGATACCAAGTTGAACGTTAGCAGTGACATCGGAAAGGCTACATTATTTTTATCACATTTTTTGAACACATAATACTCTGATGCCACATGTTAACGCCCAAACTTGGTGACGTTTTATGAGAAAAAGTCTGAACACGAAACCACGTGACGTCAATTATGTTCGACAACATCGGGTTCCTCAATTGTGGCGTCACATTCATTGGGAGCAGTAGAAACGAATGCTCCTGGTCGTAGGTAGAAAACACTTCAAAAGTTCGTATACACAATATATTCGTTGGTTCGACTCAAAATGCAGAAGTTTCTTGGCAGCGATTGGAACAAAAAGTTTTGTCTCTTTTTTGTTTTTAGAAATTAAAACACAATATCCTGGACGTCAGTTGGGGTTGTGGGTTGACCCTCCAAATGGTGGTGATGGTGATGATCGACTTTCACCATTGGCGCTTCCGATGTTTGCGCCATACTGGATAAATTTGTAGCTAGCGTCTGTTCAATTTGTTCCTGACACGACCGCAGGCAGTCCTAAAACACAAGAAAATCATACTAAGTGTCAGCGGGTATGGGCAAAAGAAAGCAATGGTTAAAATCTGGCGTTTAACTCGTATTGACTGTGGTTTGCTAATTAGTTGTAATTAACAGTTTCGTGCAAAAGCGGGCAATGAGACTCGGGCCTCCAGGAGCAAATATACACTTCCAAAAAGTTGCCACCAAACAGTTTGGTAAACAAGCCCCACATTTTACGTAAGACTAAGATATATATATGCAGGCAACCTGGGGCTCTGGCTGTGGACATCACAATAAATTTATTTACGACCTGACTTCTAGAGATTCACTGGTCAGTCTCCGGCTAGGGGGTCAAGTCTGGACATAGCACACAGGTGTTATAAACCTGTGACCGCTAAGACAGACGTGTCATAAATTAATTGACAAGCCAATTGATTTGAGCCAAAGGTCATGTTACATTGACCAGGTTAGATGAGTGCAAGAGACGCGCTTCAGGCAAATTAGTGCCAAATTTTCACGGGTTCATTTCCTTCTTAATTCTTAAAGAGAAGTACAGAAATCACCTATTTGTTTGAACAAGCATGAGAGTAAACAGAAATCGAACTTACCACATCTATGCTTGTGATGTCGTGCAGTCTCTGTAGTAACTGTACATTGAGGTCATTGGTTTTTAGAAGACCATGTGCGGCGGCCCCGACACTGCCGGCAGCAATCATGGAAGGCGGGTACATCATAAATTTACAATCTGAAAATATTAAAATATGTAATCAATAAATAATTAAAAACTAATACAATAAACATTCTTACTGCTGTTAAACAGAAACAAAAGTTTTGTTCCTTTAAAAGAAATATTGTACATTTTAATAATTTGGGAAATGAAGGTGCTCTATTGTCACCTGTCATTTCGTTAGCTATACGACAGGTTGTATATCGGGATTGTTTAAAGCGAGAATGGTATTTCACAAGTTCACTGAACAGTGGGTAGGTTACAACAGTCTGTGTAAGGGACCGGGTACACGTAATGCTATTGATGGAATAATCACATCAACAGATAATTACATAAATGCTAATCGTGTTCGATTTCTGACAAAGCTGCATTGATAATTGAAAGGGAAACAACTCCGGATGACTTACAAACCGAGGAGGTTATGTTACCCATATGCAATATACATTTAGAGAAATTACATCAAAATAATGTAAACCTATAAAATAAGGTCAGGATAATGTATCAGCTGAAATTATTCCAAATAAGTGGATTACGAATCGCCTGCCCAATCCCTAAGGTATAGACTTAACCACAAAATCTCTTTCAAGGGCTAATCCCGGATTTCCCATATCTCTCCCACCTGCCTAGTAGTGGTCAAGTAATAATACCACTTCCGTTGTGTAGAGGTCATGTTTCATATACAAGGGGAATAGAGAGATAGACTATGACAAGCTGTCACAGTTAACGTTATCAGCGGAGCCTGTCGGAAGAAACACACTATAACCCTAGTTGAATGCGTGCAGTATATAGTTCTGAAAAGGGTATCCTATTTCATCCTAAGTTTTGTGAATGACTTTCCAACATAGTAAACATACTTCAAGTGAAAAACCGCACGATATGGGCAGGGAAGAAAAAACTAACCTTCGTTGTGACATTTGCTCACATGACTCGGTGCACCAGAGATCAATATTAATTTGGGTCAACTACAAAGTTGTACATATTAATATAATTCGTGTTAGTGACGTCACAAGTACTCACCAGTTGAACACAGTGCCACGAACGTCTGAGCGTGTTTCTTGATAAGTTCACACTTTTCTTTGTCCATACAAAGCCTACTTAGCACATGTTCGAGAAAGTCATGTGGTGTTACAGCTGATAGGTCCCATTTTAGTTTATTAAGAACAATTAATTCCATGTCCTGAAATGAAAATTAAAATTGTGCCATTACCACGATCAAATATTTTAAAGATAAAAAGTTGTTACGGCCTGACAAACAATAAGGTGAACACTTTTATTTTGCTTCAATTTATCAAGTACGAACCCAGGAATGTAGATCCGCCAGCGATGATTACCTGGGGCATGACTGACATACCTGGCCTGTGTTTACCTGTTATAGGTACTACGTTATTGTCCATCACGCTACCATCAACACTTGGCATTTAACCAAATATCGTTATGAAAATTTCATCGCGAATAGATTATTTTAACCTAGAAGTGAACTTTATCATTACTATTATTATTTGTAAAATGAAAATAAATCCTGCAATTTTACGACTTTATTCACAACTGTAATTCCGGATTTTTTTGAAAACACAAAGAAATATGTACCATTAATTCCTCGATTCCAACAGAATTGTCAGTGTAGACGATCAATTTTTCTGCAGTCAACGGATTCGTTTCCTTTAACTTTGAAGCCAGAAACATGCACACACATCCAAGAAGTTGTAGTCTATTCCTTGGAATGTCCATAACTGATAAAAATCTGTCCAAGTAATTCATAGCTAATGGAAATACTTCCTCTTCGCATTTTTGTTCTTCACAGACCTGAAAACAATAACAAAAATAATTATTTTGATTTAGAATATTTCGTAAGTAAATGAAAATAACGCAACGAACAAAGAAATTTTTCATGAAAGTCGATTTGAAAATTCGACTGAATTTTTCTAAGTTCCATTTGTAAATTTAGGTGATGGTTCGGCCTGAATATGAGAGGAATGTCAGTATATTCGAGCTAAAAGTCGAGAAAAATTCACATTGGCTATCACAGAGCACATGCCCTCGCCGGTTACCAGTGCGCATGTATGTATCTGCGGCCCACGAAATCTGTCGTATTCTCTTTGTTAGGCAGTTACAGAAAAAAATCATAAAATTCACAATTTTGAAGATATTGCAAAATTTTTTGATGCAATGCAAACTATAAATCCCATTCTAGGTGACCATGGAAAAACAATTCGGATAAAAGCTGTAATTAATCCATAGTAATCGATTATATCAAGCCATCTCTGCAAAAAAAGCCAAAAACGTGGGTGTTTTAGACGTAAAATTGCTCCACAAATATAAATTCGAAAAAATGTCTACATCAAAATTTAACAAGCAATATTGGTAGCATCGGAAACTGCAGACCTTTTGCTACCTAACCATGGAAAAATATCAACTTGATGTCGAGAAATTAAAAACTTATGACGAGTTGAAAATACTAACTAAGTATAAAGTATAATGGCATTCCACGTCCCGCCATCTTGTATATGTAGGTGGCGAGTTCGTGCGCCTCAGATTTCATTAAATCATATAAAATAAACCGTAGGCGACACAAGATAAATACATATACCATCATCAACAATAGAAAGTATATTTTCAGAATATATAGATGTCATGAAGATCAATCAATGAAAATACAGAAATATTTTCTCTTCTTCTACCGATCCTACGGTACACGGCAAATGGACACGACCGTACACTGAACAAATATTAGACAAACTTGGTTAATGGGAAAAAAATAAAATACCTCTAGCATCCATTCGGCCACCATTTTTCTCATGTAAGGTTTAATGTCTGTTTGTACACATTTGAAGTATGTTGGCGATGGCTGATATCGATCTTCGGTGATTAGCAAGTTGTTGAGAACACGATCATCTTCAAGTAACACTGGGTCCTTGTAAGCTCTCCGGAGCTGTTCTGTCTCACAACACATCAACATGTTCATTTTCCCGATCGGAGGATCACTGTTATAAATTAAGACGAATATAACTCAGTATTGAATAATGTATCCCGTAAAGAATAAATAGTACACAGTCCACACAGACTATCACAAGGTAGGCTTTCGAGGTCTATATCACAGCTAGCCCTCGCGGAGCAGTCGGTTTGCAATCTTTTGTCTGAGGTAGAATGTGGTATCAGAATTATATTGTTTGGCCGGTTATCCAATGATAGTAAGTTGATTTTGGAAATGTAAGATACTTGCAGCACTGTTGCTCACATCAGAGCTCACCGGCCAACAATCTGTCAGTGTTGCTTGGTCTTATATACCACCCTAGTTCTCGATGTAAAGCAATACATGTGATCTGCTATCCACAGGGCCCCCTTTTTGTCAATGACTGCGCATGCGTGGTAGGCTAGGTTGGGAGAATGTTAACGGTTCGTCTAGATTTTGTAATAAATATGGATAATCATTATCAATAACTTTAGAGTTATCATTGTAATACAATTATAGGTTATATATGTAGCTGTACACGGAGTATCAATATTTTTAATGAATTAAATCAACGCAATATTTCACGTTTTTCATCCTGAACACATATATGAATATTCATGAGATTTGCCTTCCCGTAAACAAAACTGGGGTCTCTCAGCCGGCTTTCCAGCGGTCAGCCCTGATGTGTTCTTCAAGGAAAATGCATTTTATTAAGTGTATTTTGTTCGATAACATTCAGTTTATCGCTTGTTTCATCCGTTCCCCTAGTTGAAAGTATGTTGGTTTCAGTGAAGATCTAGCTCAATCTGTGAAGATTTCAGTTAGCCAGTTGTAGCTGTTGGAAGGAAACGACCACGTTGTTTCCAGTGCATTGTTACAATTTAACAATAGATACAATGGTATTTTAAAGAAAATTAAGGTTTCAGTTGTTTGAAATATACACCTACATCAATATGATAATGATATTTATCTTTATTGGAAATTATGTGGACATTATAATACAATAGCGTTGCCGGCCCACGTTTCTATTTATAGGTGAAGTAGGCCACCCGAACTGAACGACTACATGAACCAATGACTGCACACAGACACCGGGCGATCGTATCTATGAATGAGAAATGGAAGCATTCCAGAGCTAGTGAGAACATTTCTGAATGAAATTTACTCTCTTATCGAAGCTCCGCCTTACAACCCAAGCGCGACCATCTGATTGGTCTAAACCATTCGAGGTGACAACTGAGGACACGCCTTTGATGAATTGATGTATCACACTGCGATCTTAACGGAGAGAGAAACTATTTGAAAACGAAAAATATATCAAGTAAACACAGAGGACTATGATGTCATTAAAGATAGGATATTCGTGTTTAGTGACATTTACAATAAATCTTCTGAATTTGAGTTCGCGATTAACATCCAAATGATATCTAATTAGGAAAATTACACGTGCTTTGCAGAAAATCCCACGGGTAAGGGGATTACAGAATATATATTTATTGATTATAAATAGATAGGTTGTATTTCCACTGCTGCTTCAGTAAATACACAATTATCATGTAATACTTACATCATGAATATTGACAATATATATATTTTTATTTGAATGAATTTCACTTTACAAATAAAAAATACAGGTTTGTAAAGTTGGGTATTATGTTGTTATCTGATGTAAAATATGTTCGCTCCTTTTGTTTAAAAGAGCAAACTTATGTTAGATCAATCTGAGGCTAGTATGATTTTTAACTTCAGAAAGACAACTGATTTTGTTTCTCATTTCATCGCATTCAAAACTGAAATAATGTCACTATTTTGTGATAAAATGTTGATGAGGTCTGGTAATACCTTCGGGTAAACTGTTCATTGACAAAGCGTTGTACAATTTGGGGACTGACGCTGGGACTGTGAGACTGTGTGAGATAACTACGAAACGATAACTTAGAAAGTACTGAAGCATGAGTTCTGTAAGATTGCTTCTGGCCCCGATTTTTTTATCAAGAAGTTGGACATGTCAATCATATATAACACTGGTTATAATCCCGCAGACACAATCCAAACTTGTTTTCTATAGAGCCAACTCGTCATTATCAATAACAGCGAAATAGCACGTGCTCGCGGCATATCTTTCAGACGTACAGAAACAAATATTGAAATCTAAAATCTAACAACTTAGACACATAGATAATACATACAAATCTGACAACTTAGACACATAGACGATACATACAAATCTGATACATTAGACACATAGATGATACATACAAATCTGACAACTTAGACACATAGATGATACATACAAATCTGACAACTTAGACACATAGATGATACATGCAAATCTGATAACTTAGACACATAGAAGATACAGGCAATTCATAGAATAGGTTTATCTCGAATACAAATGGAGAGTATAATATAATCCCGAAGTGTAACGGGTACAGAGAGTTGAATCGGTCAATTACGGGTACAGAGAGTTGAATCGGTCAATCACGGATGCAGAGAGTTGAATCGGTCAATCACGGATACAGAGAGTTGAATCGGTCAATCACGGGTACAGAGAGTTGAATCGGTCAATCACGGATGCAGATAGTTGAATCGGTCAATCACGGATGCAGAGAGTTGAATCGGTCAATCACAGGTACAGAGAGTTGAATCGGTCAATCACGGATGCAGATAGTTGAATCGGTCAATCACGGATGCAGAGAGTTGAATCGGTCAATCACGGGTACAGAGAGTTGAATCGGTCAATCACGGATGCAGAGAGTTGAATCGGTCAATCACGGGTACAGAGAGTTGAATCGGTCAATCACGGATGCAGATAGTTGAATCGGTCAATCACGAATACAGATAGTTGAATCGGTCAATCACGGATGCAGAGAGTTGAATCGGTCAATCACGGATGCAGATAGATGAATCGGTCAATCACGGATGCAGAGAGTTGAATCGGTCAATCACGGATGCAGATAGTTGAATCGGTCAATCACGGGTACAGATAGATGAATATGTCAATCAAGGATTCATTTAATTTGATATACGCATTTTATATTTCCATTTGATAAAGCAATAGAAATTTGGGTAGAATTTATTACAACAGCAGCGTTAGATCTTAATGTTTTCAATACAAGGCTATAAGATTTTACCGTGCAAATGGAACAGAAATTGAGAAAGACCTTTTTCTCTTGGCTTTCTTAGTCTAGAAATGTTTAATTCACTTTAAGTCACTATATGAAAGAATTTGAGTTAAATAAGAATGAAATAATCCAATGAAAATGCGTACGATTTTAAATATAGACTTTAAGCCAAACATGTTTCAACTTGTTTGTGAGGGAAGGGACGTAACTCAAATTAGATATTTCGGTAACCACAACAGACCTGTTCCTACGGTAACAAGGGAAGTAAATCCTTCTAACTTAGCGGCATTTGTGTCTCCCTAAATGAAAAAATCGCCATCCTCAAATTATAGATTGTTAGATTAAAAACAGAACAAAAACGCGCTTAATGCCCTAAAGTTCAATGGTTTTTAGACTTTAATTATAAAAAAATAAATAAAACACTACTTAATCTAAATATACAGAGATAAATGCAATAATGCCTTTAAAATTATTACAGAGATAGCTGTATGCGGATTTCCGTGAAGATAGCATCGTTTATGTCCCGTCACACATGGTAACAACTTCCGCTTTGATAGGACACACATGGTACCCGAGCTAAACCAAAATGCAAAAACATCCGCAAAATCAACATAAACAATATTTTGAAAGCGTTTCCCCTCCTTTCACCGTTTGTTCTTATTAATTTCCAAAAGAATTTTCCGTTTGAATTTGTTTGCTATTTAAAAATTCAAAAAGGACTAATTTTTCATCACGGGATTGTTATTACGGAAGTCACTTTTCAACGGTATTGTGAAATTCTAGCCACGACACATTGCATATGTTTAAACAAAAACATCGATACAGATTTATCATTGATCATAAAAAAATCGACCCCTTTGATACATTACGTTTTCAATAAAGATATACTTAGAATTGAATGTCACTTACAGAATTGACAGCACACTTATTTACTAAGATCACATTGACTGAAACAAAACAATATGTGTTCGTTCCCAACAAACTAACCTCACGCGCGTCTCTACCAGTAACAAAACGATCTCCCGTCTTTCTCTACACTAAACAAACTAACAGTCTGTCTTTCTCTACTCTAAACACATTAACCTCCCGTCTTTCTCTATTCTAAACACATTAACCTCCCGTCTTTCTCTACTCTTAACAGACTAACCCCCGTTTTCTCTACTCTAAACATAATAACCTCCCGTCTTTCTCCACTCTTAACAGACTAACCCCCGTTTTCTCCGCTCTAAACATACTAACCTCCCGTCTTTCTCCACTCTAAACAGACTAACCCCCGTTTTCTCCGCTCTAAACAGACTAACCTCCCGTCTTTCTCTACTCTAAACAGACTAACCTTCTGTCTTTCTCTGCTCTAAACAGACTAACCCCCGTTTTCTCCGCTCTAAACAGACTAACCTCCCGTCTTTCTCTACTCCAAACAGACTAACCCCCATCTTTCTTTACTCTAAACAGACTAACCTCCATTTTCTCTACTCTAAACAGACTAACCTCCCGTCTTTCTCTACTCTAAACACATTAACCTCCCGTCTTTCTCTATTCTAAACACATTAACCTCCCGTCTTTCTCCGCTCTAAACAGACTAACCTCCGTCTTTCTCTACTCTAAACAGATTAACCTCCCGTCTTTCTCTACTCTAAACAGACTAACCCCCGTCTTTCTCTGCTCTAAACAGACTAACCTCCCGTCTTTCTCCACTCTAAACAGACTAACCCCTGTTTTTTCTACTCTTTTCACATTAAGCCCCATCTTTCTCTACTCTAAACAGACTAAACCCCATCTTTCTCTACTCTAAACATGCTAACCTTCCATCTTTCTCTACTCTAAACACATTAACCCCCGTCTCTCTCTACTCTAAACAGACTAACCCCCATCTTTCTTTACTCTAAACAGACTAACCCCCGTCTTTCTCTACTCTAAACATACTAACCTCCCATCTTTCTCTACTCTAAACACATTAACCCCGTCTTTCTCTACTCTAAACACATTAACCTCCCGTCTTTCTCTATTCTAAACACATTAACCTCCCGTCTTTCTCTACTCTTAACAGACTAACCCCCGTTTTCTCTACTCTAAACATACTAACCTCCCGTCTTTCTCCACTCTAAACAGACTAACCCGCGTTTTCTCCGCTCTAAACATACTAACCTCCCGTCTTTCTCCACTCTAAACAGACTAACCCCCGTTTTCTCCGCTCTAAACAGACTAACCTCCCGTCTTTCTCTACTCTAAAAAGACTAACCTTCTGTCTTTCTCTGCTCTAAACAGACTAACCCCCGTTTTCTCCGCTCTAAACATACTAACCTCCCGTCTTTCTCCACTCTAAACAGACTAACCCCCGTTTTCTCCGCTCTAAACAGACTAACCTCCCGTCTTTCTCTACTCCAAACAGACTAACCCCCATCTTTCTTTACTCTAAACAGACTAACCCCCGTTTTCTCTACTCTAAACAGACTAACCTCCCGTCTTTCTCTACTCTAAACAGACTAACCTCCCGTCTTTCTCTACTCTAAACACATTAACCCCGTCTTTCTCTACTCTAAACAGACTAACCCCCATCTTTCTTTACTCTAAACAGACTAACCCCCGTTTTCTCCGCTCTAAACAGACTAACATCCCGTCTTTCTCTACTCCAAACAGACTAACCCCCATCTTTCTTTACTCTAAACAGACTAACCCCCGTTTTCTCTACTCTAAACAGACTAACCTCCCGTCTTTCTCTACTCTAAACAGACTAACCTCCCGTCTTTCTCTACTCTAAACAGACTAACCTTCTGTCTTTCTCCGCTCTAAACAGACTAACCTCCGTCTTTCTCTACTCTAAACAGATTAACCTCCCGTCTTTCTCTACTCTAAACAGACTAACCCCCGTCTTTCTCCGCTCTAAACAGACTAACCTCCCGTCTTTCTCCACTCTAAACAGACAAACCCCTGTTTTTTCTACTCTTTTCACATTAAGCCCCATCTTTCTCTACTCTAAACAGACTAAACCCCATCTTTCTCTACTCTAAACATGCTAACCTTCCATCTTTCTCTACTCTAAACACATTAACCCCCGTCTCTCTCTACTCTAAACAGACTAACCCCCATCTTTCTTTACTCTAAACAGACTAACCCCCGTCTTTCTCTACTCTAAACATACTAACCTCCCATCTTTCTCTACTCTAAACACATTAACCCCGTCTTTCTCTACTCTAAACAGACTAACCCCCATCTTTCTTTACTCTAAACAGACTAACCCCCGTCTTTCTCTACTCTTAACAGACTAACCCCCATCTTTCTCTACTTTAAACAGACTAACCCCCGTCTTTCTCTACTCTAAACATGCTAACCTCCCATCTTTCTCTACTCTAAACACATTAACCCCCGTCTTTCTCTATTCTAAACAGACTAACCCCGTCTTTCTCTACTCTAAACACATTAACACCCGTCTTTCTCTACTCTATTTACATTAACCCGCGTCTTTCTCTACTCTAAACAGACTAACATTCTGTCTTTCTCTACTCTAAACACATTAACCCGCGTCTTTCTTTACTCTGAACATACTAACATTCTGTCTTTCTCTACTCTAAATATACTAACCTCCCGTCTTTCTCTCTTCCAATCAGATCTACCTCCCGTCCATCTCTTCATTTACCAAACCAACCTTTCATATTCCCTTTTCCACCATCCAAGTAATATAACACACTGACTAGTTTTTGGTGTATTCTAATGGAATATTGGGCCTCGCGACCCTTTTCCTTAACCATATATCCCATCCTGCCTTCTCAACCGTAAACAATATCATGATATCTGGTCATAGACATTTCTTTATTATGTATTGTTTGGTTTCCTAATCCAATCTGTAGAAAATTGTACACGAGTAATTTCTTTAAATTTTGATGTTTGTTATTTAATGCGGGAAAATTTTTCTAGGTGTGATAAATATTTTATAGATATACAGTAGTATGTAACCTTTCTGGGTCTGTATATAGGTGGCTATTGTTTTGGTTTTTTTTAGATTGTTATGGTTTAAAGAGAAAGCTCTATAATTTTGTGTTTGAAATACCTCCTCAGAGACACTGAAATAACTGTCAGTTATAACAACAAAAATATACATCAATCGATAAGAAACTCCCAAGTGTGAAATACGCGATTCACTTGTTCATTCAGGTGTGTTTTTAAAATTTTATTGTTGTCATACTTTAATTATCTATAAATACCTATTACGTAAAAAGGTTACTTGTAAACAAACGAGATCTACGCGTGTGTTAGCGGTCGTAACTACCACTGAGACAGAAATACACATTTAAAGGTCTACATATTTCAACTACATATGATATCCTAGGTTTTGTTTTATAATTCTCTAATTGTTTGAAGTAAAGCCGAGAATATCCCCCGCATCGATCGTCTTATATTTGTATCAGTATTTTTAACGCAGAGCTATGTTAATTGGCACCGATTATCGAATACAAAATTCCTGGTCAAAGACGAAGGCCATGAACTATTGTACAGCATATAACATACACATCACAAGGGCATGTCTTCCACAATGTACAAATTACTGGAGTCACGTGGCAAATTATCTAATGCTATGTTTACAAATATAGGTTTCCTGGGTACATGTATATATAGGATTTCAATTAACAAAACAACCGATACGGAACTATTTTTGTCTTAAGATTCGCTCAAACGAGTCAATCCAATCAGGAGAGAACAACGCGATATACAATATTTAGGTCTATTACAACTCCAAGGCTAAACTGTAAACGTCACGGAATACAAAGTCTAAAGAAAACAAGACAAGAGAGGTAGAAAAACGAAACTAAAGACGTGATGTTTGTGTATAGAAACGGATACATTAACATACACAAACGTACCAGACATACGTGATCTGTGAAAGCATCTCTTGTCATACGAATAGTGACATAAAATCACTATATTACTTACAATTAACCAAATAATTAATTTCTTCATTCTTTATTTCATGGTTTTATACAATATAAAAAGGTAAAGTATGTCGCGATTACAGCAAATGATACAGTTGCCAGGGAGTGTGAAATTTAGGTTAGATCAGGATTATGTATCGATATTTCCGTTTAATTAATTGAAAATTCGTCTTGTTTCTTCCACAGCCAGAATTTGACACCAAATCACGCCAAGAGCGCTGATAGAATCAACTCGACCAGATAAAGACAAGATGGTCAGAGAAGGTACGAATGTAGACATCGATTAGAGAGTGTGTGATATATACTGTAATAACAAATAAAGTCACCAGAAGTTGCCTGTGATCGATTGCCAGACATAGACCCAAATACATGAGAGATATGTATATGGAATGACAAGTGTAACGCAAATATTCGGCGATTTAGCGCTGACAAACTTTAATTGTCAGAATTATGTGTTCAAAGAAAAACTTGTTGAAATATGAACCCAAACTTAGGGCAAATTAGGCAAAAATTCCATTATCTTCATTTTAGGCAAGTTTGAAATTTATGATAAGACACGCAACCAAATATGTTATGAGTATGCGTCAGATCATTTCTTCGGTTGGAGAGAAAGTTCTCGAGAGCATACATTTAAAATCTTATCAAACATACGGGCATTTATCTGCATGGAGACTCAATTTTCTGCCTTAATCAAGTACGGGTAAATGATATTTGTATTACTCGATAGACATGTTATCCCGAATGTCTTGTCCGTTCTCATAGAAATGTCGACTTCATACACACGTGTTTACAAATTGAACGATCAAGTCATTTTAAAATGTCAATAATGTGTTGCGGAGTATGTATGAGAGTATGTTGACACAGCGATAGGTCTCTGAAAATTTATCGTCTTCCGGGGAACCAGGTGTAAGTGGATGTAGGTAACGGACTGCGGGCCCGATCATGGCCAATCCCTCTTCGGACTTTGCGGTCTCGGTCGCTACTTGACAGAGTTTCCTTCAGTTTACCAAACTTTAAAGACTATCAGTTATCTCTATACTCCTTGACAACAGTTTCCCCCCCAGCCCCTCCCCTCACTATGTCGAAGTTTCCCTGTTCAGGTACCTCTCCTTTTGTATGGCCAGCCCCTTCGTGAACTGGTATCCCCTTTTTTGTAACCCCCCTTCCCCATTCACCGGAGCTTCCCTTGAACCATACCTCCACGACCAAGGTTTGACTGTTCTTTTCCCTGGTGCGGCCAACCTCTCCATGACACTGATTTACACTTTTTGACAATTTCTCCTTCACTCGGCCGATTCCTCGAGGACAAGGGGTTTTCTGTTCAGGCACCCCTCCTTGACAAGGGTTTTTCTGTTCAGGCACCCCTCCTTGACAAGGGGTTTTCTGTTCAGGCACCCCTCCTTGACAAGGGTTTTTCTGTTCAGGCACCCCTCCTTGACAAGGGGTTTTCTGTTCAGGCACCCCTCCTTGACAAGGGGTTTTCTGTTCTGGCACCCCTCCTTGACAAGGGGTTTTCTGTTCTGGCACCCCTCCTTGACAAGGGGTTTTCTGTTCTGGCACCCCTCCTTGACAAGGGGTTTTCTGTTCTGGCACCCCTCCTTGACAAGGGGTTTTCTGTTCAGGCACCCCTCCTTGACAAGGGGTTTTCTGTTCAGGCACCCCTCCTTGACAAGGGGTTTTCTGTTCTGGCACCCCTCCTTGACAAGGGGTTTTCTGTTCTGGCACCCCTCCTTGACAAGGGGTTTTCTGTTCAGGCACCCCTCCTTGACAAGGGGTTTTCTGTTCTGGCACCCTTTCTTGGTTGGCCTCTTCTTGTCTGGGAATTTCTCTCGTGTTGTCAACCCATTCATTGGCTTGAGATTTCTCTCTTTCTGTCAACACATTCCTTGACTGGGGATTTCTTTCGTTTTGTCAACCCATTCCTTGGCTTGGGATTTCTCTCGTTTTGACAATCCTCTCCTTGGCTTGGGATTTCTCTCGTTGTCAACCCATTTCTTGGCTGGGGATTTCTCTCGTTTTGTCAACCCATTCCTTGGCTGGGGATTTCTCTCGTTTTCTCACCCATTCCTTGGCTGGGGATTTTCTTTCGTTTTGTCAACCCTTTCCTTGGCTGGGGATTTCTCTCGTTTTGTCAACCCATTCCTTGGCTGGGAATTTCTCTCGTTTTGACAATCCCCTCCTTGGCTAGGGATTTCTCTCTTTGTCAACCCATTCCTTGGCTAGGGATTTCTCTCGTTGTCAACCCATTTCTTGGCTGGGGATTTCTCTCGTTTTGTCAACCCATTCCTCGGCTAGGGATTTCTCTCGTTTTCTCACCCATTCCTTGGCTGGGGATTTTCTTTCGTTTTGTCAACCCTTTCCTTGGCTGGGGATTTCTCTCGTTTTGTCAACCCATTCCTTGGCTGGGAATTTCTCTCGTTTTGACAATCCCCTCCTTGGCTAGGGATTTCTCTCTTTGTCAACCCATTCCTTGGCTAGGGATTTCTCTCTTTGTCAACCCATTCCTTGGCTGGGAATTTCTCTCGTTTTGTCAACCCATTCCTTGGCTAGGGATTTCTCTCGTTTTGACAATCCCCTCCTTGGCTAGGGATTTCTCTCTTTGTCAACCCATTCCTTGGCTAGGGATTTCTCTCTTTGTCAACCCATTCCTTGGCTAGGGATTTCTCTCTTTGTCAACCCATTCCTTGGCTAGGGATTTCTCTCGTTGTCAACCCATTCCTTGGCTAGGGATTTCTCTCGTTTTGTCAACCCTTTCCTTGGCTGGGAATTTCTCTCGTTTTGTCAACCCATTCCTTGGCTGGGAATTTCTCTCGTTTTGACAATCCCCTCCTTGGCTGGGGATTTCTCTCTTTGTCAACCCATTCCTTGGCTAGGGATTTCTCTCTTTGTCAACCCATTCCTTGGCTAGGGATTTCTCTCGTTTTGTCAACCCTTTCCTTGGCTGGGGATTTCTCTCGTTTTGTCAACCCATTCCTTGGCTAGGGATTTCTCTCGTTTTGACAATCCTCTCCTTGGCTAGGGATTTCTCTCGTTTTGTCAACCCATTCCTTGGCTAGGGATTTCTCTCGTTTTGTCAACCCTTTCCTTGGCTGGGGATTTCTCTCGTTTTGTCAACCCATTCCTTGGCTGGGGATTTCTCTCGTTTTGTCAACCCATTCCTTGGCTTGGGATTTCTCTCGTTTTGTCAACCCATTCCTTGGCTAGGGATTTCTCTCGTTTTGTCAACCCATTCCTTGGCTGGGGATTTCTCTCGTTTTGTCAACCCATTCCTTGGCTAGGGATTTCTCTCGTTTTGTCAACCCTTTCCTTGGCTGGGGATTTCTCTCGTTTTGTCAACCCATTCCTTGGCTGGGGATTTCTCTCGTTTTGTCAACCCATTCCTTGGCTTGGGATTTCTCTCGTTTTGTCAACCCATTCCTTGGCTGGGGATTTCTCTCGTGTTGTCAACCCATTCCTTGGCTGGGGATTTCTCTCGTTTTGTCAACCCTTTCCTTGGCTGGGAATTTCTCTCGTTTTGACAACCCCCCCTTGGCTAGGGATTTCTCTCGTTTTGACAACCCTCCTTGGCTGGGGATTTCTCTCGTTTTGACAACTCTCTCTTTTGCTAAAGGTTCCCTGTTCGGTACAGACAGTTCCTTCATGACTGTATTTCGTCAGTTCGGACAGTGGTTCCTTGGCGAGGTTTCCCTGTTCTAACACCCCACATTGACCGAGATTCCCTCTGTTTGTCTTACTTCCCAGTCAGTGACTTATTACTTCCAACAAACTATTGATGCGTTGTGACATCAGTGTCGGCAAAGGAACGCTTATTATTGCAGCCATTTTTTCTGTTAATCTTTCGCTGCCATCCGTGGGAAAATTACCCTTACGATATTGTAGTTCTTTTCAGGTAGGTATACATAACTCCTCTTTAAAATACTATCTAACAAGGTTTATAAAAGGTTAGACACCGGAAATAGATAGGTAGGTCACGTAACTGGATGTTTGTGCGCGGAATACATTGCATTACCGGTGATAAATCATCGAAAGCTTTCTGGTCCAAAATGTATTCTGTTCAATGGGTAGAATTACACGAAATGTTGTTAACTATCTATTGTAGGAATGCAGAAATATATTCTTAAGACGAAACCATTATATCATTATGACCCGATAATCTTAAGGACTTTTGAACCTCTGAACCGTCATTTGTATATATGTAAGTCTAATTAGTGATACCATGGACAGCATAGACAACTTGTTAATGTTCAGAACTTTTTTCATAACCTTATTGTTTTCCAAACATTTATCATATTGTATCATTAATACTGTATAACTAGATAGGAAAGGGTGGAAATACACGATGCTACATTGATACGTTTTATCTGTGTCTGACACAGTGTGTATCATACAGAAACTTTCACCCGAGAATAGGGGCAGGACAACACCATTGTCTATATGAAATAGAAACTTAACGGATCCACGTTGGCAGTGAAATTCAAGTAGCATTGTCATTAATACCGAACAATGCCGATATTGTGATAGCCTCCGTTAAGTGGATATTGTAGTGAGAACCTTTGGCATACTGAAGAATATCAATATTTAGGAAACAGTAAAAATGGGTTTAATCGGCCTGTCAAAATCAATCGATGGTCAAATAGTTTTGTGATTACGATGAAATACTTTGCAGTTTCCTTCTGTCAATATTGACATTAGACTACATATGTATATACTGGTCATTGTTGAATGTATTGAACCGTTCTGTTGAAAAATCGGCTCGATCAGAAACCGTTCTTATTATGACCATTCCATAAAAGAGTTTTACCTGTTTGTTGGAGACAATATGTATTTTTAGAAATACCTACATGCCAGATGTTTTCCGCTACTTAGAGGTTAAATAAGGGCACAGGATTTTAATTTTAATTTAATCTGATTCAACTTAATTGGTTTGGGATAAAACGGTCTGCTAACTGTCGAAATTGTGCGAAATTAAATCCGTACTATATTCACCTTGCCTTGACACCTGGCTTAGACACTCACCTTGCGTGACACCTGGCTGAGACACTCACCTGGCGTGACACCTGGCTGAGACACTCACCTTGCGTGACACCTGGCTGAAATACTCACCTTGCGTGACACCTGGCTGAGACACTCACCTTGCCGTGACACATGGCTGAGACACTCACCTTGCCGTAACACCTGGCTGAGACACTCACCTTGCGTGACACCTGGCTGAGACACCCACCTTGCGTGACACATGGCTGAGACACTCACCTTGCGTGCCACCTGAGTGAGACACTCACCTTGCCGTGACACCTGGCTGAGACACTCACCTTGCGTGCCACCTGGCTGAGACACTTACCTTGCGTAACACCTGGCTGAGACATTCACCTTGCGTGCCACCTGGCTGAGACACTCACCTGGCGTGCCACATGGCTGAGACACTCACCTTGCGTGACACCTGGCTGAGACACTCACCTTGCCGTGACACCTGGCTGAGACACCCACCTTGCGTGACACCTGGCTGAGACGCTCACCTTGCGTGACACCTGGCTGAGACACTCACCTTGCGTGCCACCTGGCTGAGACACTAACCTTGCCGTGCCACCTGGCTGAGACACTCACCTTGCCGTGACACATGGCTGAGACACTCACCTTGCCGTGACACATGGCTGAGATACTCACCTTGCCGTGACACCTGTTTGAGACACTCACCTTGCCGTGACAGGACGCTGTGTAACACTCCTATACACAACTCACATTTACCAATTGTGATAGATCTTAATTCAACGAGTATTTGAAAATATCATTTTGGTTTGACCGTTGTCCTTAAAATGCTGGTCAAGTTATTATTTCTATGACTGTTTTATTCTATTTCACATTCTGTGTTACATTTTATTTCATTCGTTGTAGAGTGCAGAACTTTTTCATGAGTTGGTGTGTCAAGATATAAAAATATCCCAATTTTTCTATACTTCATCTGAGTCACTATTCCGATAATTAGACAATACAGCCGTTGTTCTGATACTTATACAATTTCACAAACCATTATTCAATATATTTTGAAAATTTTACTGACAGCCATTATTCCAATACTGAGAGTCACTATTACAATATTTCTACTGTTTTACTGACTGTCGCTTTTCCAAATTCTATACGATATTACTGACAGCAGCTGTTCCCTCATTAATAAAACCTTATTGATGCCAACCAATGTCAGTTGTCATATCTAACAAATATGCTATATATAAAAATGTATGTAATGGTGTTATCCAACGGAACGATAGTGACATTATTTGATATATTCGAAAACATTCTCTACCTGCCAACGTAACGTGATTAGCCGGGAAAATGCACGTGACTTATCATTCCCTAGAGAATATTGATATACTGTACTGCGGTCGACCGCGTGTCGGAATCATTGAATCATTTCTCATTGTAAATATGACATAATTTTCGCTTCGGTAGATAAAATGCACAAATCCATAATTAAGATCCGGAAATATGATTGTGTGACCATTTTACAGTTAGATGGTAATCCATAATTTATGTATATATCCGGAATACACCAGAAGTGCTTGATGACCGACACATTCATCATGCATTCTCATTACCATTGAAAAAGGTTATTTACCGATCGAGATCTTGCAGCGAGAATTCTGTTTGGGAAACAGGTGCACACAAATAGTTTTACGTCATTTTTACCCCCAAAAGTGATTTACAGGCATTGTGGTTACAAATCAATTTACGGAGATCGATTACCAGTAAAATCACCTGATTTACATACATATTGACCTCTGCTAGATACGTAACGTTAAAGGTCGGTGGTTCCTGTTGGCAATATATTTTCATTTCCTACATTCTTCGTCACTGACTAGTCCTCCAAAACGATTTTGTATTTGTGTGTTAAAAGATCAAATCGAACTTAAAGGTTTATCGGTAAAATATATTAAATTCATAAGATTTTATTTCCTCTATGGATTGGACCTTAAACATGATAAAGGTTGTATCAGGGTTCTATACACTAAGTCCCAGTAAGCCCTTGTACGGGGACTGTCGCCATTCTGTTTAAATTTTAACACGGCGATCAATTCGAAAGCCTTTTACAATCTTTTATAATGTGTGTCCAGAAGACAATAACCTAATTACTTTACACTGGTCTGTTCCTACAAGATAATTGTCACCTCAAGTACAAATTTATAAAAACAAGTGTAATATTTCTAAAGTATATATCACCGAGTGTAGAATAAATGCTTGATTTTATGCCTGTGGTTCCGTTGTTGTTTACCATGTTCTCGTTATGGAACGTAGCGTTACTGATTTTTATTGACCAAGGTAGAGGACGCTTACCATTCCGGAACTCCATAGTTTCACCGAATGTTGTTCGAATGTAGATTCTGTTGACATATTGGTATTGTCTTTGTCGCTGAAACTTACATATAAACACACTTCCTCTGCCTGTAATATATTACGAAATAGCGTGTACCGAACACGATGACGCACACCCTATGTTGTTCACAGTTTATAACCAGCTGATCTTCCCGTTTTACGACAGTTCATGGTGGGTAGTAAAACAATATGTGACGTTTACCGGTCTGTGTGACGTGATTTTGTCCGTGGGGAAGACACTTAACCTTAACTGCTCAGGATGGCATGCGACTGGCCTCCTGTATGTTGTTCAGTGAGGTAGCCGCCAGCTGCACGGACTCCGCCTTTAAATGGCCTTGACTATTCACGGGGCAAAACCCAGTAAACAAACATGCATTCTGATTTGACATGTAACTAGCTGAAGGTCATACGCTAGGTGCTCGTCCTCTGAACGGCCGATAGACCGTCTACGTGGACTTCAAACCCGTCAAGTAAATCAATCAATCAATCAATCAATCAATCAATCAAACCTTGGACTAGTATAATAGAAAAACGAGTGAGCAAGTCCTAGATGACAGTCGGTTAAACAAGGCGGAAGTACGATTGTAAATCAAAGTAACATAGCTTAGTAACTCTTAACGTCATATATTTGTGTTTAAACATGATTTTTATGTAAATATGCACCGACCGGAGTGATAAATTCCGTGAAAAGGCCATCCATTCCAAAGGACAAAAAAGTATTCATTTCAATTACAGGATGATTCAAAAATTTGGCAAGAGCATTCTAACTTCGCTATTTTCATCGATAAAGAAATTTGCCTCAGCCTACTTTCTCTTACGGAAATATCATTACCAATTAGACCGCGAGTTCACCCGCATTAGGATTTACATCCCAGACATCTTTGTTTTGATAACGAACGTTATTTCACTAAACTTTGTTGAAGACAAATTCTTAAATAGGATAAAATGTTAGGACCGAAAGATCGAATTCTGTCCTGCAAGAAAGATATAATTCTGTCTTGATACAGATTTATCATTCTGTCCTGATACAGAGATATAATTCTGTCCTGATACAGAGACCTAATTCTGTCCTGATACAGAGATCTAATTCTGTCCTGATACAGAGATCTAATTCTGTCCTGATACAAAGATATAATTCTGTCCTGATACAGAGATCTAATTCTGTCCTGATACAGAGATATAATTCTGTTCTGATACAGAGACCTAATTCTGTCCTGATACAGAGATCTAATTCTGTTCTGATACAGAGATCTAATTCTGTCCTGATACAGAGATCTCATTCTGTTCTGATACAGAGACCTAATTCTGTCCTGATACAGAGATATAATTCTGTCCTGATACAGGGATCTAATTCTGTCCTGATACAGAGATATAATTCTGTCCTGATACAGAGATATAATACCGTCCTGGTACAGAGATATAATTCTGTTCTGATACAGAGATATAATTCTGTAATGAAAACAAAGATATAATTCTGTCCTGATACAGAGATCTAATTCTGTCCTGATACAGAGACCTAATTCTGTCCTGATACAGAGATATAATTCTGTCCTGATACAGAGATCTAATTCTGTCCTGATACAGAGATCTAATTCTGTCCTGATACAGAGATATAATTCTGTCCTGATACAGAGATCTAATTCTGTTCTGATACAGAGACCTAATTCTGTCCTGATACAGAGATCTAATTCTGTTCTGATACAGAGATCTAATTCTGTCCTGATACAGAGATCTAATTCTGTCCTGATACAGAGATATAATTCTGTCCTGATACAGAGATATAATTCTGTCCTGATACAGAGATGTAATTCTGTTCTGATACAGAGACCTAATTCTGTCCTGATACAGAGATATAATTCTGTCCTGATACAGAGATATAATTCTGTCCTGATACAGAGATATAATTCCGTCCTGGTACAGAGATCTAATTCTGTCCTGATACAGAGATATAATTCTGTCCTGATACAGAGATCGTTGCTGTCTTTATACAGAAGGTATAATTCTGTCGTGTTATTTTATTCTGTATATATTACAATGATAACAGACTAAGAAATTTAGGATGGTTTGAAAATGTTGTCGCTGAAACGAAATCCCTCGGAGAAGACTTGAGATTCCTGCCTGTTACAGAAGCACCTTAATATGACTAATAATAAATACCTGACTGAAGAGCATTGTAAAACGCGTTGCCCCTACAGATACACAATAATCGTTTATTTATGTAGAGCATCGGACCAACGCCCTTTATGGTAGGTATATACAATACACACCTGTGCAACGCCCTTGTATCTTTAAGTTACCTGTAAGGCGATGTGTAGTGCAGTACAGGTAGTGTGTCGAACTAGATTGATTAATAACGGTTCACTACGACATTCCACTGGTATCGATCGATCAGTCTTGTTGACAAATGTCGACCTGGCGTATAACGGCAAAGTATGCAGTCTTTTGTGTAGCGTGTATACACATAACGGTATATACATGTAGATATATGGAAATCAATCTATATCTACGTCTTATGAAGGAATACTTATACAAATGTATATCAACGGTCAAAAGGACTATTTATCGCAGGTTCGGGCAGGTCACACGCAATTTAAATCGTAGGTGTAATATGCAAATTAAGATTTCGGAGTTTCCACGTGATTGGCTGGATATGTGTGTATATTTGACATGCAAATCATACCGAACCATGTATAGCCATTGGTGGAGTTTTTCAAGCGGGGAATTTAACATGCCCGGACATGCTTGTCAGAGCGACATTCAACGGAGAGAGATACGGCAGTAGGCTGCTTTTAGTACGGATAGTTGACTAATGGTATTATGTAGAGTAGAATCGCTAAACGCGAAGTAATGAATGGATCGGTTTCATCATAAGAATATGCATAATACGGTTTTCACGAGTGATCGCTCCATATAGCACGCACGGAGACTACAAACATAGTATATGTATTTATATACACATGACCTTAACGATAGGTATAACAGTGACCTTAGATAGGTAAAATAGTGTCCTTAGGTATAAAGTGACAGTAGGTATATTTTTAGCTTTTGATTGTGGAACCATTAAATAGTTTCGAGAATTTTTCTACATTTGCACAGAAGAACTATATATATCGGTTTATTAAAAAGTAGATTGAAATCGATATGGATTTATTTTAATTTTTCTCCGTTTTTACAAATTTAAGCAAGTAAAATAAGGAAAATGAAAATTTCAGAATCAAAAGATATCGCAGCGATAGTAAGAGTCTCGGGTTAGAGATTTATCTAAAGTGTGAACAAATAAATATGACGGACATTAAAACAAAACGTGAAAAACTAAAACATGACACTATAACGTTATTACAGTGGACAAAACACCAGTGCAGACTCTGTAAAGTGTAGGTAACATCAGTACAGACTCCGTAAAGTGTGGGTAACATCAGTACAGACTCCGTAAAGTGTCAGTAACACCAGTACAGACTCCGTAAAGTGTGGGTAACACCAGTACAGACTTTGTTAAGTGTGGGTAACACTAGTACAGACTCCGTAAAGTGTGGGTAACATCAGTACAGACTCAGTAAAGTGTCAGTAACACCAGTACAGACTCCGTAAAGTGTGGGTAACACCAGTACAGACTCTGTTAAGTGTGGGTAACACTAGTACAGACTCCGTAAAGTGTGGGTAACACAAGTACAGACTCCGTAAAGTGTGGGTAACACCAGTACAGACTCTGTAAAGTGTAGGTAACACCAGTACAGACTCCGTAAAGTGTGGGTAACACCAGTACAGACTCTGTAAAGTGTGGGTAACATCAGTACAGACTCTGTAAAGTGTGCGTAACACTAGTACAGACTCTGTAAAGTGTGCGTAACACTAGTACAGACTCCGAAAAGTGTCAGTAACACCGGTACAGACTCCGTAAAGTGTGGGTAACACCAGTACAGACTCCGTAAAGTGTATGTAACACCAGTACAGGATCTGTAAAGTGTAACACCAGTACAGACTCTGTAAAGTGTATGTAACATTTGATCAGACGTCTCGTGGGATGAAAATAGCGCTAGTACTTTGTCTCGTGGGATGAAAATAGCGCTAGTACCGTGTCTCGTGGGATCGTACGATATAATACAAAATAAAACTCCTGGTGTATTTAAGAATCATCAATAATTTGTAGTTATTGTATGGAATGTCCAATACTGTTATAGTACGAAGTCCTAGTGTGTTCAGTTCAAATACATGACAGTTATAAATATATCACAATTCCTTTTCACTGAAATCAATGCCTCTTATAAAGCGATTTGTATTGTTAGTGAGTTTTCTCATCTCTTTACCAGTGTTTCCTTGTGTTTCCTTTATACAAAGCAAAGTGCAATATCTGTGTGAAATGTTCTCCCAGACAGAGTAGATATGATGTATGTACGAGCAGACAATCAGATTCAAAACCTGTGATATATACCTGTATTCTACTAGGAAACCTGTGTTGACCCATCACAACATTATTGTTCCTTGAAATGCCGTCCAACTGTTCTGAGCGAAACATTGTCGTGTTCGCAATGAAATTGTGTATTATTTGACGTTATAAACCCACATTTTATATAAAAAAGAATTAAAAAGTTTTCATTATTAAGAGAAAAAAACTATCGGAGAACTAGTTTTTGGACAGAATATTTTTGGACCAATGTGTCGGAAATTACTGCATTCTTAAACGAGTACTTTCGGAATCAATATTTCGTAGACAATACATTTTTAAGTGATATAGATCTATTGTGTGATTGGAAGTTAGCACATTTAACCCTGCTCTCTTCGTAAATGTAGACTTTCCAACACTTTAAACAAGAAATGTTGGTGAGAGCTTTTCAGCTGGACACATATTATTGTCGAGTGACCCTGGCTGGAATTTACAGCAATCTCTTTTCTGTTTTTATTATACTCGATAATACCTGTAACAGTCGATATACCATGACAGGTTGTGTATTTCATTTCAAAGTTATTGATATACAACCTGATAACGATTTATATAAAGTTATGAACTGTACGATAAGTAATTTCTTCACCATGTTACATACCTACAGGAATAGATATAAAGTAAGGCCCACCCCGGGGACAGGTGAGGGACAGGTAACGCTACCACAGTGATAGTCATATTTGAAAGTTATGTGCAGGTGAAAAATTAAACCGATTGTCTACATGGGATTTATGTTTAGAACACTGTAACCACATACAAATCCAATAACGCACAAAGGTTGACGCTCCCCCGAACTCCTGTCTGAGGCATCGCACACCCCGCGTAGCGATAAATTACTGACGAACTATATCCTACTTAGAAATCATTCTAACTGACGTCAGCTTGGATCTGCAAATACTCTAATTACGTCATTGTATTTCACCACAAGTATTCTGATAAAATTGACATCTAACAGCTTAAACTAATCAAAGGTCTATGTTACAGGACACACTATAATAGGATATAGACAGGCTGATTTAAACTTTAATACATTCAGTCATTTAAACCCGAGTTTCCAGAACTTAATATAACTATCGAAATTAAAATAGATATAGACGTTTCGCGGTCTATATTACAGTGAATGCCACAAGGTGTTAAGGATATGTCGTATATCTTCCGTTGTCCTTTTTGTATCAAAGTTATACTTGATTATGTTCAAGTTTTCGTGTTAAGGTTAAATGCTACCTTTTACTGATGTGTTTGGTTTGACATATTTTATAATATATCGTTACAGTTTTTTGTGTTAAGGTTAAATGCTACCTTATTCTGTCATGTTCCGTTTTAAAGACATATCGTCTATCATATCGTTACAGTTTTTTGTGTTAAGGTTAAATGCTACCTTATTCTGTCATGTTCCGTTTTTAAGACATATCGTCTATCATATCGTTACAGTTTTTTGTGTTTAAGGTTAAATGCTACCTTATTCTGTCATGTTCCGTTTTAAAGACATATCGTCTATCATATCGTTACAGTTTTTTGTGTTAAGGTTAAATGCTACCTTATTCTGTCATGTTCCGTTTTAAAGACATATCGTCTATCATATCGTTACAGGTTTTTGTGTTAAGGTTATATGCTACCTTATTCTGTCATGTTCCGTTTTAAAGACATATCGTCTATCATATCGTTACAGGTTTTTGTGTTAAGGTTATATGCTACCTTATTCTGTCATGTTTCGTTTTAAAGACATATCCTATATCACATTGTTATAGTATTTGTGTTAAGACTATATTCTACCTCATGTCATCATTGTGACAATTTTAAAATGGATACTACAAATTATGCTATATGTATATCATGTTCTATCAAATCTAATCTAATCTCTTTTTAGCACGCTTTGTATGTCTGACAGTAAGGAAAACAGTAATAACTAACGATTATAAAGGGAGATAACTTGTAAATAATATTTATTCACTCTTATCACGCAAATCATGTTAAATACAATTATTACCCGGTCACGCTTTAATCCTGTGACTTAAGGAGAGACTTAATATCACACGACACGTGTAAGATGGTCTTAGGCAATGTAAACTAACTGACAATACGATTACATTACAAACACGTATTCGTGCGTCCGATGTACGTAATCTCTTATTTTTTCCTATTTACTTTATTTGTTTATTTTTTTTTTCATTTCCTTCACGTATGAGGAAGATGCACCTGGATCTGATCGTTTAAAGCCTTAAATACATAAACTGGATTTAAATTGAATAAGAAATATATAAAAACCCGCCTATCAACGTGAAAAAACACCAACAGGTGTGTGTGTGTGATTATTATTACGTATGTGGGATAGTGCATTATTGCACTTTTATAACCTAGAAATTTCGTTTACAACTCCTTAGGTTAGGTTATTGAAAGTTGAGTATATTATCATATACAGGCAATATACATAGTATCACAAAACATGATGGTTTAGTTCTTTCAGTTTTGTGACTAATTGGTAAGTAACAATATAAGTAATATTTCACGTGCAATGAATACCAGTAAAGGTCCTTCATGTTACTGTAGTCATAACGACCACAATTAAAACGATCATGAAGACTGTGACCCAGGCTTTATCGTCTTGATGAACCAACCTCGCCAACTTTATTGATATTTTGATAACACATTGGTCTTTTTTAATTATGTACTGAAATTCTGCTGAGGATAGCGGAATTTGATTGTTACGTGTCGAGTAGTGGTGAATGTCTGTTTCACATATAAATTAGAATTTTCATATATTAAAGGTTTTGAAAATGTATTGAAACACTACAACACAATGAATTTAATTAATAATACGCTAAGCGAAGCTTTAGAAATAGAATGGATTTACAATATATTAGCCTACCTTGAGAACTGAGGTTGCTTGCGTACAGGTCGACCTGTTTCCTTCTGGATGGTCCTGTTGCCAAATGAAACAGAATTGCAAAATCGACCACAAAGAAAACGAAGACAACGGCGGTTTTTTAGGCCAAGGGGAGACTTTTCTCCTCCCCCAGCTTGTGTGATTTCTTTAGTTATGGGTGTTGTCTTTATCATCTACATTGTGTTAAACTTACTGCGACATCATAATGCTTAGAACCGGGTATAAAAAAACGTTTTTATAAGGATAATCCTGACCATTTTTATGTTGAGTGTTATACAAACTACAAAACCCCTAAACCTCTTTCTACTTTCTAACAAATGCTGTTTTTGTTGCTTTTGGTCTGTCAAAACAGCACGCCGGAAACGTTGTATAGAGCGTATGTGTACACTTAACAGCTACGGGTGTGGTCAAACGTGAGAAAGTCGACCCCTGACGGCCGGGCTGGGGTGAGGGGCATACGAACAATAGGGTGTTTACCTGGGGTAGCGATATCACAACAGTTTAGATTAATCTCACCGCTCCAGTTTTCATGTTTTTACAGTTACGGTTGTCGAGATTTACACTTGACCGGTACATGTTTTGGAATGCACAGAAAGGTTCTTGTCGTAACAGGGACACTCGAACTGTCACTACGTACTGATAATTACCAATTAACTTACATAGCGAACCAAAACGAACAAATGCCTTTTTTGTACGGTTTTGTGCTATAGGACGGAGAGAAAATATAAAGAAAACTTTCCTCACGATCGGCTAATAGTTTTATATTGATAAGACCAGTTTTACATTGTCTTTTCTTCCTGATATTGCCTGATACCTTTTTAACAAAAATACGTACATTTTAACACGGGGAACTGTATTTCTGTGATCTATCGTCTAGTATAGACATTTTATCTCGTTATCACAAACAGTTCATTTTTTAAAAACACACGATAGTACTTCTGCACCGATATAACTATATCCATTAATCTCCCATGGCGACTGTAACTCATGAACGCTTGCTTTGTTTTGGAGTACGCCAGATTGATATGCACAATCAAATGGTACATGTATGGTAACTGAACCATTGAGGGTTTAGGATTCTAACAACTCTCGCTAATACCTTTATCGTAGTAGCTCTGAACTTTGACACGCTTGATATACTGACATGATAATTTATATGAAGTTTTTCGGAAGATAGAGACGGCGACATAATTAGTTTCAACTAAAATGATTACTACTATCTCAAACGTGAACATCCGAAAACAAATATCCACTCGGCGTTTTCCTAAAACAGATTGCAGGACTTTCATGGGCGTCTATTTCAAAAATAAAGTTATTGCAGAGACGAGAAGATTCATAAACACTCACACGAATTTGTGACTTTGAGGACAGGGACTTATAGAGTATTTCCATGACCTTGAGAGCATTACAGTGACCTTGAGATAATGGCCGTTATCTTGAGAATATGACTGAGGGCATGAGTTTAAACTTGAAAGCATAACTGACTCCGAGGGCATGAGTTTAACCTTGAAAGCATTACTGTGACTCTGAGAGCACGAGTTTAACCTTGAAAGCACGACTGACTCTGAGGGCATGAGTTTAACATTGAACGCATGAATGACTCTGAGGGCATGAGTTTAACATTGAACGCATGAATGACTCTGAGGGCATGAGTTTAACATTGAACGCATGAATGACTCTGAGGGCATGAGTTTAACGTGGAATTAACCAGTTATTTTGTTTAGGTATTCGTACTTTCTCTATCACTTTCCTTCTGTGTTGTCTAGTTTATCATATATGTGTTCATTTTATGGTCTCTCGAGAAAGATATTGGTCGTTACGTGTTGTGATACCAGCATTTAGCAGTCACACATTTTTTTCTGATATAATAACTTATATTGCATTACGTAGAATTTGTTGAAATAGACACGGAGATGTTGTTGACAAACAGAAAGATCCGGGATCCCTATATCTAAGTCTGGTTCTATCATTAATCTTTCAATAGCGGCTATCACGTCGAAGATTTCTTTAAGATATGTAAATAAATAGACTTAAGTCAATTATACACCCAATATAAGTTTGTTTAATTGTGACAGTTGTGGTATTGAAGCGAGAAGGTGTCGATTTATCAGGAGCAATTTTAGAAGAACAAGTTGAAGCTTATATCTCAAGTAATGTTGTTATTGAGAGGAATTATGTCTTTGATGACGTTATAAATACAGGTGTACATTGACAAAATAAACAGGATATCATTCTCAGGGCTATCTTTAACCAGGTCATAGTTCTCTGTCCAACAATTCAATGACAATTATAGAGAAAACGAATTTATTCCAAATCTGAGATAATTTTATAGTTTAAACACACGTCACACACCGGTTCCTTTCATGTTTAGTGTCATCTGTGAAGCCATAAGGCGTCACCCTAAATAAATACACTGAGTAATTGTTTCTATTACCTCAAAAATGTATTAATCGCCTGAACATGTTTTCTATCTAAAATCTCGTGCTTTCACAATTTACTTTCTAAAAGGTAAACAATTCGTTCCGTTGTTTTAACGATATGCACTTGAAAACACTATGAGACACCACCTATATATATTGTAGGTAAATAACGGGTCTGTTTCACGGGTAAACAAATACACCTGTATATTCCTACCTACATCGTCATTAAACAGGTACAAATAGGGCGCTGAATCATAAGTAAGGTACAGAGTAACAGGTATGTTGATTTTGCTCCTACTTTTTTTATTATCATCTTCAAATCAGACACGGGGAAGAATGCACCTACATTCATCACAGGGACCACGCCCCCAGACTACAGTACTCCTCCCATTGACCACAGCCCCAAGATTACAGTTCCCCTCCTAGTGACCACACCCCCGGATTACAGTACTCCTCCCAGTGACCACAAACCCAGATTACAGTATCCCTCCCGGTAACCACCCCCAAATTACAGTTCTCCTCCCACTGACCACACCCCAGATTACACTACCCCTCACAGTGACCACAACCCCCAAATTACAGTTCTCCTCCCACTGACCACACCCCAGATTACAGTACCCCTCACAGTGACCACAACCCCCAGATTACAGTACCCCTCCCAGTGACCACACCCTCAGATTACAGTACTCCTCCCAGTGACCACACCCTCAGATTACAGTACTCCTCCCAATGACCACACCCCAGATTACAGTACTCCTCCCAGTGACCACACCCTCAGATTACAGTACCCCTCCCAGTGACCACACCCTCAGATTACAGTACTCCTCCCAATGACCACACCCCAGATTACAGTACTCCTCCCAGTGACCACACCCTCAGATTACAGTACCCCTCCCAGTGACCACAACCCCCAGATTACAGGTCTCCTCCTAGTGACCACAACCACACCCTAAGATTACAGTACACCTCCCAGTGACCACACCCAAAGATTACAGTACCCCTCCCAGTGACCACACCCCTAGATTACACTAAAACGCCACGTTTACATATGTTAACCACTTAACTACATTAATATTACAACTCAATGGTGGGTATAGAGACCAATAGATAGATTTAGAGTGCAGTGGCCTGTACCAGGATATAGTTGCTAGACCAAGAACTCATCCTTTTCTATTAGAACTCAATTGTTAATACTGAAACTGAATATCATTGATACTAGAAGCCAATGGAAAGTAATACTCGTGGCCGACATAGAATCTAATACTCGTGTCTGATATACAGTCCATAATGTATATCGAATATTAAATCGGGAGACAACGTATTACAACTTTAGTATAGTAATCAGGTCTCCGTTTCAGAGAAGATTCACGTAAAATAAGGGGGTGGGGTGGGTATGGGAAATATGGAACAAAACTCGAGTTTCGTCGTAGTTATATTAAATAGACCAGTTAAGTTATATCACGATACTCTCTATGTTTACTGAAATGTCATCACTATGGACAGCCTATACTAGATTCATGTAAACAGTATTGTCATCACTATGGACAGTGTTGTCATCACTATGGACAGCCTATACGAGATACATGTAAACAGTATTGTCATCACTATGGACAGTGTTGTCATCACTATGGACAGCCTATACGAGATACCTGTAAACAGTATTGTCATCACTATGGACAGTATTATCACTATGGAAAGTCTATACTAGATATCTATAAACAGTATTGTCATCACTATGGACAGTGTTATCACTATGGACCGTCTATACTAGATATAAACAGTATTGTCATCACTATGGGAAGTGTTTTCATCACTATTAACAGTCTATACTAGATATCTATAAACAGTGTTGTCATCACTATGGGCAGTGTTGTCATCACTATGGGCAGTCTATACTAGATTCATGTAAACAGTATTGTCATCACTATGGGCAGTGTTGTCATCACTATAGGCAGTGTTGTCATCACTATGGACCGTCTATACTAGATATAAACAGTATTGTCATCACTATGGAAAATCTATACTAGGTGTCTATAAACAGTATTGTCATCACCATGGATAAAGGATAACATTCAATCTATGGACATAGCGCTTCACTTTACAACATTATATTTACGTTATAAATACGTACGATTGTGATACATTTCTGACGGTTTTTTCCATTTCTTTAAGAATTTTCTGCTCGCGTTTAAGCTAATTGGATTCTACCGAGTGAAGCGATGAATTCCCAGAAACTGACAACAACACAGTAATATCTGTGGTAAACCTCTCTTGACCTGTAGACGAGTACGTGGACCGTGAGGGTGATGATTTAGGTGGAACATTAGCACCCCGTGCCTATCGATGTTCTTGTTTACTTTCGGTTTACAGGTAT
Source organism: Ylistrum balloti (assembly GCF_031769215.1). NCBI lineage: Eukaryota > Metazoa > Mollusca > Bivalvia > Pectinida > Pectinidae > Ylistrum > Ylistrum balloti. The sequence goes on along the minus strand of NW_026782134.1, from coordinate 558,045 downwards.
ACACTTATATTTATTTGAACCTAGCATGAACTGGGGTAGGTGTGTCCTTTATCTCAATAAAAAACGTGTTTCTGCCTGTTTCCACTTCATACTGTCAGGAAATAAAAGTGTGGATGACGGTATCATGTAATGAATAACTGGAGTTTGAGAGGGAAATCGTGCCCGTTACTCGGCTGTTTGTAAGATGTAAGCAATAAATAACAACACTTTATGTAAGCACACTTAACCAGTGGAAGCTACGTACTTATGACGACCGTAGGAATTTAATCTATCTATCACTTAAACAATGACTTGCACATGTACCCTCACAGGTAAGATCACAGGTACATCACACATATAGGGTGAAAAACAGGAATTTATGATATCGCATACATGTATTGACAAATAATGGTGACAGGTACTACAGAAGGTCAAAGGTCAATCGATTTAAACGTACAAAAATGTTTACCTTTGATGTGTAATGTATGAGATCCAGGTATAGATGATGGAGATTCCTTATCTCGCCTTTCCATTTCACATCGTTAGAGAACGACAACGAGCCAAGATTACAAATTTTATCTAAAGACAAACTCTTCACCGTCGGGACCTTCTCTAGCTTCACCTGTTTATATTTTTGGACCTTTTCAACTAAAAGTCAATCTATTCATATCTTTTTGACCCTCTCTACTCTAGCTTGATATGTTTATATTTTTCGACCCTCTAACCTCTAGCTTCATCTGTTTATTCTCTACACCAGCTTCTCCAGTTTATTCTCTACTCTGTTTATGTTTTCACTCTCTCGTCAATACCTTCGTCTGTTTTTGGGACTGCTCAACTCTTCATCTGTAATACATTTTGTTTGGACATTCAGTTTGATGATAAGTTTTTCTTTAAAACCAGTATGAAACAAAGAAAAAAAATCACATGAAAACTGAATTTCAGCGTGTAAAAATGAATGTAACCGATTCTATCACGACGTCGCAATGTAGTCGATACATAATGTCCTGTCACGTGCAACTTCACCTGGAATATTCAAATCGGATAATTAGGCATTTTTTGTGATTTTTCCGGTGTGTTGAGTTTGAGATGAAGCTTTTGTTAAAGGAAATGTTGTGTGCTGATTTGTAGATGTAAATATGGCGAACTAAATCAGAATCGGTCTGGTATTTATACGATCAGTAGAGAACTTGTAGGTTATTGACGTTATAGAAACACATTAAATTATAAAGGAACTACATCTACCACGGGACGTAGGGTTAACATCACCTTTAAATCTGCGGCTTGCGTTATCTCCATTGAAAACAACCCATTTTTGATAACTATTATAAAATTCACTACTATAGATTTCAAAATAAATTCACTGTGACAATATGTACATTGTTGTGTACTATTTGGAATAAAGCTCTTTTATCAAGGAGATAAATATAACAATGGGTAGTGAGCAGCCTTAATGATGGAAATGGATATTACAATACAGCGGTAGATATGGAGGGGACGCTGCCGTCGTTTCTTGGCGTGCTGTTTATTTGTTTTATATTCATATATATATACGTGTAAAATATTTGTCATTGACTGAAAACTTCTTCTGGAAGTGATCTTAAAAATGAGATGTAATGAGGACCAGCATTAGAAATACGACATAGAACATACATTGGGTAGGAATACTCTAAACCTGCTCCTCTGTCATCTCAAGGACATAGCTGGTCAAACGAAGCCGTTACACACATACATGTTTTTGTCTATTTCGGTGACATTCTAGCAGAACTTAAGACAATGCATTAGTAGTTGAGATTGTATCTACTGAATGGCTGGAATGTCCCGGGTTGGTGTACCTTACAACTTCTGTAGGTCTTTTTAGGTTTAAGAAGAGCGAGCCTTGTTACACCGTTCCCAAAGAACTGCTCGGAATTTCCGTAAACCCGTTGTGAATTTCAAACATTGGTTTTATTCTATTTTGGTAGACGAAACTTTTAAGTTTAATCGCCAGATGAAATACACACCCAGAGGTCAGTTTTTGTCAATATGCTGTCAGTAAACATAACGGTAAGCTATACAGACATGGACAACAAGTTTACTATTAACCCGGGGTTAGGACAAGTATTTAACCCGTCACCGCAAACATGGAGGCTATTGTAAGTTATACAATGCTATTTGTTATGACGAATGATGCCTATTGTAACGGTATTATACAATGATACGTACGTACTACAACCACATACAAGCTGTGTATACAACGTTATAACTTAAACTAATGCCAAACTCTATACATATTATCTACATTCCGTTTCGTCGTCAAATTTTTGAAATACTTAGGTATATCATATAATTGTTTCCATTCGCCCACTTCGTCTCAAGAGATAATGGCGATCTGGCATGTTTGGCAAAATTGAAATCTGTACTTTTATCAAATATTTTTTTTTTTTTTGCGAAGTTGCAATTTCTCAAAGATTATGGTTCTTTCTCTCAGGACAACGTATCCTCGCCAAGAAGTATGTAGATAAGGCAAGACTTTGTAATATAATTACAATTTATCTGAAAAGTAAAAAATTAATTCACCAGAAATACACCATTGTTACAAATGGATAATTTGATAGAAATCCACATGGAAAATGTCATACATCCGCTGCAGAAATGTATTGCTTTAATCAGTCAAACACACTGATTACGATTTTTTGAAATTGAAGACCTGATTATCTCTTGGGTGTAAAGTGGGTGAAATGTCTTCCTCCAGGAGTACTGCACTAGATATAAGATAAGACAGTTCTCGGAGTACTGTACTAGATACTAGATAAGACAGCTCTCGGAGTACTGTACTAGTTACTTGATAAGACATCTCTCGGAGTATTGGGCTGGTACTTTAGGAGACATCACCCAATGGGGCATCACAGAGACGGTGTATTAGTTATTGCAAGACACGCCTTTCAAACTGTCTTTGGTTTCATTTAATATAAACCTATTACTTTCTTCAACGGCTATGAAAGGTGAAGGTCAAAGAAACCAAGACGACGTATTAACCACAAACTACATTTATAGACACCGTGGTGTAGAAAAGAGGATTCATCTCCTACAATCACAATTTTATGACAAGAAAGTGTAATAAGTTCAGGATTTAGATGTCGAGAATCTATTTTCATTTGGTTGACACAGACAGTGTAAAAAACCATGTGCGGCGAAATGGGATTCTATCCGTTACGATCAACCCTGAAACATTATACTACGAATATGCTGCAGACAAAACTCAAAGGCAATTTGTAGAAATATTACTTAGATTAAAGAAGTAAACATTTCATTTAGCTATTTTCTTGAAATGAGTTTAAATAATCTAGTTGTGGTATTGCTTTAAAAACAAACAAAGAAATCCTAGAGAGATCTTGGCACCCACTATCGTATGATCTACATAAGTGCTTTATCCATTGGGTTCCAAAGTGCACAACAAGACACCAAGACGAATCAGTAAACGAAACTTAAGAAATATCCATTACAGATACCAAAAACAGCAGTCGGATCTCCTGTTCAATTTAGAACAAGGCGTAAATAACAAACTATTCAACTATCAAAAGAAAATGAAAATCATATTTTTTTATTCTTTGATATGTCTGTAATTGAAAAGTAGAAGTGGAGAGTACAGTTCGCCTTACTAGCCTCGCCAAGAGGGGATTTCCCTGTTGTCGAGCGGTAGAGTGTCCCGTCGCTAGTCCGAATCCCGCTGGGTGCAGGGTTACTCTTTCTTGTTAAACATTTTTTCCGTTTATCACACCAAAAGTAGAAACTACAGGAGATTGAAATGCTTCCTTAGAGATATCAAACCTGTGTTGTTGTTGTCTTGGGGTCGAAGACTTTGTAAAGAAGGAAGTAGAGTACAAGTTAAGAGTATTTCCCTTTTGTCGAGTGTCCGGCTAAAGGCCGAATGGTCAATAGTTTGATCCTACTGGGGCAGGGTTATTTTTCATTACTCCTTCCTATTATGTAATTAGGCATACGTCACAGTCTATTGTGTAAAGTATGTTGTAAATATCCGTGGTCTGTTTGTAATTGTTAATTTCATATTCAGTTCATACTACCAATCGAAACTGGGGCTGGTCCACTGGACTAATCGGATGTGGGTTGATACATAAACCTGGCCAATCCTGCCCTCCCCAAACCTCCGTTACGGAACAATGTACTAGTAACAAAGATGAACTGATTGGTGATGTTTACATTGATGTCTGTGATGTTAACATTGATGTCTGTGATGTTAACATTGATGTCTGTGATGTTAACATTGATGTCTGTGATGTTAACATTGATGTCTGTGATGTTAACATTGATGTCTGTGATGTTAACATTGATGTCTGTGATGTTTACATTGATGTCTGTGATGTTTACATTGATGTCTGTGATGTTAACATGGATGTCTGTGATGTCTGTGATAACATTGATGTCTGTGATGTTAACATGGATGTCTGTGATGTTAACATTGGTGTCTGTGATGTTAACATTGATGTCTGTGAGGTTAACATTGATGTCTGTGATGTTAACACTGATGTCTGTGATGTTTACATTGATGTCTGTGATGTTTACATTGATGTCTGTGATGTTAATATTGAGGTCTGTGATGTAAACATGGATGTCTGTGATATTAACATTGATGTTTGTGAAATTCACATTGATGTCAGTGGTGTTAACATTGATATCTGTGATGTTAACATTGATATCTGTGATGTTAACACTGATGTTTGTGATGTTAACATTGATGTCTGTGAGGTTAACATTGATGTCAGTGGTGTTAACACTGATATCTGTGATGTTAACACTGATGTCTGTGATGTTAACACTGATATCTGTGATGTTAATACTGATGTCTGTGATGTTAACACTGATATCTGTGATGTTAACACTGATATCTGTGATGTTATTACTGATGTCTGTGATGTTAACATTGACAATGCTGTCATAGAGGACTTTTTTTGTGGAAATAATTGTCTGTTTTATTAATACTGAAATATACATATGACTCAGTTTTTATCGATCGCGTCATTTAAAAGTTACTTAGGTAAAACATATCGTAACTATTAAATGGCATGTAAATATGAAACTGAACATTGGTTATGGATTATAGGCTGACACTAAAAACTGCACATCAATAATAAATAGATAAATACTTGATATTCAGAATGCATGAAATAAAAAAAATGAATTCCCAGTAAAGGCTGAGAATTGTGATGAGACTCCACAGATCTGTTTTATTGAACAGCCAGTACACACTGATCTGAGCTATTGAATACATGGGGTATACAGTTGCTCTTTTTAAATGCCTTTAATAAGTGTATATCAAAAAGTGAACAGCCCAGGACATTACTGTCATTTTTGTCAATGGCATAATGTTTCTATTTTTGTGTCGAAGAAAAGAAGGCTGATCCTATCTTACCCTGGGGAGTATTTAATTGGGGTAATACGTGGGAAAAATATGTAACGAGATTGGCCTACAATGTCAAAAAGGGATTGGGTCAAGTTTTCGGATCTACACAGTAAAAGTCGTTTAATATTGATCTGCCTTGTGAAAGCTACGCTGGCTTTCATGGCAAAAGGATCAAGTTATGACTCGATGACAATTTCTGTAATATTAGAATGCGAGCGTTTACTATGGTACATACTTGTACAGGATTATAGATATATGTTTAACCTTCACAAGTTAAAGTTACTGAGTCAATATTGATGGATCCTTCGGCTGTCGTTAACCCTTCCATATCGGCTGTTGTAGGTTACTCAGCTTTTTTTATCTTTACAACAGTCGATCTTAACTAGAAATTAAACATCAATAATACCTGGAAAGAAAGAAAGAAAGAAAGAAAGAAAGAAAATCGTATTTCGTTATTATTTATTTATTCAGGTACAATCACATTTTTAAATAATAAGAAATGGTATATATTAGAAAGATATTATACAACTTTGTAATTAAAGTTTTTTGTAGCGAGTTTTATGGCAGGTGTACAAACACTTGTTAGAAATGTGTCATTGTGATGAAATTTGACAAGATCATTGTTTTAATAAATCCCAGTAGTTAAGTACAAGAAGCCTCAATAAAAAAGGAAAATATGACAATGTTAGCGTCAAATAAGCCTGTACTTCTCGTAATAATAACTGTACACATGTGTAATCATTCTCACACGTTGTGTACCGTTAATATGCTAGCACACATGTGTAACGTCATCATATACTAGCACACATGTGTAACGTCATCATTTTCACACGCGTTGTGTACCGTTAATATGCTAACACACATGTGTAACGTCATCATTTTCACACGCGTTGTGTACCGTTTATTTACTAGCACACACGTACACTGACATTATTACGGACCTATATTCGTATATGTGTGGTACTGTCGCCATACTCGTACACCAACGTACCGTCATTATGCAAGGATGACATTGTTTATCTCGTACACGTGCCGTAATACTCATGTGTATGTACATGTATAGAGATAAAAGCCTTCCATCAAACTTTCACATTTCTTTTGTTTACAAAACAAGAAATATATCTCCATTTATCTCCACCCTTTAAAGATTGTTATCATTTACATAGGTTTTGAAGATGAAAATTTTCATGCTTTGCAATCGTCAAGAGCATGGTCAGAAATATTTAATTATTAACAGGTAAACAATACTTTGGGCCAGCGAGCTTTGGTCAACTATCTTAAAATTCTGCGAGCCACTCCTGTGAAAATATTGACTATGCGTCTCAGAATGACAGTTGTTGACCTACAAGGTGGTCCCTTTAAGTAGAATTTTGCGAGGGTGTTGAGTCTGTTGGTTTATGTAAGTATATTCCTTTATGCTTAAATTAACAGTGGGCAATGACCTGTTGGTACAGAATTAGTGTATGTATATATATGTGAAGGAGCTGACTTTAGAACCCGTTAGGTATTATGTACACTGATTAGCGATAGGTAAATATGAACACAGACGCCTATGGGTATATATTCCCGTACCCTATCACTATAGCCCATCCCCTTAAACCTCCCAGAATCAACAGGTGATAAAAAGCCTTGTCAGTTTATTTTAAAATTACATTGTATATCAAAATATTAGGAAATAATAGTTTTAAAAACTGATCACTTTTCGCTCAATGTGAACATGGTCCGCAATAATCAATGCTACCAAGCGCATGAAATGCATTTCTGGACACAAATATGTGACTTCCAACATCATAGAAGTTAACAAGCATTTGACTTCTGTTGTATATATGAATGGAATAGTGCTGATTTTATCGATAAGTTTTGTGATGCGATTATGCATGAAATTCTTCCAACTTATTACTGATGAATGCTTAATTGGCATATGTGACGTCAGTGGGGCACCAAAGTCATTGCTACGACGGGCAGGTTTTCGTGTGTTAATTAAAAAACTCCTTTGTGACTCGACAAAAGTAGGACTTCGTACCAACTAAACGTCATTGAACATCGTAAATATATGCGTTAAAGTTGTCTGGGTTCAGACAAAACCCCGTTATATCGTGTCAGCTTTCTAATGACCCCCTCCACTACAACATACGTAATCCTCAGTAAAGATGGGTGGTATTGCTGGTTAAATCATGATTACTCAGCAAACACGAGACGAGGGTTATCAGCGAGAACACTTCATACCCGAGTCCTTAAAAACGGCAGGTGTAACCATACCACGTGATGCAATATTTCACTATTCCGTGTCAGTCCTAACATAGTGACCCACAAGACTATTTCATTGAAGACATTCCTCCATTGTTAAACAGCCCCAAATATGCAAAAAGTCTGTTGCTGTGAATGGGAGGTCAGCGGCGCCGAGACGTGCTCGCTTTAATTCCTTTTATGTGAGTTGAGCGACCGGATGTAGTGTTTATCGCGAGGAGACTGATCTGCCGTTGGTATTGGAGCTGCTGTGATTAAGCCTACCCGTCCTCTATCGGTATGTCAATCCAGGGGTGATGGGGAGGATCTCTCACCGTTAAAACACACACAATACACTTGACCCTGCCGACATGAAACGTTTGGACAAGGTCAATCAGTCTCAAGGTCGTCACATACCTTTAGGCTAACCAGCTGCCGGCCTTTTCTCACCTGTATGTACACTTACCCAAGAATCATCAGCTTTAAACATTTCAGTTTGAAATAAATATATCGTTTTTTCTTGTTTTTAATTACTTTTTTGTGTTGTTTACCCGATGATATCATGAGAGTACCACGTCTTTTGTGTCTTGCCTGGGGCTATATCAGCTGTACATCCTAGTGATGTAGTATTAGATGCAAGGCATCCACTCTTCCTGAGCCCTATGAGTAGACATACCTACAGATCGTGTTACACCTGTAGTATAATCACACCTGGTCAACAATCAGTTTTAGAAGATACTCTAGATAGCATTTATCATTTTTATCCGGAATATATTGAAGTCAGAGAATCTTCGTTCCTCAAGGGCAGAAATCTCGAAACATTCCCTCAACATATTAGTACGGGAGGGATTAATCAGAATATTGTGTTAACGTCTGATTTAATTTCAGTGTTACCAGGGTTATGTCGATTTCGCGATAAAATCTTCAGTCGCATTCAGTCTGTTAGTCCATAACACATTCACCCAAATTATTCAACTCTTTAAGCCCTGACATCACTGAAAGTGCCAGAAAGATAAAACAGCTTCGTGTTGCAGTTCAATCCTTTATTTGGGATGAAACGTGTCTGGCTCTAAATTGGTATCGAAAACTGCTATTCACTAGTATGTCTCTACTGCCCCAAACTGGTCTTCGACATTACCCACCCAGTGACCACTTACCACCATTTTAATTAATCTCAAGGCTACCCTTGTCCGTATCCTTGCTTAACACTTGTCTCAGACCAATCTCTAGCATTAGCAAGGTTTGTCTTCAACCATCTTTATCATTTACCAAACTGAATTTATATACCTACCTTTACTAGAACAACCATTCACAGTGTTAACGGTATTCCGACTAGATTTGATGTGTTCTGTTGAAGGAATTAGATTTACAAAAAGATAAGTTCCCTGGGTCTTTGTGTTTGGAGTAAAGAAACTATTAACAGGGAGGGCCGAGTGTCTGTGAAAAAGGGATCCATTCCTACCCAAACTCACAGGAGGGGCCCAGCTTCTGTGTTTTAGGGAAAGGGTCTTTCTAACTCGGATTCATAAGAAGGACATGACCTCTATGTGGCAGGTAAAGGGAGAGTAAGATAGAATAAATGTACGAGTATAGGGTTTTGTCAGAAAACGGAGGAGTTAAACGCCTGGTATTCAGACATTAAAAAACTACGGTTCACAGGGTACATGGCAACTTGATCGAACTTGAAGGCATAAAAGTGATAAAAGGCAACAGTGGACAGATGTACGGCGTGTTAGTGTGATAGCTTTATTGGGGTAAGGTGATACTGGTCTGATGTATTACCGACATCTACACCTCGAAATCTCTACTGGTTTGGAGGAGTAACTTGTCCTCGAGGACTCGTGAAAACCGTCAGTCTCGCTAGGACACCGTGTTGACACACACACCACTTCCCATTTCTCGACGCGTGAAAAGTATACAGAAATTTAAAATCTCAAAGTGGACTCAATTTTTCATGACATGAATTACTGGGGAGATTTGTCAGAGTGTAAACACCCGTATCAACAATACAAGTCAAGTCATATACTCTCGAGTCCAGCTGTTCGAGGTCTTGACCGCTGTCCGAGTAACGAACTAGGGAGAAGGGTATCTATTTCCTGGGGTTCAAGATGTCGCATGCCATTCAAGTCGGACAGTCTTTACGATATGACACGCGTTGATTGTCCACCACTAGGCCCCTCTTTCCTTTCCTTTGTTCAGTTCCCCTCCTTAACATTGATCTTTCGTTGTCCTACTCCCCCTCCCTGTTGTCCATTCCAAGCCAACGTCCACTTAGTCAGGACGATACTCTCGTGCCATCATTCCTTTGCAGGTCACAAGACTCGTGTCCGTGTAATTTGACCGGAATTCCAACAGATGGACAATTTGAAATATTTTAACATCTTTAGTCAAAAGGTCAGTACCGTTTACCGAGAGCTACTGGGGCGAATAGCTGTCACCTTCACACACAAAAGTTGGTGGTAGTGAGTGATGAAATCACAGCCGAAGTTAAATTATCCTGCCCAGTATTCTAACACAATAAAGAAAACCGGCTCTAAAACCGTGACAATGGCCCCTGTATTGATTTGCTGTATTCCGGGAAGTTTTACCCGGTCTACGTAAGCCAGGAGACAATCAAACCCATTGATTGTTGTAACATTTTGTAGCTTCGGAGAAGTCATTTATCAGACACATTACTGAAAACAATGACTTTCTTTGAGTATCAACTTTTTGACAATGAAAGGCGTATTATGTGTAAAATCTGAATACCTAAGGCTTTGTTTTGAATTTAGAGATTCTCATGTTTGTTAGTTCATTCTTTCTATGGACCTTAACCCCCTTGTGTTTTGACATGTACGGAATTTCATCTAATCAAGCAACAGGTTTTGAGAAATATTTTTTATGTTTTGATCCATGCTGTGTCTGTTTAGATTTTATAAATAAATGAAGCATGCCCTATTTAGAGTGTAAATGTAAATATATGATATGAGTGGGCTTTAATAAGTTGTAATAAATTGTGTCCAAACATTTGTTTAGATTCAAATATTGGCAAAAAAATGTGTTAAAGTCAAAGATTGACTCCTATTATCAGAGCCCTGAAAAAGTGCTGGACGTCACTATTTGATCTGGGAAATGCGTTCTGTTACCTACCATATATCTATATTGTACAGTTTTATATTGATGACGTCAGGATATTTATAAACATATAATATTTCTGTATCTTATTTACTTTTTAGTGCATGTGTATTGCCTTGTGACTTGCGACTTCCTTTACGAACGAATTACTCACAGATTGTTGATCAACAATTGTATAAGAACTATGTTAAGACTTTTGAATAAAATTCAACTGTCCCAACCTTGACCAGTTAAACAGATTAAACAACACGTGACACTGGTTAATTTAGGGATTGGCGTTTGACGTTGACGTAAGTGGAACAATAAATATCTCATTGATGCATCTGTTTAAGTGTTACTTCATCGTCGATTTATTTTATAATGGGTCAATTTCATACTTAACAAAGTGCGCTCTGACTCCAACCAAGACATCTGTCCGTCAAATGTTTAATGTCTAATTTAAGAGTCAGATGAAACCCGAGCTAGTCTGATGTCTGGGTTCAGACCATCGGAAGTAAATCAAACACACCCTCTCTTACTTACTCGAACAATTTTATGCTTGCCATACAATTCCACTATCAACAAAGTGTTAGTAACTTTTTATTACAATTGTAAGTATCGTAAACATATTAACCAATATGGTCGCAGGTTGAGAAATCGCATTAAATGGTATTACAGTAGTGGTTGCTTTAATGAAGTGTCTAGTTCAAACTAAACCTTTTCATTGAAATTAACTGATGGATGGTGATTGGAGATTTGTTAATGTTGATGTAGAGTGTGGTATGTCTGTAACTATCTCTTAGTACCCTATATATTTCTTACTATACTTACATTCATTGCCACGAATGGGTAAGCTTCACTCGCGTTTTGGTTTCAGGCACTTGAGCGTAAGAGTGTTATATGTGGCAGATTTAGGGTTCCATACACTGATCTTAACTAGTCATAGGCCTGGTCAGTTCTCTGACTGTCTACCAGTCACGGTGACGTGAGTTGTTAAAATAATATTGTTGTTTAATATAATCCGGTCTTCTTTGGTTGTTATTTAACACAATACACGCAGGATTATTTCATTTTAGATTATACAAAAATAATCAATTTGATCATGGAGTGTAATTTAATTTTGTATTTTTTCTCTATTTCTTTTATATTACTCTAAACAAAAAACTGAAAATAATTACAGACATCAGCTGCGATTTTCATTGATCTTCTGTCTTTCTTTTCTTTTATCTATATTGAAAACAAATATCATTGACTTGTCTTCTTCAAGAGCTGACTTGAAAATTGAAATGTATGATAAACAATTCTTACAAAATTATTTACCTGTGAACACAATGCATTAGCATCCATACTATCAGTACCTGCACGTTTTGATCAATGGAGTTGAGCGAACTTTCTCTCACTAGGTATATTTACAAACAATTACAAGATAAAAGTAGCCCGAAAATATATCCAAATATCAATTTGTCATCTTCTAATGAAAGAAGTCAAAATGCAATTACATTGCGAACGGTTTATATTTAAAATTAAGGACTTTTTTTAAAACACGGATTCCACCAGCCCCTGTTATTGATCTATCAATCGGTGAAAGAGCAGGTGATTTTTTTACCTTTTGTAGCCTCGATTTCATCCCTATCTGCTTTCACATCTTATTGATGGCCCTTTCCTGCTTAAGCTCTTTAAAACATGCGACGTTTAACAGCAATTAAGTTATTCAACTTTTAATTTTCATGGTGAAATAGATATGGAGGTTAGTTATTTGATCTCATCACGATAACAGGTGGTTTAAAACATGTGAACATTTAAATGACGGGACAAGTGAATATGATGACAGAGCTAAAATACTTTATCTCTAACGTATGCTTTTATCATCGTCACGCATGTGTCGACAACCAACTAAAAACGAAAATATTCTTCCTCTTCCATGCGGAAATAATATTTTTTATTGTCACGGAGATGGTTTTCACTAAGTAGTAACATTTAATTTCCCATTAGGAAACTTGGACGTTGTATGAGGAATGAAATCCGTGGTGTTTCAATGAGGTTGTACGCATTCTGTTAATAGACTCCCGCGGAACCTTCACATCTATTTTAGTATACGGTATTAGCATGATAATCTGACCACGTCGGAGTTATCTGGACACGACATGGCTGTATTTACATGTTTCTATTCTTGATGGACCTCTGACACAAATAGCCCCCATATCATTAAGGCAATTACACGTAGGTAGATTTCTATATTAATAGCGTAGGTTCTAAATATGGCGGACGTTAAAAAGTACAGATAAAACATGATTGCAAAACAACAGCACCGACTATAACACATGACCTCAGTTGTTCAACAAAACATAATAGATGTACAATGTGGTATACCTTGGAATACGTTAAATTATCTATATATACAGGGACGTGTTCCTTACTTAAATAAAATACAATTTTGTTACGGAATGTTTGAAAGTTAAATCACCATAGCGTGCGGTCAATTTGATGAGAATTACCTCTAAAGTAAGGTACACTATTTCCTTCCTGTCAAAGTACTAATTTATTTGAATGTTTTAAATTTATTATCTTTACGTCTCGATAACACGTGATTTATTTGATTTTTAAGTTTTAAATGTTGTCCTTGCCCTAGTTATCGTGTCCTAACCTGCGACCTACTGCGGTCTCTGACCGATCGGTTGAATGCCCGTATGTGTTTAAATGTACCACAAGTATTGATGATATTTACCTTTTTATATAGAACTCTATCTATCAGACTTCTATAACTTTGTTTTCCGAACTTATTTAGATCTAAAACAGACAAAACATCGCTCCACGTGATTAAATTTAGATTATTTGTTATCGTTTCGTTCAGTTTTCTTTAGATTTGTTTTAAATTAAGAACACATCCGCGATAAGATTTAGGAGATAAAATTGATAAGTCGGTTAAAACAATGTGGGGACTATTTATGTTTAAAATGATATGTTTGTTGACGTCACAGGATGTGCATGACCTCCCATGGTATCTCCAAAGCCATCATAATAACTTAATAAAACTGGACTAAAAGAACTGATGAACACCACAGAACATATCATCATTGCAGTTGAATTATCTGCCTTAGTACCACGCCTCTCCGCTAGGAGGCATTCTTTGATAGCATTCACCATTTTAGAAAGGAACCTGAACAAAAGAGCGCTGATTGGCCAGTTTATTCGACGTGATAAAGTCATGGTTCGGAGTTCGCTGTCGTTTACTCGATAAAATTCTGGTAAATGCAGCACGATGATTTGTGAGTTATCTTTGTTAAAACCCAATATACGCAACTTTCTCTTAAAAACGAATAGAAAATACATGTTATATACAATTTATTGATATCGTTTAAGTAAAAATTGACTTATATGAGAAATACTCCAGACGATATCATGCGTGTGTATTTACATGTACATGAAAGTTGTTGATATTGACATTTTGTAAACATGCCTCCATTTACGATCTTTGTCGAACCGACGTCGGACATTTTTGAAGACATGTCCGTCAGAGGCCAGTATCTATTATAAACACGTAGACGCCCTATTCAGACTACACCTGCATTCCCTCTGAAATGACATCACAAAAAGCTCGCAGCACGTGCGACATCGCACTTTACCTGTAAACGCGCCAACTACACCTGTACATTTGCGTATATAGATTGGTCACGTGGTTTTTTTTTCGTAACGGTTTCTTAACTTCGTATAACATTGCTTTGTATTTTAAGTGGGACCCACTTTTGCTAATTTCTGTTTGTTTTGATATCCCCACAAAAAGATTCTCAATTTAATCTCATCTTTGTTGAAGTTTTCTCAAAAAGTTTCTAATGATTTGTGTATTGTGACTATAATATCATGAAATAACGGTATAATTATCTATTTGTTCAATTTATGGCTTTGTGGCTCGGAATTATCTTTTCTTTACATGGTAAAGGTACAATGTAACTCGCTGGTTACATTCCACTACGTGGTAGCTCGGAATCACATTTTCTTTACATGGTAAAGGTACAATGTAACCCACTGGTTACATTCCACTTACAGTGGCGGTGGCAGTAGTAATAGTATTTGTAGTGTAAATATAAAATATTTATCAATGTGACACGTAGTATCTCCATATGTATAAATTAAGCACAATATTATGTACAATGACGGACTGGTACATTGGCACGAATGAAAGTACATCTTATACTCTAACTAATTTGCACTTTTATAAAAGCACGTTTCAGAATTTAAAATGCATTCAACGAAAAAATTTGTATTCATACGAGTAACACCCTATATGTCAATAAGCCCAAGTATCGTGTAAATGTTTCATTACTGCCTCAGATATTCCGTGTGGCTTCCGCACCATTTCCTGTTCCGTCTCATGTTAAACTGGTTTCCATTAGACACAATTTTCAAGTTATACTGACTTCCAAATCATTCCTTGACCCGACTGTTACTAAAAAGATTTGCATGCCATTTCATGTCTCGACTCTCACTAGATTGAGTTGCGTTCCCTGCCGTGTCCCGACTCTTACTAATCTGATTTGCGTGCCATTCCGTGTCCCGACTGTTACTTATCTAATTTGCGTGTCGTTTCATGTCCCGACTCTTATCAAATTTGATTTGTGTTCCCTTCCGCGTCCCGACACTACCTAATCTAATTTGCGAGCCATTTCATGTCCCGACTCTTAACAAATTTGATTTGTGTTCCCTTCCGTGTCCCGACACTAACTGAAGTGATCCGAGTGCCATTCCGTGTCCCGCTTCTTACTAAACTTATTTGCGTGCCATTCCATGCCCGCCTCTTACTCAAGTAATTTGCGTGCCATTCCGTGCCCCGATTCTTACTAAACTGATTTGCGTGCCATTCTGTGCCCCGTCTCTTACTCAAGTAATTTGCGTGCTATTCCGTGCGCCGCCTCTTACTCAAGTAATTTGCGTGCCATTCCTTGGCCCGATTCTTACTAAACTAATTTGCGTACCATTCCGTGTTCCGTCCCACATTTCACTAACACGCTTTAGTTTTTAGTTTGTCCCTATAGTGCCCGTGTTTGTTTATCATACAACCCTTGGATATCAATCATTACCTCTACACCTTCATTACGCGATACGTGCCCTCTTGTCTGTATACACGTTTCCGTATCAAGGTTACCCTCGGGGAAAACTTGAATCCACAAATCACTGGGTATATTCTGTGTTATAGCTGTCATTCGGGTTATTACAGATATTACACAAAAGACTGAATGAAATAGTGAAATAAAAGAAATGTCATTAAAACCGAGATGACAAAGTGCACTAGACCCACAAACTAACATGTATATTTGTATTTTGTAGCGTGGCTAGCAGGTTACGGCAATATTTAATTGTAAATTGTACAAAAGTCATACGTATGAAAGAGAAAGTTTCAATATGAATTTAGAATTAGATATAGTAGAGTCAAATGAAATACCAAGTTGTCTAAAATCCATTTTGTGAAAGCTTCTATGGTGTGAACACCCTCAACACCCTCTAACAACGGCATGTAAAGCTTATGTCTGATTATCTTAACATCAAGATATCACAACACCCAATTATTGTGGTACAAACAGTTTCAAACTCTGATAATCGTCCCACAAAATCTACCACAAATAATTCTAACCTCAGATTACTATAAGCTAAAAGAACACCTGAAATAACTCGAACCTAAAATAACTCAAACTTTAATTAACCTCAATCTTAAATAATGTTTACCAGAAATAACTCGATTCTAAGATAACCTCAATCTTTCATAACGATAATCTGAAATAACTCGAACCTAAAATAACCTCAGTCTTTAATAACGATAACCTGAAATAATTCGAACCTAAAATAACCCCAATCTTTAATAACGATAACCTGAAATAACTCGAACCTAAAATAACTCAAACTTTAATTAACCTTAATCTTAAATAATGTTTACCAGAAATAACTCGATTCTAAGATAACCTCAATCTTTCATAACGATAATCTGAAATAACTCGAACCTAAAATAACCTCAGTCTTTAATAACGATAACCTGAAATAACTCGAACCTAAAATAACCTCAGTCTTTAATAACGATAACCTGAAATAACTCGAACCTAAAATAACCTCAGTCTTTAATAACGATAACCTGAAATAACTCGAACCTAAAATAACCTCAGTCTTTAATAACGATAACCTGAAATAACTCGAACCTAAAATAACCTAATAAAGCTGGTGTGGACCTCGATCTTGTAACCGCAGTCTCAACCTACATTAATTGCAAATGAATTTGATCATTTTCAAACTCATTTGCAACTGAACACTCCCTTCTCCATCAAACTAAATCTGGAACAGATGTATGCTGTATAAGTGAAAAAAAATCATTACTTTCTCTGGTAAATGTTAGTGTTATTCCTTTTTAATTTTAAAATATGTCTCAGATTATTTCAAAATACGGATGTTAATATATCTTACAAATCTGACCTCTGACTTTAATAATGATAATAGTCCTAGTGTAGGGACATGTAATGTGGTAGTTTGTGTAGCTACGATGAGAAAATATGGGTCGCCATTTTATCCTCCCTTGTTCCTGTTTCCCCTGGCTTGATTCTCGCTTTCCCCGCCCCGTGCCCGACTCCGCGTACTAGTCCAAAACATATCCACGCGGCGCTTTACGGATGTAATGCAATGCCGTTGCATGCTTGTAATATCATTACAAACATGATTCAGCTCAATTCTGGAGTAATTATTTTGCTTTTCTTTCTTGTTTATTTTCTTGTTGACAAATAAGAAAATGTTCGTTTCAAACGTGTTAAAACACATCCATTGTACTGTTTTCCCGCCCAACCTTTACGATTTCGTGGACATGCACACTTCATTTTTTAATTTACATGTAATGAATAAGTAATGCATTTTATCAGGTAAAAGTCCATTTCGTATAATACAAATTTCAATTTCAAACATGGACATATAAGGAATTCCAATATCAACTGGTTTTGTCAAGGCACTAAAAACTTGGAGTTTCAATGTGTTTCGTTGGGGAAGTAGAATATGTTTAAGACAAGTTATGAACTATACTTTCTGCCTGATGTTGATGACCAGTTCCATCTAATACAGAATATAAAAATGTATTCTCTAAAATCGATATTTCCTTTTACAGATATGACAACACGTACCCATAACTGCTATTGTGGCTCGGAGGAAGGGGGCGGTTAAGTAAATATAGGCTTGCTACACACGCCATGGGGTAGGCAGGTGACCGGGTGGCCCGGATGAAGAGGAGGGCTGAGTGAAATAGCGGCTTGCTACCCCCGTCGTTACAGAGCCAGGTGACCGAGTGTAAAGGAATCTGACATGGTCCACGGGAGCCCAATCAACCTCTACATAACACGACAAAGGCGTCGCGTCATATGGCGTGTGCCGGCGCGTGCCGCACATCTGTCGTAGCCCGGATGTAGCTGGTCTATAAACCACAATGGCCGTTCAAGTCGTGAAACGCATCGAATGTTATTGCTGATCAATACTACTACTTGGAAAAAAATCACTGATGCATTTAAGTGGTTTTAAATGACTCCATTTGGATATCAGGTGTGTTCAATAACTATTGTACGATGTACCCAAACGATAACCGAGATGAATTGATACATGCCGATAGTGTTTTGTGGATGCAATCGAATGCACAGAAGAAAAGAAAACGTTTCAAGTAAGGTAGAGCCGTGCGCATGTTGCTCGCGAAGCCTATCAGTGTTATGTTTGATTGATGTAGTAATTACAGTGTAATTGCTGTCCGCGGCATTACCATGTTCCAAACTGTAATTGGTGACATTGCTTTACATATCAGCATCGAAGAACTACTACCCTTGTCCCCGAACCCGTCCCATGTACCCGTCAAATATTGATGATAATGGCAGCAATTAAATTTCAGAAAACGGTCGACATGTGTTTAAATAAAAATGATTTATCAACGAAAGAAACAAAAAGATCTTAGATTAAATATTAATTAAAGCTGAAGAGACAATTACATATGGCGACTCAATGATGTTTGACTTTTTATTGCCAAATAATAATTCAATGCATTGTCGAATCGGTACGTAAAAAATTGTGTAATTTGTTTAAATGAACAATGAACTTATTGATGACAGAAATGTAAACGAACAACGTATATTAACCCTATCACCAATAAAATAAGACCAGCAGATGTTGCTTCTCCAGTGTCTGATGGAGTCGTCCGCCTCTATTAGTAAAACGGACTCCTATCTTGATATTTCTCTTATCTTGATATGGCATACAGCTGTACTTTAATCATGCTGACGTCTGGTGTAAAGGGGAATTTAAAACAAAACCTTTATATATATATATATAAAAATCACCAACCCCGACAAACCCCGCGAAACGTTAAATTCCTGGAGAAGACAAAGTATATAACAAAATCATGATTTCGTGTCGTTTCTTCAGATAACGTGTGCGTGTGTGTATGTGAGTGTGTGTGTGGGTTGGAGAGGGGGGGCTGTTTGCGGTTTTAATGACATAACATAAAAATATAAAAGGTAAGTGTTACTAAAGATATATTTATGTTTTTGTTGGAGAGAAGAACCTTACAATAACATAGTCCATGTGGTAACAAACAGTAACATGATCCTGCAGGTAAAAATTTAATTTCTTTCAGGATATCGGCCTTAGATATTGCAAGTAGAAACCTAATTCTATTCTAAACCCAGCGTCCGTGTCAGAATGTTTACACACAATGGCTATACTATTTACGTCCTTTACTGAGAAATTGCCATTTCTTCAGTATCAAGCTCCCTCACCCTGATGATTGAATTTAGACGTCAGAATTGGTCATCTAATACATTACACATTCTAAAAAGTGATGAATTCATATCTTAAAGCGCCAGCAACACTAACATATTCCGTATTAATTGCTTACCGGCAGATGCACTGTGTCGCTTCGACTAACCGGCGGATGCATTCGGGTCTCTTTAACCGGTGGATGCACCTTAGCGGTGTGGATGCTGTGTCACTTATTCTGTTTAATTTCTATATCAGACCATTATGCCAAATTCTCTAAAATGCTTTGCTTGTATCAAAGTCTATCACCTTCGTTTTTTGACCTTAGTGCTGCTGTTAAACAATTTCATCGGTAACGATTGACATTTTTTTTCTGAGGAATCCATTGGTAAGAAACCTTATTGGTATATATGAATAATATTATCCATCTCGAAAAATTAAAAATATTTCCTTTACAATGCTTACTAAAATATAACAAACAGAGATTGCTCAATTGTTAAACTTGTTACTTTTTCGATTACAAATACATGTGTAAGGTCAAATACATCCAATGACATATAAAAGAAATCTCTATAGTTGTTACATTATAACACCAAAGATTCCGGAATTTATACGGAACTCGGTACGTCGCTGTAACGTAATGTAAAAACCTTAATGACAGAAATTGAGGTTTAGGATACATTCTTAGTTGTAGTAGGCTGTAGTTTAACGACCGTTCATGAACTTGATAATCATATCAGAAGTTAATAAAAATGCCCATCATTATGACGCGTTCTTTAACTCCAATTATTGTAATTTTCCTCGAGTTAAGGAATGTATGTTAGAATGGGACCAGAAATAAGATTGCTTTATTAATAAGGACCCCGCCGGAGCTAAGACACCAACACGTACGACTAGTTACCCATAACAATAAAACTGAACGGCCATTTTTCGATAATGACCTGTGATTTTCTTATCAGACCTGTACAATAACTGACCATCAATGATTGCTGAAATGTTGATTTCTAATGATTGACCAATAGAACACATCACCAAACTTGTTAATGTTGTGTCAAATTCGGTCCGGCGCTTCACCTTCGGGGACCACAGTGTCAACTGCCAAGAAGTCCATAACAGCAGGACTCCCAGCGAACTTGATGACATCGCGAAAGCCGACGACTGTCGCGTGTGTGATACCTTCAGGGGTGCTCTCGTTAAACCTGAGCGTGAAGAGAATCGTTTATCGCCAAATATTGGCATAAGACGGTGTTGTACATGTCTCAGGAAGTCGTCACATTCTTCTCCATTGTTTACTGAGCTGTAGCACACCCTTGTATATGTCTGCAGGATATTTCTCAGACCACAATTTTGACGTGAAATGGAGATATAGTGAACCGGGGTAGATCTACCCGCAGATAGCCCGTGACGGAATTTCAAAGAGCATGGTGAAAGGCGGAAATCACTCCCTAATCGTCTCCCGGTTCCCGTTACATAGGCGGTAGTTATGTAATCGAGTGACCATCTCTGTCACGCTTAGTTACGTAATAACGAGACAATGTTTGGGTATTGTTACTTCAATAACTATTGTAGATTGTGATATTTACAAAAGATTAATTCTTCTGTATAATAGCAGTATTCGTTTTGAACGCGGACATGATCTCTTGGGTTGCTTAGTCCTTTTTGCGTCTATTTTAGAAACGACACACTGGCAAAGAGCCATGTATGGCGACTAATTAGTATCACATCTTATGACGATGTTCTCAAATCATATCACTGTGACGACGTCCGAGAAACATGTCGCCTTATAACGGTGTTCCCACTGAACGTGACAACGTCCCAGTTCCTCCATGACACAAAAATCAAGTAGATCCTATCCCCAGCTTATTACTTATGCGACTGACTCGCATGTTATTTATTTCACAAAAATATGATGTACGCGATTCCATTTGTATATTTTTATTTCTACATTAAACTTTGAGGATTTGTTCAGTTGAATTGTGAACAATCCTTTCTATGCACGTTGTCAATAAGAGATTGGAAATTACAGAGCGAACCCCCGAGGCGCACTACTGCTAAAACGATAAGGGCTATCAAAGATCGATAATCTGTGTGGTATAAACTCCTATCGAATACCTATATACTATAATTCTCAGCAAATTTGGAATGTTTTGTTTGAATTAGCTTTCAATTTCCGTGAGGGTTGCCGATAGCAGTCCATCGTGCCGTTTAGATATAGAGGTTGCTATCACCAATGTTTGTGATTCAGCATAATGGATTGGAGGCATGCTGGTGATTGTGTATTATCTAACACGGGGGCTGGCTGATTAAATCCTTGTGCTAATATAAGTACAAACAAGACACTCGAACTCAAATCTCTACAGCAATTACAACACTAGATGTAATTATTGTATTCCAAGATAAAGCACTGACTTGGTAAATATTACAAGAATTACGTCATATCGCGAATGCTTGAAAGTGGGACATGTAATTGAACGCACCGCACTGAAGTGACGTTCAGAATAGAACGCGCCGGGTTTGGAAACTGTTGGTAAAAGTTGGATAACTAAAATTTAGTTCTGACAATTATACTCCAAAGCCACTCTGGGGAATGACTGGATCGGAAACGTCAACAATTGTCGGCAGGGTCTTAACTATAATCGAATTGATCACAAACAATACAGAAACTTATGTGAAATCTCCTCAATTATGTTGAATTATCTTGGCGATTACAGAAGAAACTCCAGTTAAGTATTTGTATATAACCCCATATTGCCTTTGATCCTTTAACTCCTTTTTGCTGACCATGAAGGATTATAATAAATTCTGACTCCCAAGGGCATTAATTTAACCATGAATCTAAACACGGATTTTAGATTTTATTTGTATTTTAAAATCTTAAGAGCAAGTGCCTAGATTAACCATTCATGGTCGATTCTTTATTAACATAAATGTTCTCACCTTTAAACTTAAACAATATTCTTATCGTTACAATGTCTCCAGCTAAACATATATGTACTTTTTTTCTCAAGTAGACCGAAACTTGTCAAAACGAAATTAACACTTCTTTAAACTACAATATCAATTTAGTATGCACTTATACAATATGAAAACGTATTTATTTATAGAAAACATTGTCATAAGGATCGAACTTGAGTGCTCATTTTTGTTGATGTAATATAAAGTATGGAGATTATCGCAATATTGACGAAAGTCGAATATAAAATTTGCTATTTAGTTGTTTAATTTGGTTTTTATACAAAACTGAGCATTGATTAAAGCTTCCCAGAACAAACTTCATGAATACACGCTAACAGATTGATAAATATCAGGCCTCGTTCACGGGAGTCTCTAAATTTGCTGAAATATGCAATATTTTACCAAGGACATATACAATTCCCTAATCTATAAGTTTAAATATGAAGCCTGAAAGCATTTGTTTAATTAAATTTAAATCTGCTGGTTCATGCAACTATTAGAATCATTATGGACCGATCAAATCCGTACACATCGGTAAATATTGACGTAGGCCGCGTGAGGAATGTTTTCTGTATATCGTTTCAATATACATGTAAACATGCATAATGCATACAAACTAAACATTTAATTTCACCATTATCGTACCTAATCTACATAGAAGATGAATACAAACGTCATCATAAATGTAATACAAACACACTAATCGATTTATTTACCAGTTAAGCACGAATATTTTTCAAAGGACACGATTTAATATCCTAACCAGTATAAAAGACTTAAGGACGAGTAAGTAAAACTTGAAGCCTACTTCTTTTCATGTATTATTGAGTATATACATATATTTAGATCGGTTATTGATTTCAAATGACATAAACTTCAGAAATAAAATTGACAGGTATATCGTAAGGTGTTAGGTTCTAGCTAAGGATAGACCTCTAAATAATGAGTTGGCAGTAAAGGTCCCTGGGTTACAGATACCCCGGGGAGCTATTAACCTAACAGAACGCTCGGGCAATTGTTTGGAATTATCTCAATACTCTAGGCGAGGTGACGATATTAAAAGAACGCTCCTCCATCCATGCAAATATTCGCAGTCTTTCACGTGATGAGAAAAGGGTTACGATTTACACTAAATAAACTATTTGATGTGTATATTTGTGGAGGTAAAACTCCTTTCCTATTCAAATGAAGATGTGGTCGTATTTTCTGCTGAATTAAGCTTGATATTGACTCTGTACTGGTCAAAGAGGCCGACTTCATCCTAAAACACACAGCAAGTGTAAACAGAACCAACTACCCGTTGTCATTACTACCATTACGGCTACATTTCGCTTTCACAACAGATATACCCCCTTTGAATCACTTCTCGATCTTATCATTCCGTTACAACACATTGTGAAGGAATCTGTTTCTTTCTAAAAAGCGACAAAGGTCAACTCAAACAAGAGAAACATTTGTGAATCTAGCAGATGGTCGACACGCGTATTTACTGGGGCATATAGATTAAGGAGCTTGATATTAAATGGGAATTAAGTATATATATTTAAGATAAGAGATCAGCGTTAAACAGGCCATGATCGTATGTTTACTTGGCTGGGGATGTCACCTTCCCAAAATGATTGTCGGCATTTTGAACCGGTGGTACACGGTTTTCTGTGACGTCACTGGCAGGTGCAAGTTTTGCACTGAAGGTAAACCTTTTTGGTGACGTTGGAGACAAACAGACTGAGAAAAGTGGAATTAATCAACCGTAAACCCTTATCAACAGCCTATACTGACAAATGGTCCGCACCCGACACAAAGCTCCATACATTTAATTAATGTCAAATTAAAAATTATGGATCTGTACCGAAAAAATCTGTGAATAGTATGTGTATTGCGTCTGCATGTGCTCCGTGAAATCCCCTTTGTTCCATTCTGTTTAGAAAACAGATTTGACGGTGACACAATGTATACATCACGAACACTGTACTGGGTTAAAATATATAACACCAAACACTTAACTGTGGACACGTGGAATACGTGTTGTTAGCATTGGTTGATGTATTTAGTCGTACCAAAGCATGTTTTATCAATGTCATCATGGTTTTTTTCTTATAAAGGTGACGTCTTTTCGAAATCAACATTTACGCGTGTATTTATACCACTTGTTCGTCGTATTTGGCTCTGTTTCTGCATTAGAATAACTTCTACTATTACTGTTTGTGTTTCTCATTGTCACTATCACAACAGTTTTAGATAATTTGTGAAGAGGGTTTCTTTAGACACAAATTTTCCATTTCATAGGTATTAAAAACTAAAAGCATATTTCTGGTTTAATCGGTATTTCCGAAATCAGTCCTATTTATAGTATCTGAGTGGAAATGAGAGGTTTAATGAAATAGCTACTCTAAGTAGAATCATAACAGCATTTTATGTAAATGTTACCGGAGGGAGCCTGAAGTTGGTTCCCAGATCCTGGTCATAGAAAAACAAAACTGGGAACCAAATCCAAGTTCCGTTAAACCTTAAACAGAACTGGGAACCAGATCCTAGTTTCTTCAAACCTTAAACAGAACTTGGAACCAGATACAAGTTTCCTCAAACCTTAAAAGGAACTGGGAACCAGATCCTAGTTCCCTCAAACCTTAACCAGAACTGGGAACAGGATCCTAGTTCCCTCAAAAATTAAAAGAACTGAGAACCAGATACTAGTTTCCTCAAACCTTAAAAGGAACTTGGAACCAGATCCTAGTTCCCTCAAACCTTAACCAGAACTGGGAACCAGATCCTAGTTCCCTCAAACCTTAACCAGAACTGGGAACAGGATCCTAGTTCCCTCAAACCTTAACCAGAACTTGGAACCAGATCCTAGTTCCCTCAAACCTTAACCAGAACTGGGAATCAGATCCTAGTTCCCTCAAACCTTAAACGGAACTGGGAACCAGATACAAGTTTCCTCAAACCTTAAACAGAACTGGGAACCAGATCCTAGTTCCCTCAAACCTTAAACAGAACTGGGAACCAGATCCTAGTTCCCTCAAACCTTAAAAGGAATTGGAACCAGATTCTAGTTCCCTCAAAGCTTAAAAGGAACTTGGAACCAGATCCTAGTTCCCTCAAACCTTAAACGAAACTTGGAACCAGATCCTAGTTCCCTCCCCTCAAACCTTAACCAGAACTTCTAATCAGATCATAGTTCCCTTAAACCTTAAACGAAACTGGGAACCATATCCTAGTTTCGTGTAGACACTGTTTTGGACTTTTGGTAATCATTTTCTTTTTACAAAAATAAAACTTTCTTATTGAATGACCGAAACTTTTGAAAGCACGCGTTTACTGTAACCGAGTCAGACCAAGACCTGACAAATTATCATTTTACATACAAAATCACTGAAACTTTCAAGGTGGACTTTAAGATGTTCCATACTGATTTTTGAACGACTTATGTCCGTTTAAATGAGAAACACTTTGGTAATTTGTTAATTACATTGCAATCCATGTTTTAGTATAAATTGGATACTTAATTTCATTCATTATCTAATAGATATGTACAATTTCTTTTGTGTACAAGATGTTTACAGTGACATATTACACAATGAAACCCACTAAATAACCGTAACATGATATGTACGGATGTTTGTGAATAGAAGAAACAAACTGAAGTAGATATAAGCAAGGATATTGTTTTTCAATGCCCGAGACAGATTTAAGTTGGCGCATCCTTGAACTCGATAGCACGCATCACTCTCGTCCACCCACGTCTCCATATACGTGTTTAAAAAGGAAGTTGGATCCTATGGAGAACATCTCACAACAAGTGGTGTACTTACATAGTTGATGCTACGTTGTTAATTGTTGTGGACTTCTCTAACGGGGCTTGGCACGTTTGTATTCGATTGGTCCCATGGGAAGCGCAGAGGACCCGAGTTCCATGAGAGTCTTTATCATAAGGGAAATCAGAGTTTAAAAAATTGTTCGGATAGGTGATCGAATGCCTCTCACGTCCGATCTGATTATCGAACCCAGGATGTTAGATATGATAGCAATAACAAATGTTTTGTTTAAAAGATTTGATACACAAACTCGTGTACTCCCCACTATTGTCATAATACAAGTATAACCACTTATCAAACAGCTTACTGGTGAAATACAACTTGTTATAGAATATCTGAGTAAGCGGAACAAACGATATCAAGTGAGTTTCATTTTTCACTTCTCTTCTATTACATAATCTCAGTACCTACTTCGTATGTCGAAACCTCTATTTGAACGCTGGAGCCGAAACAATGCGCTTGAGACCGAGGAAGTGGAAATAGCAATATGTATGTAGAAGTCTGAGTAGCAGGTATCCGGTCTAGACAACCTCGATTTTAGATCTGACTCGAAGGCAGTTGATTAAATACGTTGTAAAATACATTTAGGTATTTCGAGATAGTCTCTTTAAGTTGGAGTAGTTTACAGCATGGTGACGCTGTATTACTAACCCAGTATGGTGTGTGATCAACCGATTCTGATCAGCAGTTAAAATCACACCTAGAAGCGACCATCATTATGATCGATTTCTTAATCTGAATTAGACAGGTTTTGACTGTATTACAAAAATGTTGAAAATATAACATCATCTAGAAACTCGGACTGGACAAGTTATCGTGTTTTCTGACCATTTTTATCGATTCTTTCATACTATTTCAGTTTTACTCAAAACTCAATGTCTAACGTATTCCGTTACATGGAATTTCAAATATATCATGAAAAATGTCTACAGAGGAATGTTGATAGGTAACACTATTTCGGATTTGGCTTGGTGACAAGTAGCAGTATCAAATACATTCAAATTAACTACACACGCAAATGAATACAAATAAATACAGAGACAAAAGTTCTTGAAGGTGCTGACGACTGCATAATTTAAAAGGTCGTTAATTGTTTGTGATCTTCTATAACCGAAGAGGTCACGTTGATATGATACCAATAAATAGCCAGATATGTCTCGCGGAATGCTGGGTTGAGGTCGGGTCATATCGACCATTTTCTCTAACATACACTCGCCAACAATTCTATCCTTTTCAATCTGGGCAATTTTTCATTTTGTAATCGTTGGAATTCGTCCTAAATTTGTTTTACCTGTGAATACCCCTAAACAACCTTTGGTGTGATTAAAACTATATATCAGCGTAGACGGATTAATTGTAGACTACATATCATTGGATTGCCGGATGACGTGGGCTGTACGTCAGCAGGTAGACGTGTTATGTCAAGCCTGGGTTCCTGTTGCCCATGTACAGCTGGAGTCTGGGAACCGTAATTAAATCATTTTTTATTTGTGAACGATTGAGTGCTTACACAGATTAACTCTACATTAAAATGTAACTCTCCGCAAAAGGAACTATTTTTAGTAATTATTTGCAATACACCATCTAGTCACTTACACCATCTACATCCGCTAGTTCAATGATACGTACAATACTGGTCCGTCTATACTGAAAAACAAAGCCATGACAATAATAGGAGACACGTGGCTATGTGACTACTTACGTGAGGAGACACATAGTCATGCGACAACTTGTATCATGAGACACTTGGTCATAAGACAACTTCAATGAGGAGACACATGAGCATAAGACAACTTGCGTGAGGAAACACGTGATCATGAGACACATTGAATGACGAGACACATGGCTACGGGACACCATGTTTGTTGAAACGGAAAGGAAGAAATGCGAGTACAGAAGATGAAGTCTCCTTAGTGCTCATGGTCTTGCTGAATATCTTGGGTCTTCATACACTTGTAGCAAGCGACTGTTACTAGGGTACTTATAAAAAACCCCGAGGAATCTAACGTTGTAAAGTACAGTCAGTTTGTCTGCCATGAGAGAGTAAGATTCCTCATTCTTTACTGTCTATGTTCAATATTCAAATCATCTAGAAACATTGTCATGTAGAAATTTATAATGGTTGGTCTTATACAGTAATCGGGTTTCGAATTAACTTGAAACAAACCAAATTTGAATCATTCACGAATATTCACGTTAAATGCTCATTTTTTTTATCGCATTCCCACATTAAACATTTCGATTCGACTACAGTTATCTCCCTTGCATGGATTATCTGTATAACCTCACGATTCCAGGTTTTGACAGCATTTGGTACAGATTGTGCACTTCTATAAAAAATCGCCCCTAAACTTCCCACTGATGTTATGTTCCCTATCAAAATGAGCACATTTTAGAGACTTTGATGCATTAACTGCACAAAATGAATTCTGTTGCAATTAATTCTATGTTGGGCCCCCTCTTTATATGGTCAACTGACCTGGCAATGGAATCTAGTACCCCTGTCGACTCTTCAGAACCTACATTTCATTTAGCGAATAGACAATGGGACGGAAATTGTCGAAAATTGTGTGTTTAACTCTTTATAATGTCATCTACAACGTAGAAGGTGGAGTAGCTTTGTTGATATTAGCTACTGGAGGAAATGTATAAAAGAACTGAGAATTAAAAGCAACAATATAATATGACTGAGAAACTATTAATTGTCACTAAACCTTCAGTAGTTAATTTGTGTCTAAACAGGTCTTCCATATTCTCACTAATCACGAGGGCAGTATAATACCATATATATGATAAAGGCCTTCACCTCAATAGAGACAAAATTGATGGTTTGACAGTTAACGGAACCAAACAGACAGATCTGATAACGATCGCTTTCTTTGTCAATAAACATACAAATATTCCTTAATTATACACAAACATTTATACACAGCAGTACAAACATGTGTGATCACATGGTAAATAGATAAGTTTTGATCAAAGTGGCTCGAGATTTTAGACTTATTTTGACACATTCTTATCACGAATGAAATCGATAACCGGTCCACATAGTGTAAATATATTTCATTGGAAATTATTACACAGGCATTGAGTGTTGCTTATTAATATTGAATTTAACACTTCCCTTCATAAAGCAAATATATACATAAATGATTTCAAACATAACAATATAACTATAGTTAATTTTATAACAAAAACACGGATGATTACAGACAGAGAGAGAGAGAGAGAGAGAGAGAGAGAGAGAGAGAGAGAGAGAGAGAGAGAGAGAGAGAGAGAGAGAGAGAGAGAGAGAGAGAGAGAGAGAGAGAGAGAGAGAGACAGAGAGAGAGACAGAGAGAGAGAGAGAGAGAGAGAGAGAGAGAGAGAGAGAGAGAGAGGAGAGAGAGAGAGAGAGAGAGAGAGAGAGAGAGAGAGAGAGAGAGAGAGAGAGAGAGAGAGAGAGAGAGAGAGAGAGAGAGAGAGAGAGAGAGAGAGAGAGAGAGAGAGAGACAGAGAGAGAGAGACAGAGAGGGAGAGGGAGAGGGAGGAGGAGGGGAGGGAGAGGGAAAGGGTGAGGGAGGGAGAGAGAGAGAGAGAGAGAGAGAGAGAGAGAGAGAGAGAGAGAGAGAGGCCGGGGAGTATGTTGGATCGGCGGGAGGGAGGTATCCAGGGCTGTCAGGATTATTGATCAGCTGTGCTATGTCACTGATATGACATGATTGAAATTGATAATACAATAATATGAGATTACATCGACGTCCAGAATAGCTACACATTCACTTCTTGACGATGTACTTGTAGTGTTTATAAATGGCTAAAAGCCAACACATTGTAAACTTCCGGGATTAGCCGACCAGTGCAAGTGAGATATGTGAGTGTATGCGTCCGCAGTTCCTATACCCGTCCGAACCGGATACTTATAATTGGGTGTAATATACAGTTGGGATGATGAAGATATCAATGTATTTAGAGGGGGAAGTAAATAAAACATATTGTTTTTAAGTTATGCTCCAGCATGTTCGCCCCACACTTCGACCGTTAATAAATACATTAAAATGATGTGTTGGTGCTTGCAGGGCATCCTGGTTCGTGCTGTTTATATGTAATCATTCTTTTCAATTCAAATCCATGTTTTTAATTTTATCAATATCTATTACTTCTGAAATTAGATTTGAAATATTTACGACCTTTAAAAATCGAATATAAATAATTATATCCTTGCCAAAGCATATTTTTCTGTATGTCTAATTTCCTTATCACAAACATGAATGTTCCATAAATTTATTTTCAGATTTTTATTATTCCATTTACTGCTTTTTTGTCGTAAATGACAGAATACAAATTTGTCATTTTTACTCCATATTACACTTTTTCTATATATTTTATATATAAAAGACAGATGTAAGATTACGCCTCCTTGCCACCTGCGCCAGAACTACATTTATCAGCTGAAATCGGTGCCGTCTGTATAACGGGACTTGACGATAAAACATTGATGGTGAAAAAGACAAGTAATGTTATGGGCGCATCGATCCATGATGAACGCGAAAGCTGGCGAATAGCGATGGAAGGGGGTACGTAATGAATGTGCTACGCGTGACGTGTGCCGGGCTCGACCTGTCGCTGAAATATTTATAACTGCATCTAAAATCACACAGAATCGGTCGAAATAAGTGCACGTTATTACAACCTGTTGTGTGGATAATTGTAGAAAATAAAATTCCGCTACCCACAATTTTACAGAAAATAATAAATAATTAAAATGAAGTTGTATTACTTTATTGATGAAGATTGTCTTTGTCCGAGAGCGACACTTTACAAAGCAGATGCTTGCTGTTTGACGGAAATTTAATATCAGGCGTCAGACTGGTTCTTATATCGTCAATTATTACATCAACTTTTGACACAGAAGTAACCAAGTCGGCTCGAGATTGACCACTAGTCGACCAACGCGGCTAAAAATCAAATAAACTAAATATAACTATCTATCTATCTATCTATCTATCTATCTATCTATCTATCTATCTATCTATCTATCTATCTATCTATCTATCTATATATATATATATATATATATCTATCTATATATATCTATCTATATATATATATATATCTATCTATATATATATATATCTATCTATATCTATCTATATATCTATCTATATATCTATCTATATATCTGTCTGTCTGTCTGTCTGCCTGCCTGCCTGCCTGTCTGTCTGTCTGTCTGTCTGTCTGTCTGTCTGCCTGTCTGTCTGTCTGTCTGTCTGTCTATATATATATATATAATACAACAATTCCACAAACAACCTGAAAATCACCAATGGTAGCGGACCCACATAAAATAAATAAAGATGAATATTTAGACGGGTTATGGGGGTTGGATGTGTGTGTCTGGTGGGTCTGTGTGTCTGTGTGTGTGTCTGTCTGTGTGTGTGTCTGTCTGTATGTGTGTCTGTCTGTATGTGTGTCTGTCTGTGTGTGTGTCTGTCTGTGTGTGGTGTTGGATGTGTGTATGTGTGTGTGTGGTGCTGTGTGTGTGTGTGTGTGTTTGGATGTGTGTGTGTGTGTGTGTGTCTGGTGGGGGATGTGTGTGTCTGCCTGTGTGTGTATGTGTGGGGGTTGGATGTGTGTGTCCTGGGGGTTGGATGTGTGTGTGTGTGTGTGTGGTGGGGGTTGGATGTGTGTGTGTGGTGGGGGTTGGATGTGTGTGTGTCTGGTGGGAGTTGGATGTGTGTGTTTCTGGTGGGGGTTGGATGTGTGTGTGTCTGGTGGGGGTTGGATGTGTGTGTGTGGTGGGGGTTGGATGTGTGTGTGTGTGTGTGTGTGTGTCTGGTGGGGGTTGGATGTGTGTGTCTGGTGGGGGTTGGATGTGTGTGTCTGGTGGGGGTTGGATGTGTGTGTATGGTGGGGGTTGGATGTGTGTGTCTGGTGGGGGTTGGATGTGTGTGTGTGTGGTGGTATGGTGGGGGGGGGTTGGATGTGTGTGTGTCCGGTGGGGGTTGGATGTGTGTGTCTGGTGGGGGTTGGATGTGTGTGTGTCAGGTGGGGTTGTGTGTGTGTGTGTGTGTGTGTGGTGGGGGTTGGATGTGTGTGTGTGGTGGGGTGGATGTGTGTGTGTCTGGTGTGTGTGTGTGTCTGGTGGGGGTTGGATGTGTGTGTCTGGTGGGGGTTTGATGTGTTTGTATGGTGGGGGTTGGATGTGTGTGTGTCTGGTGGGGGTTGGATGTGTGTGTCCGGTGGGGGATGGATGTGTGTGTATGGTGGGGGTTGGATGTGTGTATGTGTGGTGGGGGTTGGATGTGTGTGTGTCTGGTGGGGGTTGGATGTGTGTGTGTCTGGTGGGGGTTGGATGTGTGTGTCTGGTGGGGGTTGGATATGTGTGTGTCTAGTGGGGTTGGATGTGTGTGTCTGGTGAGGGTTGGATGTGTGTGTGTCTGGTGGGGGTTGGATGTGTGTGTGTCCGGTGGGGGTGGATGTGTGTGTCTGGTGGGGGTTGGATGTGTGTGTGTCTGGTGGGGGTTGGATGTGTGTGTGTCTGGTGTGGGTTGGATGTGTGTGTGTCTGGTGGGGGTTGGATGTGTGTGTCTGGTGGGGGTTGGATGTGTGTGTGTCTGGTGGGGGTTGGATGTGTGTGTGTCTGGTGTGGGTTGGATGTGTGTGTCTGGTGGGGGTTGGATGTGTGTGTGTCTGGTGGGGGTTGGATATGTGTGTGTCTGGTGTGGGTTGGATGTGTGTGTATGGTGGGGGTGTGTCTGATGTGTGTGTGTCTGGTGGGGGTTGGATGTGTGTGTCTGGTTTGGGTTGGATGTGTGTGTTTGGTAGGGGTTGGATGTGTGTGTCTGGTCGGGGTTGGATGTGTGTGTCTGGTGGGGGTTGAATGTGTGTGTCTGGTGTGGGTTGTAGGTGTGTGTCTGGTGGTGGTTGGATGTGTGTGTGTCTGGTGGGGGTGTGTGGATGTGTGTGTGTGTGTGTGTATGTGTGTGTGTGTGTGGTGGGGTGTGTGTGTGTGTCTGGTGGGGGTGTGTGTGTGTGTGTGGTGGGGGTTGGATGTGTGTGTGTGTCTGGTGGGGGTTGGATGTGTGTGTCTGGTGTGGGTGTGTGTGTATGTGTGTGTGTGGTGGGGGTTGTGTGTGTGTGTGTGTGTGTTGGTGGGGGTGTGTGTGTGTCTGGTGGGGGTTGGATGTGTGTGTCTGGTGGGGGTTGGATGTGTGTGTGTCTGGGGGTTGGATGTGTGTGTGTCTGTTGGATGTGTGTGTCTGGTGGTGGTTGGATGTGTGTGTGTCTGGTGGTGGTGGGGTGTCTGGTGTGTGTGTGTCTGGTGGGGGTGTGTGTGTGTGTCTGGGGGTTGGATGTGTGTGTCTGGTGGGGGTTGGATGTGTGTGTGTGGTGGGGGTGTGTGTGTGTGTGTCTGGTGGTGTGTGGTTGGATGTGTGTGTGTGTGGTGGGGGTTGGTGTGTGTGTCTGGTGGGGGTTGGATGTGTGTGGGTGTGTGTGTGTCTGGTGGGGGTTGGATGTGTGTGTGTCTGGTGGGGGTGTGTGTCTGGTGTTGGATGTGTGTGTGTGTGTGTGTGTGTCTGGTGTGGTGTGTTGGATGTGTGTGTGTGGTGGTGTGTGTGTGTTGGATGTGTGTGTGTCTGGTGGGGGTTGGATGTGTGTGTCTGGTGGGGGTTGGATGTGTGTGTCTGGTGGGGGTTGGATGTGTGTGTGTCTGGTGGGGGTTGGATGTGTGTGTGTCTGGTGGGGGTTGTATGTGTGTGTCTGGTGGTGGTTGGATGTGTGTGTCTGGTGGGGGTTGGATGTGTGTGTCTGGTGTGTGTGTGTCTGGATGTGTGTGTGTGTGGTGGGGGGGTTGGATGTGTGTGTCTGGTGTGTGTGTGTGTCTGGTGGGGGTTGGATGTGTGTGTGTGGATGTGTGTGTCTGGTGGTTGGATGTTGTGTGTGGTGGTGGTGTGTCTGGTGTGTGTGTGTGTGTGTGTGTGTCTGGTGTGTGTGTGTGTGTGTGTGTGGTGTGTGTCTGGTGTGGGTTGGATGTGTGTGTGTCTGTGTGTGTGTGTGTGTCTGGTGGGGGTTGGTTGTGTGTGTGTGTGTCTGGTGTGTCTGGTTGGATGTGTGTGTCCGGTGGGGGTTGGATGTGTGTGTGTCTGGTGGGGGTTGGATGTGTGTGTGTCTGGTGGGGGTTGGATGTGTGTGTGTCTGGTGTTGGATGTGTGTGTTTGGTAGGGGTGTGTGTGTGTCTGGTGGGGGTTGGATGTGTGTGTCTGGTGGGGGTGGATGTGTGTGTCTGGTGGGGGTTGGATGTGTGTGTCCGGTGGGGGATGGAATTGTGTGTCCGGTGGGGGTTGGATGTGTGTGTCCGTTGGGGGTTGGATGTGTGTGTGTCTGGTGGGGGTTGGATGTGTGTGTGTCTGGTGTGGGTTGGATGTGTGTGTGTCTGGTGGGGGTTGGATATGTGTGTGTATGGTGGGGGTTGGATGTGTGTGTCTGGTGTGGGTTGAATATGTGTGTATGGTGTGGGTTGGGTGTGTGTGTGTCTGGTGGGGGTTGGATGTGTTTGTATGGTATGGGTTGGATATGTGTGTGTCTGCTGGGGGTTGGATGTGTCTGTCTGACATTGTAATTGTTACTGACATTGTAAGGTATGATATGTACCGTGGTGTTATTGACATTGTAAGTTATGATATGTACCGTGGTGTTACTGACATTGTAAGTTATGATATGTACCGTGGTGTTATTGACATTGTTATACCTTGTATCGTTGTTCCATTACCATCCTTAGTTATCACCAATCCACCGACTTCATTTTCTGTAGATCATACTGTAGCAATGTAACAAATTTTACAGTGAGATAACATGCATTTATACCTGGCCGAGTGAATTAGATTTTATTGTTCAAGGAGTTTCCTTATCTGCATTCGTCGTATAAAACAATTTAATGTATATACATAGATTAGTGCCACGTAAGTTAATGATGACGAGAACAACGTAACGTTCATTTATTAACAGTAAAACACATGATGTAACACGTGTTAGACAAGTTACTTACTAGAGTGACACAAACTGATGTCAGCAAAGTGAACTGGTGTCCAAAGGGAACTAACTCGTACTGTCTGTCTAACATGATAATAAGACTACCCAGTTAAAGGAGTGATTTGTAACGATAGTTGTAAGACCGTCATACGTATTGGTTCGTGAAGATAAATTGACATTCTTCTTACTCTGAATTAAATTTCAAATAGAAAAATATCACCCTTCGAAAAAACAATATAGTCAGTAACCAGTCGCTTTGAAAAATTAATGTTGTCAGAGACACTATTAAACTGTCCAGCTAAAATCTCGGTTAATGAATGACGCAGGTCAGTTCCGATAATTGGTCCAATTTTCATTGAAATTAACAACAAATAGTCTATTTCTAAGGTATAATTATACTTTTATTCACAGAAAAATCTACATATGGTAATAGGAACATGTGGTAAGTTAGTGGCTCATTATCAACGTTTTCTGACATTAATACGAAAACAATGAGTATAAATTTAGACCTTTGCATTTTAGTCTCCTATTAACTCAGTCTTCATTCTTAGCCACAAGACAATGATATGACGTCACTTTTGTGACATGTTGATGTACGTGACACCGGGGCTATTCACGTCGCCTCCAACATGCATTGCAGATTCTTCATGTAAACCAGTCAGATGATTAAGGTTTTTTAAAGCTCTTCCAATAAATACACTTACAGGGGTAAATCCTGTATGGTATAATAACATAGACATGTTAATTATGTGAAATGTAAATGTAGCTGTTAAACGGTCGTCAGAATGAAAAGAGAAAATCTGGATGTAAAGTAATTACAAGGACATCTATTTATTGGTTAAAAGGTACGTTTTCAATATGGAATATAAGCCTAGCAAGTAACAGAACTTTAGACTAACTTTATCAATTTGACAATATTCGAGTTTGTTTTCCCCACTTGCATTTTTTTTAATTTTAAGTTACCATTAAGTATTTGTGTGTAACTATTTTTTGTAACTGTTGTGTTATCAAATGTCATTTTCGCAACCAATATTTCTATTAACCATTAACTTGAAACGTAAGTTTTATTAAGAGAAAAAATTACGTTCCATTTCTTCGACTTGTGATTGATTAATAGCTGCTAAACCATGGTCCATATCATGATCGATTTCTGCACTTTTGAAAAATATGCGAGTCGAAGTATCATTTGCACTTTGAACATTGAAAATAAGATTTCATAGCTATCATTAATATACAGAAGAATGAACATGACTCTAAAACAGAACCTAGTCAAACACCATCAATTACATATTAAGAAAGAGCTCCACGTAAACATAATCTTTCAGAAAATTATCGATATTGTCTCTAAAACTATGTGCCGTTTTCACGTGAAGCCATCTGTCACAGTCCCAACTAAACTAAATACTGTCTACTGTTTTTCTTAATAATTCCACGTAAAAGAGTTAATTACGGATTCTCCGGATCCGAGTTCTTTATATTTGAATTTAGTCTCGGGAGAAAGGAAATGTACATGTAAGCGAGAGCAGCGGTGTAGATTTCGGCAGGTCGATAATTGCATGTATGGGGTTAGCCAGCGCAAAATACAGTTTGCGTTCTACCCCATGATGTTAGTGAGGACTATGATGATACTTCTGGTACAGAGATGGTACATGTTTGTGTCCTATGTGGGCCAAGACAGCTGTTGCTAACGTACTGTGTGGGCAAGGCAGTGTAGCCTGATACCATGTCCTGTGTGGGCAGTTCTGTAAACATATGAGGCCTGGTGTGGACTGTTGTGGTGTACAGTCTGGAGGTAGACAGACCTATCTACTGTATATGCTGTCCTTTGTGGACAATTATAAAGATGTCCTGTGTGGACCATTATGAAGATATCCTGTGTGGGCAGTCCTGAGATGTCCTGTGTGGACAATTATTGAGATGTCCTTTGTGGACAGTACTTGGTGCGTCATTGGATCTGTTAAGAGGGAGGACATTTATTCAATCCGGTGAAAATTTGCTGACTGATGTAACGTTTTATAAGCAGGTCATCCAGAGACGTTTTTCAGAGTCTTTACCATGTATAGATGCTTGGCTGTATAGACTTTAATATATATTTCTATACTTATAGTGTAAGTGAGGTTATGAGTGAGGGAGTGAAGTGTGCTGAATTAGGATAGGAGATATATCTTGTTATGTGTATATTGTGTAATAAACTTGTATATATTGTATTTTGGTTGTTTTAGCCATTCTTTGGGAGTCGCGATCGTCCAGGTTACACCATCAGGTCAAACTCTATATATCAGAATACAATATATACTTGAAAATGTTCACTCCTACCCCCTGTTGTTTAACTTATAAATAATAGCAATATCATGAAGTTCCCAACGTGAAACATTTTAACACTAATATCACCAAGTATAATGATATTGTATTTAAGTTGAAACCTGCCTCTACAGAAGTTTGGAAATTGTCACAAAAAGGTATATTTCCAGTTGAAATTGTTCTGGAACGCCTTCAATCACAAAAGATCAGAGTTTGGTATTATCGAGGTGTGCTGAAATAAACAATAAATGTGTAAACTGATGACCTAAGAATTCGATGTCAACCATTTTGCCACATTTAGACAGAAGAAAGAAAATCTGTTCTAATTCAGGCTCATCATTGTCTTTTGATATCATGATCAATACAAGACAGAAACTAATCCTCATTGTTACGATGTTTAGTGCAAATGTTTTTTTGGTCATCATCATCATCATCATCATCATCATCATGTCTTTATTCCTCATATAAACGAGAGCACAAAAAAATAAAGATAATTTACAAAGTGAAATTAACCAGAAGTTCAGCATATTTCATATCTCGGAAATTGGCTCAGTTAATCGCACTGACGGCACTGAAATATAGGTTTGCACATGTTCTTAGATAGAATGCACAGTCGGAAACAAATTCCGTGTCCATCGTCTCATTATCATAACAAAGCAACGTGTTCTGTCCTCTAAAGAGAGTCTTTACAAAATCTTCTTCCGGCAAGTATGTTCTCATTGCCACTCTGTACAGAATTAAATAAGTAGAAATTTTACGTTAGTGAAATGGAAACTTGTAATGGTAATTTTACAGTCAAATGGACTCGGACAAAATGTTTGGAAACTGACACAACAAATAGGTGACTATATCTATGTATGTATATATCTTTCTATCATGTCTGTTAATTGAATGCTGTTTTCTTTTTTATTGACTTTATATATTTCATTTTTATTATTCACTTACATGATCAAATTTCAAATTGAACATGTGACTTTATAAAGGTATTTTGTCGTCGCATAGTTCGAGGACAGGAGGTTGACTCAAACGAAGAGATTTTGTGGTATACTTTTTCCGTTTTCAGAAGTTGTACTGACCAACAAAATCATTCACCGTGAGTTTGTTTCATAAAACATATTTTCAAAATTATAATAAATCGAGGAATTTATATACAATACCTGTGTTTTCCCCAAATGATATAAAAATTCGTTTAGAGTTATCCCCCTTATGGTTTCCAGACGTATGATCATTCTTCGTCTGACTGAAGGGAGGTAACTCTTGAGCACAAGCGTCGTAGTGGAGTAGAATTATTGTACTCTCATGGTTGTTTTTGAACAGACAAAATTCCATATCACAACCGATAAAAATTTGTAAGTAACAAGTAAAATGTAAAAGTAAAAACATTTTTGTTCATTATAAAAAAGATGTTCGAAACAAAGGAAACAAGCAATAAAAGGAATGACCTAGCCCGTATCATTGTCTCCCGGAGGTTGTAAACAATGTCTCTGCGTATGCGCTAATTTGATGAAACTTCAAAGCTCGACAAAACTAATTTAGAAGGGTATTTACAGAAAGGGGTTTTAATAATAGAGTAATGCAAAACGGCCATAAATAAGATGAAACTAAACACAAGTGCAGGATACGGTGGATTCAGTTTGGGATTTTAGAGAAATTTTTCGGGTTTAATCGGGAATAAATTACTTGACGCTTTAAATTAAGGTTATGATGAAGGAGAAATGAGTAATTCACAAAAATAGGTTTGATCTCTTTGATACAAAAAGAAGGAAGTGAGCAAAATTTAGAAAATCAGAGTCCCATAGCTCTTTTAAATATAGAACGCAAAATAGCTGCATATGTCTCAGCGTCAAAGTTTAAACCGGTTATGGGAAACTAATTAGCACCGATCAGAATGAATACACCAAGAATAGATTTATAGGATATAATATAAGCCAAAGTAAAGAGTATTGATTATACCGAGCAATTAATATAGACGTGTGTAGAACTTTTAAATTTTAGTTACAGTCATAGACATTGGGGAGTGGTTCTCAACGTAGAAGGTAAATAGGGAGATCTAGGCATACTTCTGTCACGAAGAAAATAAATGATCTTAGGAGTCTAAAGGATATGTTGAAAAGGGAAATCCTGTTTAAAATAAATACGTCTTTAACTTTGTCGATTTAAAATTACTGCAGTATACAGTTACTGAAAATGAAAGTTTAGAAAAATGCCAACGTGAGGCAGCTCACATCATCACCGGTCTCCCATCCTATGCTCCTAACGACTCTCTTTATGTCGAGACAGAATTAGAAAGACTATCTTTGAGAAGAAAAAGAAGGAAACTTCAATTACTGTATAAAATGAAAAACGGCCTTACTCCAGATTTTCTTAATAGAATTCTTCCTAACACAATTAACCAAAATACCAGATATCCCTTAAGAGATGCTAACGATTTTATTTTAACAAAACTAAAAATTATTCATACTAAGTTAAAATATGATTGTAGTTCACTTAATCATGTTCTTTTTATAGTTAAAAATGGTTGACATTCCTGCCTGTATCTGCGGATCTCCTTGTGGAAATGCCTATCATTTCTTCTGCGAATGTCCTAATTATCGACACCATAGGGTAGAGTTATTTCAAGGTTTGAATAAAGGCTATGAACTCAACCTAGATTGTCAATTATCAGGTATCCCCAAATTGACAAAAACAAAGCAATATTGATGTGTTTCGAAGTGTGCAAAGATTTACAAAGACCAGCGGAAGGTTTGATCCATAAAAAATCATATCACTTGTACATTTCTCTCTTTCTCCCCGTCCCCTCTCTCTCTCCGCCTCCGTCTCTCGCCTTTGTCTGCTTGTTTTTAGTTGTATTCAGTTCACTAAACATCTTACCCAGTAAAGCCAATATTCATGTTTAGTTGAAATATGTATGAGAGGACGTTAATAATGTTGTACTAATTTGTGCCCTGTCCTTTTGTCTTTTTTCTATGCATTAAAATATGTTTAAACTAAAGACGCGCGTATCTTATTTTTCTATGGCCATTGACGCAACAGAGTGGAGCTTCATGATTACCTGTTTGGAGAAATTTGGATTTGAAAATTCATTTCTGCGGTGGATTAAGATTATATGTTAAAGAATAGGGAAAACTGTCTTAAATTTGAGAAAATTACTGTAATTAATACATTGATAATATCCTAAATAACATATTTAGTCTGTACACAGGCGATCAGTTCAGAACAAGTGAAGGAATTTGATCGTCTGATATATATTTTGATATGGAATGGAAGTGAGAAAGTTTAGAGAGAGTTAATGATTTTTGTAATTTAAAAGGGGGACTTGTCATCCCAGATATTTGTGTGTCACATAGAGACATTATGTTTTTGACATGGGC
Source organism: Ylistrum balloti (assembly GCF_031769215.1). Lineage (NCBI taxonomy): Eukaryota > Metazoa > Mollusca > Bivalvia > Pectinida > Pectinidae > Ylistrum > Ylistrum balloti. The sequence continues at coordinate 517,138 of NW_026782134.1, read as the reverse complement.
TGTAGTTTAATCCTCACAGGCAATTTTGAAGTCAGAAATTATTACCGATACTGATGTACGAGTATTTGGAAAAAAATGATCGATATTCTAAATGAAGTTTTGAAAGAATCAACCAAATCCAAAATATCAGTGTGTCGTGGATCAAATCTCTAGGTTATTGTTTTTTGTAAGTCGAATCTTTTTAATAAATAAGTGTGTCAATGTTGATTGCCAGCATTATGTTTTTTGTAAAATCTTTGACTGTTTTAAAATATAACACTATTTGTGTGTCAGTGTTGTTTGTATCGTTAGCGTTATTGTTTTTTGTATCTTTGACTGTAGTTTAATCCTCCTAATACTATTTGTGTGTCAGTGTTGACTGTATCTCTAGCGTTATTGTTTTTTGTATCTTTGACTGTAGTTTAATCCTCCCAATACTATTTGTGTGTCAGTGTCATAGTTTTACTTTAAATGTATTGCATGGATATATCCAATCTATGACGGATTTTTAGTAAAGTCATCAGGTAAAGTTTGTTCAAGAAATAAAGAAATTTATCTCTTTATCGTGATGAACCCTGTCATTATTTTATTGTTCAGACAAAATCGAACGAAATAATATTTCCACCATTTCGCCTTGGGCATATTTTTAACTCATTTTACAAAGTAAGTGTTTTGAATAAGGGAAACATGTACTTGTCCTTTTTTTAAAAATTAAAGGTTACAGAAATAAGTACAAAAATCCCAGCAACTAAATGCCATATTTTCAGAAGTTCAATATAAACTCGTTTTGTTATTGAGATTAATTAGTAATACTTTCTACATTTAGATAGCGATTATCGTCAAGCTAAAATTAATCACATTCCATTACGACGTTTTATACAAAAAGTCAGAATTTTACCTAAGTCATTCATTTCATTACTGTTTTAAGTAGTAAAAAGCTTAATCAACTTGAAAACACTTGGTCTTTTATAATATCATGGTTTAATACACTGACATTTTAGATCACGATGAAAGTTACACTTTAAAATAAAAAGAAATTCGTCTCCATTGTCATCTGAGTTGCAAAATTCGTAGGTCCCTCTGAATGTTTCTATATCTTTCCTATTTTATATTCAAATTATCTGAACTAAGTCTAAAGCAAGCTTCGAGTATAAGTTATTATTTAAAAAAAAACATAATTGTAAAGAAAAATTGTCTATCAGATTTCGGTAACAGAAGCCTTTCTGAGTTGTTTGAATATTTGCCAATAATTCCTGTCAATATCAAAAAGTCTTGGCAAAATAATTAAATGTGTATCTTTATCAACACAATCCCAAAGATAAGTTAAAACCAATGTGTTAAGTTCAGTACGAATATCTAAAATCCAGCTGCCAGTCAACACAAGTCTTTCCTCGAAACATTCCATATACTGTTATATCGTTTGTTTAATCAATGCTTAGACTTCCGGTTCGACATCAATGTCAATAATGTCATAATCAAGAGATTACCTGTTTGCTTTCTAGTTTGTCAGCTCTTTCATTGCCGGGAACACCAATGTGGAAAGAGATATACAATAGTTCTACAGCGATATCCTGTTCATTTAATATTTGTAATAAACATAAAATCAAATTTAAATCGACAGATCATTGAGCTATCTCCAGTGTCTATAAATTGTAGTGCAGAAACACTGTCTGATGGGATGACTGCCCAGTTTAGTTTGATCTATCATTTTAAAGAGTCAACTTATTTATGTAGATCTGTCGGTTCGGTACAAATTTTGTCATCAGGTGACCCAAAGACCCACTGGTTGATATCCTGGTATAGTCTATGGTAACGCGTATAAACATCCGGCTTCTGCATTCGATTACAAAGTTCACAAAACGGAAAATAATGATCAACTCTAGGTTGGTAATGTAGTCTCCATTTGAAAAATTGTGAGTGTGATGTTTGATTTTTACTTAGAGTGTTAAGAAAGCGTCCTAAATGGTCGATACCCCTGTGATCACTGGTATCGATAAATGATCCAGGTGGAAGATATAATTGGTACATCCCTTTAAAACCACGAGTAATCGGCACTGAGTCATGTTCGTGAAAGTAGATCTTAAAAGCCTTTTCTGTAATGTAATCCCTGCATAAGGAGTTTTCGAATGATAAGTAAAACTTGTATGGTGACAGACATTGGCGATCTCTATTCTTGTCGCACCTATTGATACCACATGCTCCAAATACATCCACACTATGCGTGCCTCGAAGAGACCTAACGTACTCCTGTCGTTTACTCTGTGTCCTACAATGGGACACAAACCAAGCTGTGGAAGGTACTTTCTTAAGTTTAGGGAATTTTGTCGAATTATGTACAGTGACAAATTTCATGGTTGTGTTTGGTAGCCGTGCAGAAGGATTATCAACACTTCGAAATTCTCCATACATATGAGGGAAATCTGAATCCCGCCGATATGTCATCGTCCAGTTAAAAAGCCCACGCCATTTTGTTATGTGGTTATGGTTAGGAGGTGCCTCCTTGCCATGAAGGACCCAGATTTGACCTCGTTTCTTAGGCACTGGTTTTGGGCCAAGACGAGGACCGAAAAAGATGACAACATCTTTATCATGGTAATGACGACTGCCAGTAGACATCGAACAGTTACTCGGACATCCTCTCAAAGCAATGTTTTTGTTAAACCACTCAGGAGGGTTATAAAATTGGATATGTACTTGACGTGACATTGATTTGGTGTGCTGAAGTACCGTTACATCATTAATGATTTTGTGTGGCATTCCAATGGCTGATACCATCCGCGGGATGTTTGCTAGAATGTCCGACTCCATACTGATGACTAGGAGGATAGCGGAAGGAATGAAGGTCACCGACAGCACGATAGCCATAACATGTCTGCAAGTAAATAATAAACATAAGCATTTGATAAAAAAACTGGTATCGCAGTACATACATTGTTAAATTACAAAATATCTTACAAAATGACAGCGTTAATGAACCAGGATAACTATGAAGGTCACGGGCCTCTCTAAGCCAATATGAAGAAGATTCCCCTCGGTTAACTCTCTCCAATAGGCGACACATCTGTAATGCCGCAAAGTGAGCGTGCAGCTAGTGAACTGGCAAATCAGTTCAGGGTGACGCGCTGGCTAGGAGGAAATTCATCTATACATGTGTAAAAAAGCTAATTTTCATGTCTTCTTTACTTATCATAGATTTACAAATTTAGTCCGGTCCTCGAACTCTAGGGCATCAAATCGCCTATCTTAGACATTCTAAACTATATATATATGATTTTCAACTTTTTTCTTGACAGAGATTCACAAGCGCTTGTAATCATATTGCATTTTAATAAAAGATAGTATTTTAGAAGACATTGCTATCTGCGAAATCCTGTCATGAATTTCGGAATTCAGTTTCCCGTGGATAACACAAACGTAAATCATTGTTGAGTTATAGTTGTCTCAAAAATGATGTGCAGAGACTATCTTTAGATTATTTAAAAGGCCGGTTAATTGATGTCACTTAAATGATTAAGAGGCATGTTTTTGTTTATTGCTTATTATATTTATTATTATTTATAAAATTCACATATTATGTATCCACCGCAATATATGTATCATGGTTGAGGATAGACCAATTCCTCTTCATTGAGTCCAAGTTTCTAGTCTATATGTTAATGACGACATGATACTGTTGATTAAATATCAAATATGAAGCATGCGTATAACAGGGACTTGGCATATAGGCACATTTGGTGTTATATGATATCATTACAAACTTAAAACGTACTGAACATTGATACCTATGATTATATGTTTGATGTTTGTATTTCAGGAGAGGTGTTAACTAGTCTTCACATCTCTGGATAAGTTAACTGTCAACGGCAACTTTTCAACCATTTTGAGCATAAATACAATCTTACATAATTGGTAAGTAAATCGACTATCTGTTATGTTTCTACAAGTTGGAACCTGAAATATTCAGAATGGAAGGGGGCATATTGGAAAAAAACCTAACAAAACATTAATAGAACAAACAATTAGTGTGAATTAATAAGTATTAATTTAACTTACCTGTCTGTACAAAATCCTTGTAAATCCATGATGTCGTGTTCCTCCACATATGTTTACATATGCGAATATTTTAAACAGTTAAGACTTTATACACTAAAGTGTACCTGTCATACGAGGTCAGTGATTTTATCTAATTATTACCGATGTACGTTTTAGTCAACGTTAATGGCGACTCTTTCTGAATACCATTGTATACCCGTCCGTGTGTAGCCAACAATCTTAACATTGATAGCACAGGCATGGCTGTATTTAAAGTATATACACATAGACAGAGTACCCGACCTATATCGGATCGGAACTCTATGCGTATAGCAGGACAACTACCTTCCACATCAACCTCCTGACTAAATCATACAATCGGGCAGATTGGTGGATCCAGACAAAATTATTATCCTTAATGATGGCTCTGGACTATATAAGGAAGGTCTTAGACCAACTCTCATGTTTTGTTAAAATATCCAGCCTGCTGGCTCCATTACTGAGAGTAGACTTCTAATCCGTCACATCAGAGATGGAGGATACTCTCCAGTTTCAAATGTTTTGAAGTTCAATAAATACAATAATACAAATAGATTTTCGAACAGACAGATTGTATACGCCCCTATTTGTGGATGTCCAGCATTAGCATGATACCACCAGAAGACCAACTGGCAACTGCAAGCATTCTTTTTCCTAGTTAGAGCAAGCCCGAATCAGTTGCGGTAGATGATGCTGAGACAGCAAATAACTAATAAGAAAGAAAACCCAGAAAATGATAAGTTTGTAGAATTCATCTATATCTAACAACCAAAATGATGTATTTCCTTGGAACACTTCAGGTCAGTCGCAAATAAAACCTACGATATGTAAATATATCCACTTTATTCTGAAAAATATATAATAATAATAAAATAGTTTGAAAGTTACAGAATGTGACCATTATAGATGCACTCTATTTTATAGCAGATCTTTATGCTCTACTTAATGCAAAAAATGCAAGCTTATTATGCAAATATAGAAATGTTAAGCGGCAGATTGGGCGAAGCATATGAAAATATCCCAACAGCACGGACACAATTTATCAGAAGTATAATGTGGTATAGGAGATAGATATTACAACGTTAACACCTTTCACAATATACATCGAGCATGTGGTAGTGTGATAGTCCTGATGTGATACTCTCAGACTTTGTGGGGTAACAACACCATCAGTGTGATAGTCTGTGATCCTGTCAGACTTTGTAGGGTAACAACACCATCAGCGTGACAGTCCTAATGTCATCCTATCAGACTTTGTGGGGTAACAGCACCATCAGTGTGATAGTCCTGATGTGATCCTGTCAGACTTTGTAGGGTAACAACACCATCAGTGTGATAGTCCTGATGTGATCCTGTCATACTTTGTAGGGTAACAACACCATCAGTGTGATAGTCCTGATGTGATCCTGTCAGACTTTGTAGGGTAACAACACCATCAGTGTGATAGTCCTGATGTAATCCTGTCAGACTTTGTAGGGTAACAACACCATCAGTGTGATAGTCTGTGATCCTGTCAGATTTTGTAGGGTAGCAACACCATCAGTGTGATAGTCCTGATGGTGTCCTGTCAGACTTTGTAGGGTAACAACACCATCAGCGTGACAGTCCTGATGTGATCCTGTCAGACTTTGTGGGGTAACAACACCATCAGTGTGATAGTGCTGATGTGATACTGTCAGACTTTGTAGGGTAACAACACCATCAGTGTGATAGTCCTGATGTGATCCTGTCAGACTTTGTAGGGTAACAACACCATCAGTGTGATAGTCTGTGATCCTGTCAGATTTTGTAGGGTAACAACACCATCAGTGTGATAGTCCTGATGTAATCCTGTCAGACTTTGTAGGGTAACAACACCATCAGTGTGATAGTCTGTGATCCTGTCAGACTTTGTAGGGTAGCAACACCATCAGTGTGATAGTCTGTGATCCTGTCAGATTTTGTATCAGTGTGATAGTCCTGATGGTGTCCTGTCATTTGTAGGGTAACAACACCATACCTGATGTGATCCTGTCAGACTTTGTGGGGTAACAACACCATCAGTGTGATAGTGCTGATGTGATACTGTCAGACTTTGTAGGGTAACAACACCATCAGTGTGATAGTCCTGATGTGATACTGTCAGACTTTGTAGGGTAACAACACCATCAGTGTGATAGTCTGTGATCCTGTCAGACTTTGTATGGTAACAACACCATTAGTGTGATAGTCTGTGATCCTGTCAGACTTTGTAGGGTAACAACACCATCAGTGTGATAGTCTGTGATCCTGTCAGATTTTGTAGGGTAACAACACCATCAGCGTGACAGTCCTGATGTTGTCCTGTCAGACTTTGTAGGGTAACAACACCATCAGCGTGACAGTCCTGATGTGATCCTGTCAGACTTTGTGGGGTAACAACACCATCAGTGTGATAGTCCTGATGTGATACTGTCAGACTTTGTAGGGTAACAACACCATCAGTGTGATAGTCTGTGATCCTGTCATACTTTGTATGGTAACAACACCATCAGTGTGATAGTCCTGATGTGATCCTGTCAGACTTTGTAGGGTAACAACACCATCAGTGTGATAGTCCTGATGTGATACTGTCAGACTTTGTAGGGTAACAACACCATCAGTGTGATAGTCTGTGATCCTGTCATACTTTGTATGGTAACAACACCATCAGTGTGATAGTCCTGATGTGATACTGTCAGACTTTGTAGGGTAACAACACCATCAGTGTGATAGTCTGTGATCCTGTCAGACTTTGTATGGTAACAACACCATCAGTGTGATAGTCCTGATGTGATACTGTCAGACTTTGAAGGGTAACAACACCATCAGTGTGATAGTAATTTTATACTGTTCTGGTAATGTATGATGCACTAAAAACTAAAAAGCACATCATGCTAACACACGCAGTTTTCAGCATTTTCCGCGTAATCGTGCGATAAGATCTCACATTTTGTGTGGTTTGGTATAAATGGTTGGATAACATTACGGATTAAAAATTAAACGGAAAATTCGTGCATTTATGACTAAATAGCGATCACGTGAGTTTTTAAAATTGATCGATGATTATAAAAGTTATTTTCAATTCGACAGTTGTGGAATATAACTGGAAACAGCATTAATTTTTCGTGTATAGTTTTTCCTCTCAGAGAGTGTCGAGTTGTGCGCCTTGGGCAACAAAATTCATCTGAATACAGATATATGCCTGACAGGGCTGGATCCGTAGCATCTGGGTCGCACGTGAAAGCAACATAACACGATTCTCCTGAGTGTATATTTTATGCTTACAAAATCATAGAAATATGATAGTAATACAGAAGTAATGAAAATATTTTTTTCTGACAGTATGAGATTTTAGATGATCCATTGCCGAGACAAAAAGAGACGTCCATTCAACGTTTACATATATATCTTATATACATGTACATGTATAATGAGTGTCCGTACACTAAGACTGGTCACGCGTGGGGCTTTCCAAAAAAAAAAAAACACTTTAAATTACGAGTGTATACAACCATTAAGTTTGTGATTGATCTACAAATGTTCAACCTATATATTAACTGACTAATTAGGAAATATACGTAGTTGTACTTTTGTATATTTATGAAATAAATTAACCCTTTCACACACTCCTATATTAGTCATTTCTAAATTTATATCAACCACGATAGAATCGCACATCTGTGCCATAGAATCACGAAACATGCGCACAGATGTGCGAAAGCTTATTTCGTACAATTTTACTATGGTATGCACATCGTGCACAAATCAAGAATATTGCTGTGAAGTATGGGATGGTTGTTCTCTAACCGATGCCAATAAATCAGAAAAGTTACAACTTTAGACTGCTCGCATTGTCACTGGTTTACCGTCCTACACTAGTAGACAATCTTTATATAATAAAATCGGCTGGGAAACTTTTGCCAATAGGAGATCCCGTAGAAAGCTTCAATTATTTTATAAAATTGATCAAAATACAGCTCCTGAATATCTTAATACTCTACTCCCTCAACTTGTTGATAACCCTCATAATGGCCTCAGAAACGCTGAAAATTATATCCTACGTAACAATACACTCCAATTGTCTAATGCTTCTGTTTTTCTTATACTGTTAGGCTATGGAATCAACAACCTATCAGTGCTAGGCATAGCGAAAATCTTTTATTAAAAAACTACATTCTAGACAAAGTTCGGACACAAGTTCCAAATGTTTTCTATTCGGTGATGGAAATATAACATTTTGCATACCAAGTTAAGAAATAATGCTAGTGTTTTTTTTCTCGAGTAAATCTATCTACTTACGAACGTTGAACATGTGACTCTCCTGTTGAAGATACCTATCATTTCTTTTTTATCTAGGATAATCATATGGACCAACGAATAAACTGTTTCGTCAACTTAATTAATACATACCCTTAAACTTAGATGTACTCCTTGACACTTCTCTGTCTGAACTAGAAAACCAGACTATATATTTGCATACTCAGCCATAAATCCACGAAACAGATTCTACCAAGCAGATCTTTGAATTTCTGTATCCCGCTCTTCCTCACTCTTCTGAAGTCATATATTCTACACAAATAATATTAACGACTAAAACTAATATGATTATTATAATGGATAAGCATGTGTGTATCATGTACCTACTCCTTTTCTGTGTAAGTGAACAAGTGGAGAAGGATATTCCAGAAAGCACCGAGTGACAAGGAGGAACTATATACATTCAAGGGAAGTGATGGACATTGACAAGTTGTGAGTTAAGGCATGTGGACCGCGTATCACCTGTTATGCTTGCATGGAAAAGGAGCAGATGCAATGATCTACATATATACAAATTATTTCAAACATCCAAATTACATGTTATATACCCCCAACCCCCACACCCTCTCTCTCTCTTAACTTGTGATTATATCATACTGCCCCATTGTAAATAGAATGTATATTAATTAATATGTTTGGAAAGGGCTTTATATAAGCTGTTCCCAATCCTATTGCTACTCATGTGCAATAAAATGTGTTCAAATAAAAAACATCGAGTGCACATCATGCAGACATCATGCGTTCATCGCACATCGTACACGTTGTGCGATGCCACAATTGTATCTGCTAGCATCCGCGACAGTAAGACAGTTGTTTAAGTATACATCTGTAGTGTCTATACAATGTAGTCATAATACCAAGCAAAATTGTTTTATATTGCCTATTCCAGTCTCGTGTTCTCGTCTTTTCTTCACTACGCGTTTACTTTCTGCCTTGTTATTTTCATTACTACATGTTTTATGCCAAAAGCATTATGGGATTGGAAGGCTAAATATGGCAGCCTAATTTACATATTAGCTTGTGAGTAGTACTGAATAAGGCATTCAGACTCATTTCAATTTATACTTGCTTAAAACATGAAGTTGCAAGAAAATATGTATACAGTAATTCAATTGGCAATACCATTTACAAGTAATAGCAGTTTGACAGCACAGGTGATGATTCTCAGCTATTTACAGATATAGTGGTTTGGCTGGTAACGCCCACCACTAACATTCAACTGGATGCGATTAGACAATTAAGAAAGCATGATGATGAAACTCGCTAATGGTGAAACCAAGGACAGGAACAATTATGGAGGAGTTGCTTGTTAAAATAAAATGTAAGTTCATAATATGGTCTGAACGAGATACTATTATTACTATTATCCAGGCCGAATAAACTATGTAATATATTTATTTATTCAGCGCTTTTAGTAATGTGAACATAGATAAATTGCTTTTGAAATTGTACTAGAGTGGAGTACGAGGGAAATTATTGTATGTTCTAGGTATACTTAAGTATGGGTGAAAACATTATGCCACGCATGAGTAATTTATCCCTTTGCTAATGTTTGTTTATGGATTTCAGTATAACCTTTTTTGTTCGAGACATTATCTTGGCTCTGAAGTTAATTCTGTATTCTTAAATATCTTCCAGTTGAGGGAGTTCTGTTTTGTAAATTAACTAACATTTTTTAAACGTCATATCTATGAAAGAAAAATGTCGAATTCTAAGCACATGCGACAGGATGAATAGAAAATAAAAACAAGCAAAAAACAAAAAAAGGGAACTCAGGATCACATAACATCAAAATATTCTATATAATTAGAGTTGAAGTGGGATAAGACGAGCATCAATATTGAAGTCCGCCAATTCGATTAATATGTTGTAACGGTTGATGGATCGGGAAGAGTCACGATGCGAAACAGGAAATTTCTCAGGAGACATGTTTCTGTTCAAATGCCACCGCAACAAGTAGCAATTCACGACGATGTCATGATCAATCAGAAACCAGTTACTCATCAACCCCCATCTCAAACCGATTCCGTCGGTTCAACTGTCTCCCCTCGCGAGACAGGATGTTCGCCCATAAAGCAAACTCCCACGGTAACTCCAGCTGAACTCGGTTTCCCTCCCGGTCCCAGCAGCACCAACAATGTCGCGATTACCTGATACTACAACCGGTGCTCCCATTGCAACACCGAAATCTATTTATTATTCGGATAATCAAGTCACTCCGACCGCATTACCATGACATCCATAGCAGGACTTTGGATAGTTTTCTCTCAATGAAGACTACCATCCGAATACTCAGAAAATATGCACCATCAACCAACCATACGTGATCGCGCAGATGGTTCACCATCTCCAACAATGACGTCCGATAGTGCACCTGTTATCCCGAGTTGCTCTGACCATTCTACCCGTACACCAGTGTGGCACAAGGACTATGAAATATAATCAGTTTATATGACTTTATTGATAGTTTTCTCGTGATGTAAACCATTTATCAGTTTTCGTTATTTGACTATTCTCTAGTCATTAATAGTTTGTGCACTGGATTTCACAGGAGATAACTCCATTGCACAAACAAAACTCAGAATAGATCTTGTTCAAATCTGCATATTGTATATTATCATAGTACAAGTATCAAATAATCCCGTGGTTCTATCAGAAAAGGCAGGATTTATTTGTCCTGTGGGCATGTGGGAGAATGAGCACTTGCTATGTTGCGCACTCGGTAACACGTGGTATAGTGAGTTAATCCAACAGGTAGGCATTCTCTGTCTGTACACCGAACAGTGCGGACGTAGTTTTGTATGTGTTGTTTTTTGTGGTGGACAAAATATAGTTTTTGGATTATTGTGAGTTATTGCTTAATATGGATTCATCAGCCATAAACTATACTATATGAAAGCAAGTTCAAGATGGCTTTTAAGGAATGCCAGAGTGTAATTCTCGAAAGCATGGATGCTTTAAACTCTGGACGACTTAGTAAGTTCGAGGAAAGTGTGCTTGCACCAAGAAAAGCTATTTTAGCCGACTAGTATGCAAAATTTCAACAAGATCTGTTGTGCAAACAGACTCATAGATTCACACGTAAAGCTTATGAAAATCAGTATCGAATCAACCAAAAAGTTAAAGCAAAAATTGGAGGAAGTTGAACACATCATGTTGAAAACGGAGGACAAGGTAAGAGTCAAACTTATTGAAGGAATGAAAATGCTGGACTATAGGCAAAAAATGTTGGTCTTAGTGTCCGATTCTTCAAAGTCCGGATGGAACAGTTTAAAGTTGGTCTTAGTGGCCGATACTTCAAAGTCCGGATGGAACAGTTTAAAGTTGGTCTTAGTGGCCGATACTTCAAAGTCCGGATGGAAGAGGTAACAGTTGGTCTTAATGACCGATACTTCAAAGTCCGGATGGAAGACAGCAGAACAGTAACAAGCAGATCCCATCGTCTCGGATTCAGAGGATGAGAGAAAATTGAAAAAGAGTCCGGGTCGGGCCAATAGGATGATGAAGACCATGAAGACCAAGGGGAGGGGCAGACTCAAAAGATACTTACCATATGATTCCGATCAGTAGAAGCGACTATATATACTTACCAACAGGAAGCTGAACACGCCCTATGACCGTACAATGGATCTAGGCCAGGGACCTGATACAGATGTGGCAAAGTAGGACAATGTCCGGACAGGGCCAATACAGGACCGAGCAAGGCAGCTAGAGAGAAGAATATGTTCGTTCAGACCGAGGTGAATCGGTTGTTGTCATTGGGATGTGTATCGGGGATGAATTGTCAGCCGGCTGTAGTTAACCCGTTAACCGTGGCGTTAAGCAGATCAGAAAAACTACGTTTAGTGCTATATTGCAGGCATTTAAATCAGTTTCTTCACAAATTTAAACGCGAGGACAAGGTCACAGACTAATCCGGTCTTTGGATCATGGAATAGGTGGTCGCAGTTCTTAATTTGGGCGAACATTTTAAGCAGGTTTTTAAAGCTATGTTTAGCAAATTTTTTTATTAGCGCATGCGAAATATCACTGGACAGTCTCCCCAGCACGTGGTATGGCTCGGATACACGTGGGCGTGGCCTGCTGCTTCCGTTGTCATTCCAATTCCAAAACCCGGTTAAGCATCATACAGACGTATTTCCTTAACGTCACACTCAAATAAAACTTTCGAAACCATGATTAAGAAAAGACTTAAACATTACGTAAGTTCCAACTATCTGATTAGAGAAAATCAAAGCGGTTTCAGGAATCTTAGGTAAACATTAGACTCGTTTGTCCAAATAACATCCGAGATAAAAAAAAATCTAAATAAAAACTTCCATACTATAACTATCTTCTCTGACTTTGGCACAATGGTCTATTACTATCACTTATAGAATTATGAATACCCGGAAGCATACTGTAATTCATCATCCGCTTCCTGAAAGATCGTAAAATTCAAGTAAGCGTTAACAACATTGATCGGATGACCTTACACTAGATAATGGTGTCCCCCATGGTAGTTTTATTTCACCAACACTTTTAAATTTATTATCAATAAATTAGACCTCTTTTTAGAAGACAAAAGTAAAAAAACGAAAATAGCCATTTGGCATATTAAAAAAAAAAGATTCAATATCAGGCAAATGCCATACAAACACCTTAGACGCTAAGCAGGAATGGGCTGACCAATTGGGGTTTAAAATTTCAAAATGTAAACCAGTAGCAATGGCCTTATCGAGAAAAGAGAAATGTACATAGGTGAAAAATAGACTATGGTTGTCATGGTTTACCATTCGGTTTCTGATAATGCACTAAAATGTTAGCCATAATTCAGCATAAAGCAATAAAAATAGCTTTAAGCGTTTTATTAAACCACATCAATAAACATTTAAGCTGAATCCGGCGAATTGCCATTAAGATTAAGGAGGAAAAAACTCATACTTCAATATTGGGCCAGAACACAAATACTAGGACCCGATTTCCCGCCAAATAATATCGCTTCAGAAGTCAAAGACACTAATACAGAGACAAACCAGACCAACATGCCAAACCGCCATATAACTTTGTAACGAAGCAACTTCTCGTGGAACACAATTCAGACTAAATTAAAATTGATGACATTTTTCCAAATCCAACTCCGCCCTGGAAATTAAACACTAACGATATTAGTACAGACATTTTAGACATAATCGACAAAACGGAAAATCCATCAAAAACTAAGGCAATGACAAAATCAATAACTGACGAGAAATATAATAATCATAGTATCATACTGACGGATAAAAAAACACAATGGAATTGAGTGTTAGGTATCACATTATCACTCAGATTGACCAATAAGTACTCCGTTTATACCAGTGAAACAATTACTATAGAACTAGCACTTCGACTTGTGAACATAAAAAAATCCACAAACAGAGCAGTAATTCTTACAGATAGTCTTTCTTCATTACAATCAATACAGACTAGAAAAAGCGGAAGAACTAATGTAGCTGCAAACTCCACATTGAATCTTGTTAAAAACTTAAAACAACAGGGAATTTTGGTAAATTTTGAGTATGTACCGTCACATGTCAATATATATGAAAATAAAAAAGGCTGATGATCTAGCCAAAGAAGCTCTTCAGAAAATCACAATAGAATGTAAGGTGAAATTATCTAAGACAAGTATATTCTATTACAAAAAAAATGGGATTTAACTATTAATACAAGTAAAACAAAAATCATGGTTTTTAGAAATGGTGGCATTCTGAGAAATGACGAGATTTGGAACTATGACGGTTGTCAATTAGAAATTGTAAATGAATTTACCTATTTGGGTCTGTTAATTAATTACAATGGAACTTTTAGAAAAACACAACAAAAAATTGCAGAGCAAGGACGCAAAGCTTTATTTGCAGTTACAGAAGTATGTCGTAAAAATTATTTTAATATTGAAACCCAATTGTCCGTCTTTGATACATACGTTAATAGTATTTTGAGTTATGGGTCAGAAATATGGGGTTTTCATAACGCACCTGATGTTGAAAAAATTCACATGATGTTTTGTAAAAGACTTTTAGGTGTGCGGAAAAAATACTTGTAATAATATGGTGTATTTGGAACTTGGTAGGTTCCCACTGATGGTATCTAGAAAATTGCGTATAATTAAGTACTGGATGAAATTGAAAAAGACCGAAAATTGTATATTGAAATCATGCTACGATGATATGTTGGAGAAGAAAGACAAATGGGTTTTAAATATAAAAAATGAGCTGTATCATCTAGGTTTAGGTTATATTTGGGAGTCAGAAAACAATACGGATGTTCATTATAATATAATCAGAGAAAGAATGTTTGATATGTTTAGACAAGAGTGTAAAGAAAAAATCAGAACTTCCTCGAAAGGACAAATTTATACTCATCTTTATCATGATAGTGATTTACAAATCTATCTGAAAAAATCAATACCTAGGGAATTGTTGAGAGAAATTACAAAAATAAGACTATCTTCTCATAATCTAAAAGTAGAAAAAGGCCGATATCAAAATATATCAAGAAATTTAAGAATATGTTCTAATTGTGATTTGAATGATATCGAAGACGAATTCCATTTTATATTGAAATGTCCCTGTTATTCGAACCTCAGAAGAAAATTTTTGAAAAGATACTATTATAAAAAACCTAGTATGTTTAAATTGATAGAATTCTTAAATGCAAACAATACAAAAGAAATAACAAACTTGTCTAAATATATTAAGGCAGCTTGCATTTTAAGAGAAAACCGCAATTGATAGCCTAGTTTACTCTCTCCGGGTTTGTGTTGTTTCTGTGTTTTTTGTATATTGTTATATGTTTGTAAATCGTCTATGTGTTGTTTGCTTTAACCAATGAGTCACACGACTCAAGGTAATAAAGAACTTGAACTATTGTCAATCAACAAATCATTAATAAATGGTCAGGAACATGAAAACAGTTGGAAATATCAAACAACCTAAGACAAACCACAGATTAACCTAATGCTAAATTAAAAAGCTTTAGGACGAAATAAATTAGAAGATATTATCGTCACAAGACTAAGATTAGGAACCACGAACTTAAAAAGTAACATCAGTATTATGGTTAAAGATATCTCAGCAGACTGTACCCATTGTAAAACAGCATATTTTTCTATATTGCAGTAGATTCGATCAGGAAAGAAAAGATCTCATTGTCGAATTCAAAAGAATAAAAATCCAATATACATCCATCAACCAGGTACTAATGTCACGTGAAAATGAAAGACTAGTACATAGACTGCTCGTCGAATTCCTAAGAAAAATCGAGTACTTAGACAAGATATAAACGGTAAACAGACGGGTGCAAGGGAGACAACTCGCAAACATCTGAAACCTACAATTCGATTCAATTAAATTCTTTTATTCCTCTTATTAACAGGTAGGATCTGTAGGATACCCAGGAAGACTGAAATAGAGAGGATTACTACTGACACCTCACGAGGTATGTGGTGTCCTCCTCTGTGGCCCACCCCAGCATTCACATTTGTGAAATAATCTGAAACTGTACAAATAAATAAAACAACACACAGGTAAACACGTCCCTTCAAGTATTTGTTAAAACAAACGACTAAATAGGAAGTAAAATACACAAATAAATTCCACATTTACGGCCCTACCTCCAGTATAGATTAAACATAACAGTCATGGACTGGTTTGCAGTCGGATTCGGGTCTTGCACTCTGGCTTTTAGCATATGGAACCCTGTTAGGTAGGGAAATATGGACCAACAGTTCTCAATTACTGTTATACAGAACTGTTTAATCAACAATGTCCATAGAGTCTAAAACTCGAAATATAAAATCTCATAATATAACTCAACACACAACCATACATATATCACAACACACAACCATACATACAATACAACACACCACCATACATATATCACAACACACCACCATACATACAACACAACACACAACCATACATGCAACACAACACACAACCATACATACAATACAACACACAACCATACATTCAATACAACACACAACCATACATACAATACAACACAACACACAACCATACATACAATACAACACACAACCATACATGCAACACAACACACCACCATACATGCAACACAACACACAACCATACATACAATACAACACACAACATACACAACATACATACATATATCACAACACACAACCATACATATATCACAACACACAACCATACATACAATACAACACACCACCATACATACAACACAACACACAACCATACATACAATACAACACACCACCATACATACAACACAACACACAACCATACATACAACACAACACACAACCATACATACAACACAACACACAACCATACATATATCACAACACACAACCATACATACAATACAACACACCACCATACATATAACACAACACACAACCATGCATACAACACAACACACAACCATACATATAACACAACACACAACCATGCATACAATACAACACACAACCATACATACAACACAACACACAACCATACATACAATACAACACACCACCATACATACAATACAACACACAACCATACATACAATACAACACACAACCATACATACAATACAACACACAACCATACATACAATACAACACAACACACAACCATACATACAATACACAACACACAACCATACATACAACACAACACACCACCATACATGCAACACAACACACAACCATACATACAATACAACACACAACCATACATACAATACAACACAACACACAACCATACATACAATACAACACACAACCATACATACAATACAACACACAACCATACATACAACACAACACACAACCATACATACAATACAACACACAACCATACATATATCACAACACACAACCATACATACAATACAACACACCACCATACATATATCACAACACACCACCATACATACAATACAACACACAACCATACATACAATACAACATAAAACCATACATACAATACAACACACAACCATACATATATCACAACACACAACCATACATACAACACAACACAACACACAAACATACAGATCATATAAACACTTTACAACACGGAATAAGGATGTTCTGACTTAGATGTGAGAATAGTGCTCTATCATAATAATGTCAGTTACTGGTTACTACAAAATCTGATTAGAAATACGCCTCAGTATAGTTCATAACCATATATTTATACCGCCGTTCACCTTTTCTCTGATTAGAATTTGGTATGGTGGTTTACTGGGTGAAAAAATCAAATGCTCTTCTAGAAGAGTTTTTTTATGAGTGGGTGTTGAAGAAAGGTCAAATGCTCTCTGGAGGTCATTAAAATCAATTTACTATTACTTTCACTTCTTGAGTAAACAGTATAACAATCAGAGTGTAGCCCAGATTTGATAGCACTTAGAATGGTGGTTAGAAGTTTTGAAAAGACTAGGCTGAACAGCTAGACGAGCCAGCAATAAAACCTTGTTTTTTTATGGATCCTCAACAGGCGATCGAAATGATAGTAATACCAAAATACGATAAGCTAATATTTCTTCTTTGGCGAGATTGCATAATGTATAGGTGGGGTTATCAAGCAAGTATAGTTATATACAGTTGTATACATGAAATGTGATAATGATTCTTACTCCTCCCGTGGAAATAATTTGATTTTGCCCAAATTTGATCTGAAACTTCATGTAGGGAAGAGGATTCTTTTTGAGGTACCTGCAGAGGGATGTGGCTCAATTCAAAATAAACGGTAGTGGGACAGAGAGCAAATTCTTTCATATTCTTCTCCTGTCGTAAGAATAATTGTATCACGCCAAAATTTGATCTGGAACTTTCTTAGATGAAGGTGGCTCATTTTGAAATGATGGGTATTGTCCCACTCAGCTTGAGGCGGTAGGGGCGGTGATCGATGGGAGAAATCAAGTAAATTCTTTAAAATCAAACCGCTACTGTTGTAGGAATGTTTGACGTTTGTCCAAATTTGGTCTGATACTTTCGTGGGAGAAGAGAAATCAAGTCTGTGTAAACAGTGGCATAGGACCTCTAGGCCAAGAGGGACGGAGCCCAAAAGAGAAAATGGGGCAAGCTATTTTGAATCATTCTTCTTCTGTAGGAATGTCTGGATTCCATCTCAGTTTGATCTGAGGCATGATCGGTTGTAAAGGATACATTTTGTAAAACCAGTGTCAAACCTGTTAGTTAAGAAATCTGGGGATATCCGTGGGGTATTTACTATGCATTATTGTCCTATCTTTTACAACGTGCCACTATCCTATCATTTACAATGCATTATTGTCCTGGCGTTTACTACGCAGTCTTGTATAGTGGAAAACGAGCAAATCCATTAATTTCAATTGTCATATTTAGAAATATTTCCGCAAGCGGTTGTGCTGATTTCCTTTTGCTTACGTAGTGTACTATTTTTTTACCCTTAAAAACGCTTTCGTAAGTTCTATCGAGATTCCAGGTACTTGTTTTATTTTTAGACTTGTTTAAAATCATAAAGGGGTTTCCCCGCTGCATATTAATTAATTCTATTTGAAGAGAAAAGTTCAATACGTATTTCCAACTTTCGTTTTGAAATGAACGATTCAGAGAAATATGATTCAGGCTTAACGAGAACACGTAAGTGTGATTATTTATACTAACTTAACCACCATTAGAGGCTTTTTATTGTAAATCAACAATTATCTGAAGTCAAATTGACTTTTTCTCTGTTGATTACTCGATTTGTTACTATATTTTGGACTCAGTTTGAGACTTTATTCAGCATAACGTACTTCCTGGAAGGACGTGATACGTCTACATGACGGTTTAGATTAATTGTAATGAAAAGTGTTGTTTACTAATTGTATGTCTCCTTTGTACAATCCTCTGTATACACTGTCAAATGATCAGTTTGTCATTATATATGTAAAAGACAATGTGAGCTATTCAGTAAGTGTAGGTATACCGAGTATTCTCTTACATTTTGTAAACATCTCTTCACGTGGTAATTCAAGTGTAAATCCTATCTAAGACAGTGGCCCGCTTACCAGATATTGTTATCTGGAATACATGTATAACAATGTTGTCCTCTTACATATATGTGTTTATCCCCCGAGCTGTGTATTTATAAACGATGACAGGACGGTTTACAATACGAAGGCCACGGATGACATGAGAAATGTGGGTTAGGCACGGGATGTGATGAAGTTTAGTATAGCTGGAAGACATTGATAAGTGTACAGTGTAACTAATACTAGGGTTATCCGGTTTAGGAGAGACTGATTTACTCTTAAAAACATAAATTGTATATATGACTCTCTCTCTCTCTCTCTCTCTCTCTCTCTCTCTCTCTCTCTCTCTCTCTCTCTCTCTCTCTCTCTCTCTCTCTCTCTCTCTCTCTCTCTCTCTCTCTCTCTCTCTCTCTCTTACTCTCTCTCTCTGTCTGCCTGTCTGTCTCTCTGTGTGTCTCTCTGTCTGTCTGTGTGTCTGTCTGTGTGTCTGTCTGTCTGTCTCTCTCTCCCTCTCTGTGTCTGCCTCTGTCTCTCTGTCTCTCTCTCATATATTATATATATGATTATATAAAGGTTATATGAATACAATTTAGCACGATGTTTGAACTGTCACAATATACATTAAATATATACTGTAGCGGTATATTTCACAGCAGTCATTATAACTTTTCATAGAAATTCGAAGGAAATCATTGACGAATTTCAGCGTGATATTTAGCTAATAAACAAGTTATTCAAAGACAGGTGTTTGTTTACAATTCACCTGTATACTAGTATCATGATTGATGAAAACTTATTTCCAATGAATCTGGCATATTGAGCCATATTTGATACTGGATTGATGACAAAACCATCCTTAAAATTCCTATATTTGAAGCCGAAAGCCTAAAGTGTGAGTACATATGATTGTTTTTGTGGGGTTGGTTGGGTTGGGATGGATTGGGATTGAAGAGCGGATTCCTCGGCGCTTATATATATATGATAAGCATGACGGTAACATGAGATGTCCAAACTTAATTAATATGGACAAATATGGAGTTGTGACAAAAATTGAGAGGCATGGAATATTTATATATCACAAAAATAGATTTATCTACTCTTGTCCTATCATTAACAGTACACTCTTGTCCTATCATTTACAGTGCATTCTTGTCCTATCATTTACATTGTATTCTTGTCCTATCATTAACAGTGCATTCTTGTCCTATCATTAACCATGCACTCTTGTCCTATCATTAACAGTGCACTCTTGTCCTATCATTAACAGTGCACTCTTGTCCTATCATTAACATTGCACTCTTGTCCTATCATTAACCATGTACTCTTGTCCTATCATTAACAGTGCACTCTTGTCCTATCATTTACAGTGCATTCTTGTCCTATCATTTACATTGTATTCTTGTCCTATCATTAACAGTGCATTCTTGTCCTATCATTAACCATGCACTCTTGTCCTATCATTAACAGTGCATTCTTGTCCTATCATTAACAGTGCACTCTTGTCCTATCATTGACAGTGCACTCTTGTCCTATCATTAACAGTGCATTCTTGTCCTATCATTAACAGTGCACTCTTGTCCTATCATTAACCATGCACTCTTGTCCTATCATTAACCATGCACTCTTGTCCTATCATTTACAATGCATATTTGTCCTATCATTTACAGTGCATTCTTTTCCTATCATTAACCATGCACTCTTGTCCTATCATTTACAGTGCACTCTTGTCCTATCATTAACAGTGCACTCTTGTCCTATCATTAACAGTGCACTCTTTTCCTAAAATTTGCAATGCATTCGTGTCCTGTCATTTACACGCTTTCTACTAAATGTATATTCCTTTGATCGTAGATATGAAGAATGGATGAAACCAAGGTCAAAGAAGTATATGCTCGCCTTAAAATAAAGATGAAAAACGCATATTTCATGGAGCAGAATACCGCCAACCTCGAAAGCTTTAGAGTAGGGGCTTCAGCGTATCTTGATGGTCCAGGCCAGTATGAAAACCTCTCCTTCTTTCAGATATGTACGAACTTAGAGGGAAAGGGAATCATTGGTTTGGATAATCTAAACGTATTGGAAAAGCTAGTAGAAAATACACCTGGAGGAGCTCAGCAACTTCTTAAAATGATCAACGATGCGAAAAAACAAATTCAAGGATACATGTCAGGTATAAGTATAGAAACATTGTCAACTTTATTGTGTTAAACAATATGATACTTTTTTCATGTTATTGTTTAAATTCAATATATGATCGTGGTTAATAATCAAGAATTGCAATTTACATTTATCATTTTGTGATCGTAATTATAATACTGCAGATAAATGTTCTCTTAACTTGAAACTTCATGTGATGTATGTTTTGTAGTATAATCTGATTAATAAGTACGTTGTAATGTAATTGATGAATGAGAACAGACGTGGTCCGGACAATTACACAGTAATTGGTGTGGTATTTAGGAATTGTTATACTTTGTGTCATGGCTTCCTAAACGATGATCAATATTTAAGTCGATATTTAAACAAACTACATTTTATATTAAAAATGCATCGTAAGGATTTGAGTATGAGTAACTTTTATTTCGTATATTATACGAATGATTGGATTAAAAGTTAAAAGATTAAACATTCAGAAAAGGAACTTTACAAATATGCTATCAAAATTTACAAATCATTAAAGCGTATTATCATAAGATCGGTTAATATTTCTCTGAATTAAACATATTGTATATTGGTACGTTGACTAAAATGGCGTGATTTAATTATCATAGAATAGATATATACAATGGATGTTATTTAAAAAGAACTGGTTTGATTTAAGTCTCATTGAATCGATTAGCTGTTCATATCAAATGACGGGAAATAAATTTGTAATATTTGTGTTTTACCAGAGCCTGCAGGAAACTTTCATAGGACGGATGATACGGCTGTTTCGCATTCGCTGCTCCAGAATATAGGCAAATCTAAACATTTTTGCTGAAATTTGATGTTTAGGATAAAAAGTACTCATTAAACCCATCAGTACTCTAAGCTGTTTATCATACGAATGATTGGATTAAAAGTTAAAAGATTAAACATTCAGAAAAGGAACTTTACAAATATACTAACAAAATTTACAAATCAATAAAGCGTATTATCATCAGATCGGTTAATATTTCTCTGAATTAAACATATTGTATATTGGTACGTTGACTAAAATGGCGTGATTTACTTATCATAGAATAGATATATACAATGGATGTTATTTAAAAAGAACTGGTTTGATTTAAGTCTCATTGAATCGATTAGCTGTTCATATCAAATGACGGGAAATAAATTTGTAATTTACAGCGGAAGTTTTACCAGAGCCTGCAGGCAACTTTCATAGGACGGATGATACGGCTGTTTCGCATTCGCTGCTCCAGAATATAGGCAAATCTAATCTGCACAAGTCGGTTGGACTTATAAGCATCAGATTGGATCGCACCAGTTCTGGGACAGGGTTTCGTGTTGGGAAAAACTTCGTCATGACTGCTTATCATGTATTTAAATCCACTATCGGTACGTTTGACACCTTAACTGGCATGATTTAAAAAAAAATCAATATATGTGTCTCGTTCATTATATACCGGTGTTCATCATCTGTAAGATATCATTTATTGTTTCAACAAAATTTGAATTATGTTACGATTAGATTAAAGTATTTGTCTTCATTCTTTGAACATATATCAATATTTCTTACATCTGGTTCCACATACCTGTACAGAAAGTGACTGGGAAACAGTAATAAATGAAGCTGAACGAAGCGACAACAAGGAAGAAATATATGAGGAGATCCGCAGACTGTTTGGGGTTTCACCGCCTGATGGTATCAAACCTTGTCATCAGCGTCTCCCATTCGGGGAACTGTTTGCTTATCTACAGAAAAAAGGTCGGAAAGTTGAAGGTACTATTGTTTCTACAATATAAATTGTTTACGTGTTTCATAATTTAATAAGCCGATCTAGTTTTACTAACCTTTTCTGTAATCTCCCTCCCGTGTAACCTGTTAATCGATTAAAATTGTACTTACAGACCAGATCCAGTAGGGTTTTCAAACATGCTTAACGAAACAATGTCCCGAAATTCCAGATAACCTTGGGGTTAAGCGGAAACAGTAAAGCAAATGAATAACTTAGAGCTTAAAATATTCGATTGGACAAATGGGATACTATCATAATTATGTTCAAATTTTAATTGAATTTAAGAGGATTACTTTTCTTAGTCTTTTCTGTCTAGGTTCTCTAATTTACGTTGGTTACACGAACGTTGTGATCATAGATGTTTCCGAGGAAATGTATATAGTTGTCATGACATTGCGAGTGCAGAAAGGGTGTTTTTAAACAAAAGTAGAAAAGGATTCTCAGAATTTTTCCAATTTAAAACAAACAAAACATGTTTGACATTCAAAGCAATAGACCTATTTCGATCAGTTTGCTTCTGTATGGAATGCATGTACAAGTTACATTGTTTATCATAAACCTTATCGACGAATGAATTCCTCCCGACAAGACGAGCGGACAAATAGGATTTTTTTCCCATCTTTTGAATTCATTTTCTAAAACACTGTCTAATCTTATTTAGCAATATACAAAATGGTATGTTCATTAATAGGCGACAGCTTGATCAGGATACGAATTATGTTTGCTCGAAGTAACATGCATTAACAGTTAGATCAAGAAACAAATGTAAACAAATTCTCGAGGATGTGTTCGTTTTAGATTGTGCAGGTAGTGTATCTTTGCCGATTTCAGTAAAAAAAATTAGTAATACATC
Organism: Ylistrum balloti; assembly: GCF_031769215.1. Lineage (NCBI taxonomy): Eukaryota > Metazoa > Mollusca > Bivalvia > Pectinida > Pectinidae > Ylistrum > Ylistrum balloti. The sequence continues at coordinate 492,970 of NW_026782134.1, read as the reverse complement.
TTTCGCAGTATCAAGTTATTTAAAATCAGTTTCATCTGCTTTTCAATGGAACCTTGATCGGTCGAACTTTGGTATTACGAGCTCGAGATTTCGGTCGTTAGTTATCCATTGATTCGCGGTCTTAAAAACGAGTAAATGGTCCACTTTTTTTTTATAATAATAGGCTGCGTTTAACATTACCATATTGGAGGTCGTGTTTAATGCATCTTACTATGTTTTTACACTCGTCTCGATCGAATTCGGTTGTCTTTTGTCGTCCACTCGGTGAAGGACGAGACCTTAAGGGACTACATAGCTAATTTATTCATTTAAGTTGATAATGTAGGTATACTGTATAAATCCTAAATCTTAATTGAAAGTTACTATTCTCTAATGTGGATTTTGTACAATCTTCAGATATTGACATATGGTACCCCGTCAACGATAAATGTATACTACTAGAGTTCACAAGCTTAAGTAAAACCTACATCATAATTTTTACTTTTAACTTACTTGTAGACTTTGAAAAATCATGGAAAAGGAATGTCAGTATAGCATTTGGAGTGAGAGATGGTGAAACAACTGCCGGAACATTTCACTTCGAATACGACATACCTTTTGCTGACAAGGAGCATGATGTTTTGGTTCTACAAATCAGCGAAAATGTTAAAACTCTTCCTCCTTCGTTGCCCCTTGAAGAACGCTCTGTTAAAAGTACTGTAAATCTTTCTGGTTATCCAAAAGGTCCAACGAAGGTTGATTTGCGCACTGATATAGATTGTAGAGTTTACAAAAACAACCAAAATCTTCAAGCAGATGTCAATGAAGCCATAGAATGGTGGAAAAACCAAAGAAATCAAGATGTTACAGATCAATACGCTGATGTTCAGTATAACAACGACAATGGAAAGGTCTTCCTGCACACTTCGGTGCAGTTTGAGGATGGGTCATCAGGGAGTCCAGCTATAGCGATGGTTAACGACCAACTCGTTGTGCAGCTGATGTACCTTCGAGGCTATCCCGATTTCTGCTATAGAGAAAAGAACTTTCCACCGTTGAAGTACTTGTTTGAGGCAGGAGTGTCCATGCCTGCTGTAATAACGCTCCTGCAGAGGTCGGGACTCCAAATCTTGGAATAAGAATATAGACTAGAACGAGAGGCATTAAGGCATACTAAAATTCACTGTGGCAGTGTCACAACATAACTAACATATAACGACTCATCATAACAACGTGATTATTGTGTGAATGGAAACGTGGCTTAACGTCATAATTACTGTTCAACCAGACGGAATACGCTGTTGATGATGAATGCTTAATTTAAATTTAATGCTGATTTCATCGGCGTTAATGTGTATGACTACTTATTATGGCATGTATGGACGTTAAAATAATTTCTTGAAAAAGTCTTTTATATCGACCATAAATGCCGTTTCATGGCAGTCCGATGCTTAAATGTTTTCATCTGTACCTTATTGGATATTGTTTCAATTGTTTAAAGGGTGGTTTAGAATATATGATATGTTTATCGGACAATGCCTTTTCAATTTTTGCTCATTTTGCGTAAATCATTAACTCCGTGTGATTTAGAATTTTGTTTTACTTTCCCATTTATCCTATTGAAACATCAAATACAGAATTACAGTATTGATTTGTTGAAATGTCTTAAAATGCATGGAAAACCGCATGTCAAAATTAAAAAATGCATGTGAGAAAAAAAAGGAAAATGACCAAACATGCAACATTATTGCCTTACTAAATTAAAACGTGTTTTATGGTGGAAATCTGGTAAATTTTGGTCTGTTGACCAAGCAACTGTTTCCATCTATTATTCCAGTCAGAACAAATTGACATCTTATAAGTACTTCATTGCAATTAATTTTATCATTTTTTTTTTGCTTTTGTTTGTTTTGTGAACCTGAATGATGTCTGTTGTATCCCAATTATTGGGTATCGTATTTTCCGTGATGATATCATTGATCTCAATGCAGTAGTTATGAAACACGGAAAATATTTGAAAAAAAAGACACTCGTGATTTATCAACCATTTTAATACAATGATTTCTGAAATTATTTCATGGTTAAATAGCCAGAGACAATGTAATACGGAAATTTATTTTTATTTACAATACATCCAAAATTAATGATCTATGCCAATTAAAAAAACAAGTGTGTAGTGTAATTTATGTAAAGGGTCTTTTATCATTACATTTATTCTCGAAGATTACATAACAACTTGCCTATTAACAACACTTTATGCTATTTCCTCGTGAACGGCCGTCAGGTGTGTTGTCCGAGAGGACACGCTGTAGGAACTATGTTTGGAGGGGCCCGAACTCAGCTTCGAGCGTTCTCTTTCTCGTCTTAAAGCTGACATTTTCTTTCCCAGCAAGTTGGTCTCTTGCCTCTTAAGGGGTAGCATGAAAGTGGGGAAATGAAGATCGCGCAATCTGCGTTTCCTCATCTGATTCAGATGACCTTCACGCATGACTTTTGCAAGTTTGGGTTGTACCAGCTTAGCTGCGGTCATCTCAATTTCAGGGAAGATTATTTTTTGGAGTTCTTCACCAATAAATCTATTAGATCCCTCAATGCACAATGCGCATGCGCTTGGTCCTAAGATTTCACAAAAGCCAACAGATTTAGAACAAGAAGGGGGAGCCGTAAGCGATGGATAATTGCTTATCGACACGACACTCGGATCTCTCTCCAAATCCTTCATTAAAAGTCGAAATGGACTATGTTCGGATGTTTCCGGTCTTGGCATTCCGTATCCCGGATGTGCACGAGGAGCCGGGGCTTTATAGAAGTGCTGGATTACCGCGTGATTGAACTTGGTCTGGGTGTTGTCGGTCAAATGACTTCGGGATATATAGTCCCGCTCGCGTTTTTGCTCCATATTGTTAATGACATTCTCGTCGTCTTTTTTCATTGGACGGTTGGCTAGAAATGGTAACTCTCGCCCAGCAATTTGCTCTTTTTTCAATGAATAGAGGGACCTGCAAAGAAAAGAAAACAAACATGACAATGTTAACAATTTTGTTATTTATCCTGAAAGTGCATATGTACTGCCTGCAACAAACGTTTAAATACTATCAACTACACTTCACTAAAAATCTTTCAAACTGTCGCTTCATTTTCTTCCACTGAGACCCAACATTGCGTACCAAGGGATCATGATCTTCAATTCCTGTGTGTAGTATTGAATATTACATTTATATACAAATACGATCCAATAGAAAGCCAAATAAGAAGTCGATAATAGATTCGTTAGAATATCTTAACAGTCCCACCAGCCTCTTCAATCACTTCTCACTTCATCTCAACTTGTGAAAAGAAGTTTAAATGAATTTACAACAATTCCTTTTTGACACTTTTCAAAATATTTTGGAACATTTTCTTCAGTTTTGCAATGTCAATAGAATAGAAGTTCTTATAACACCTCCAGTTGAAGATTACGTGTGACGTTTTGATGACTGCACGGTCACCTTCATCGCACAAATGGCCAGTGTGAGGCGTTCTAGCACTGACGTACGTAGTGTACGAAATGGTACGGAATCGACCATCTTTTTCGGGTGCGCTATAATCCTATGTACACTAAGGTAGAAAATAGTGTGACGAGATGGTGAACAGATTATAGACCAAACAATACACCAGATGGTCACAATGTACTGTAGAAAATTTGGCTACACTTTGTTTAACACTTGGTCAATATATATTCGTTTGGTATTGTGATAATTTGTGTTACCATCACTTCTTGTGTTCCTACGGTTTTCGAATTTTGCTCACAATACGTGTGACACTTGATATCCTGGCAGTCACTCAGTCTGGTCTGCTGATGTTATCTTTATGGATTGGACATCATCAGGGCCCGTATTCATGAAACCATTCTCATGCTCAAGCATAGATTTTGTGCTCAGGCAAACTTTTTTATAATTCTCCTAAATCATATAAATAATACAAATATCAAACATGAAAATTGATTATAACTTTGACTTGACGTCCTTTCAATTTTTTAAAAATCTTTTTGCAAAATCAGCCTTATTTATTAATTTTTAACTTAAACAAGACATCAAGCTTGAACACAAAATTCATGCTTGAGTATGAGAACGGTTCATGAATACGGACCCTGGTTTGATAAGGTAAAGCATTTTCTTTGATTGTACACTACAATAGTCAATGGTGTCCATACAGTTTTCTCTGTTAACTGGATTGGTCAATAATATCTTTACAATTTTGAGAAAGGAAATGTGAAGTCTTTACCCTCTATCGATAACATTGCCCTTCCACTTTTCTGGTATATCAGGTAGGTCTTCATATTGCTCCCACAGTGGTTCAGACGAGTAAATTTCAAATGGATTCTTGGCCTGAGTTCCACCTTTATGAAGCTGTGATAGGTCGAGGCTGCTGCTTCCCCTCCTCATAGAGGACCTCCTCCGGCCCTTCAGATAGCCCTCTATTGACAGTCTCCGACCACCATCCAAATACTCGTCCTCTATATGGAGCTGAACCAAAAGAGAGATTTGTAGATATTCATCAATGTTAGTGTAATCACTTATATCGCAATGTGTACAAAAATACTAACTGTAAGTCATTTCGCGTTAAACTTCTCGGAACATGATAAATAGGTGACCATGCTTGAAATCTCGTTAACCGGGCATATAGGTTTGTCGATTATGCTGTGTTTTATTCCATAAAATAAGCAACTGTTCTCATTTGATTTTCTTTAATATCCACCACACTTCAATTTAACATATTGTTGATAGCGCTACCAAACCAAAACACGTTCCATTCTTGTGAACATTTTCTTAAAGTTACGAAGTATAAATAGTCTAAGAATGGACTTTTTAAGATCGCGATCAGTAAGAAATTATATACAGGGTTTAGCTGACCACTGTCTCATACATCAGACAAATGACCAGTTAGATGTGTATTAGCGCTGACGATTACAACATGCGCGATGACAATGAAATAGCACGACTTTTCGGGTGTACTATAATCCTATGTTCCGACTAAGGTGGAAAACAACAAGAAGCAGGAACTCTCTAAAACACAGTCGAATTCGTGTCCTAATGGTTGTTTTTTATCAAAACCTTTGAAAGAAATCGATCGAAAGATCAACATTATGAAATCAACACGGGGCAGTTACTCTTCCAAATACTGTAGAATGAAACTGACATTCAGTAACGACGCCATGTCATGGTTATTAAGACTACCAAGTTTGAAAAAAAGATCGATTGAAAACTGTGGGGGAAGATATCCGGACAAAAAATGTTCGACGGAGGGACGATCGGGCGAACAACTCCATACCATACTACATCCTAAAACTGACGGGCATACATAGATTACTCATATAATACATACGAAGTAATAGCGGAAACTACGTATAACGTTTACTGTCAAAATCCAATGACGATAGTGGAATATAAAGACCATGTGTCATGCAATCATACCATGTGATGCTTTATCTGCGTAACTTGTGCTGTAAAAGACATTATTTGTTTTGCCAATATAAAATAAACTATATTAAGTTTGTTAACATCTGCAGTAGATTGAACTCATTACCTACCGAAGAACGCCTCCTCCCAGAACTACGACGAGCTCCTTCTGGTAGTTCTGGGAGAATATCTTCCTCCTCCTCCACCTCCTCCATGTTTCTGTTGTCGTGTCTGAGAAAAAATGATTCCATTTATACGAATGACACTTAATAAATTGCTCTGACTTGTGAGAACATTTTCCCTTCTTCGACACGAAAATAAATTATACAGCCAACAAGTATTTACGTCTTCAAGAAATTCTCTACCATCACCAGAAAACACCCTCTGTATAAGTAAAAAAAAAACCACAGTGTATAATGATATTCCACGTAAGGTCGTCACATCTATGTCAGGATGTTAACACAATACTTACCGTTCTGTCCTCTGTATAAGACATAGAAGCCATGGTGTGTAATGACGTAAGGTCGTCACATCTATGTCAGGATGTTAACACAATACTTACCGTTCTGTCCTCTGTATAAGACATAGAAGCCATGGTGTGTAATGACGTAAGGTCGTCACATCTATGTCAGGATGTTAACACAATACTTACCGTTCTGTCCTCTGTATAAGACATAGAAGCCATGGTGTGTAATGACGTAAGGTCGTCACATCTATGTCAGGATGTTAACACAATACTTACCGTTCTGTCCTCTGTATAAGACATAGAAGCCATGGTGTGTAATGACGTAAGGTCGTCACATCTATGTCAGGATGTTAACACAATACTTACCGTTCTGTCCTCTGTATAAGACATAGAAGCCATGGTGTGTAATGACGTAAGGTCGTCACATCTATGTCAGGATGTTAACACAATACTTACCGTTCTGTCCTCTGTATAAGACATAGAAGCCATGGTGTGTAATGACGTAAGGTCGTCACATCTATGTCAGGATGTTAACACAATACTTACCGTTCTGTCCTCTGTATAAGACATAGAAGCCATGGCGTGTAATGATATTTCCCGTATGGTCGTCACATCTATGTCAGGATGTTAACACAATACTTACCGTTCTGTCCTCTGTATAAGACATAGAAGCCATGGTGTGTAATGACGTAAGGTCGTCACATCTATGTCAGGATGTTAACACAATACTTACCGTTCTGTCCTCTGTATAAGACATAGAAGCCATGGTGTGTAATGACGTAAGGTCGTCACATCTATGTCAGGATGTTAACACAATACTTACCGTTCTGTCCTCTGTATAAGTAATAGAAGCCATGGTGTGTAATGATATTTCCCGTATGGTCGTTACATCTATGTCAGGATGTTAACACAATACTTACTGTTCTGTCCTAAACGTGGAACACAAAAAATGTTTTTGTTAGAACGCCATTTTGTTTGACCACATAAACCTGAACGTTGTTTAGTTATGTTGCCTTGCACTGTCGCCTGTTAATCTTATAGAACTGGTACATATATAAACAGCAATCCGATAAGTGTTTTGTCGCATGATGATCCGGATCAAGTAATATTTTAAAACACTAATCCTCAGTCAAATTTCAGTCAGGGTAAAGCTGTCTTTTTTGGAACACGCTCAGTAGTGTGGAAATTTATTAATCAACGCGTTAAGTTTTCGTATTGCTGTATCTGACTTTTATGGTATTAAGTCCACAAAGGACTGGTAACAGGAATGTATATGTCCCCGTTTATAACCGGTGTGATTTTATTTCCCTTAGATTTTTTAAAAATGTTTTGAAAACGTTTCATATCAACTTATAATGACATTAATCTTTAAAATTGTGCGTGTAACTATCATTCATACAAAGAAATATAAGATTTGGGGTCTTCAGACGCATTGTCTTCGCCAAGTCCCTGATTTTGGTTGCGACTTTCGGCAAATTTCCAAGTATTGGTCGCCATCCACTCTCCTGATTCATAACCTTGCTTGTCAACTGGTTAACAAAACGAAATATTTATATAGGCTCTTAGTCTGATTTCCCCGTCCATATTGTATGTATGTGATAACTGATGTTGGACGATTAGATAATGTTTTAACTAATATGACAAGGCTTTAATATGAACTATATCTAATATGATTATGTTGTTAAAATATCTACAGTGATGACGACTTTCAGATCAGCATTCCTTGTTCACTGTGAAACACATATTCTCTGACTGAGTTATCCATACATTCTCTCATTTAATTATCAACATATTCTTTGGCTGGGGTATCAACATGTTCTCTTATCTATTCATCCTCGTGTTCTCTGAGTTATCCACATATTCTCTGATTGAGTTGTCCTTATATTCTCTGATTGAGCTTTCCACATATTCTCTAATTGAGTTATCCACATTTTTCCTGATTGAGTTATCCACATATTCTCTGATTGAGTTATCCACATATTTTCTGATTGAGTTATCCACATATTCGCTGATTGAGTTATCCACATATTCTCTGATTGAGTTATCCACACTTTTTCTGATTGAGTTATCCACACATTATCTGATTGAGTTATCCACACATTATCTGATTGAGTTATCCACACATTATCTGATTGAGTTATCCACACTTTTTCTGATTGAGTTATCCACACATTATCTAATTGAGTTATCCACACTTTTTCTGATTGAGTTATCCACACATTATCTGATTGAGTTATCCACACATTATCTGATTGATTCACACTTTTTCTGTTATCCACACATAATTCGCCACACATTATCTAATTGAGTTATCCAGATATTCTCTAATTTAGTTATCCACACATTATCTGATTGAGTTAACCACACTTTTTCTGATTGAGTTCCTGCTATTGAGCAGTGGTCTGGAATTTATCATGTTATGAACTTTCTTGGCGTCACTTTTGCACTACATACAGAAATATTAACATTGTTCCGTTTTAGAAAGACGTTAGGAATAACGGTTTCCTATACTCAGTAAACTTTTTCGGAATGAGACTTAATATTTTCGTGTATACGCCTTTTTTCTCAAATATCTCCTTATTAAAATACAAAACGTGTTACATTTGGTATATACGTGACTTATAAAATTTGAAAAAGTTGTGATACTATTACTAAAATATTAAACAATAAACAAGCTTTTTTATGAAACTTATTAAAAATTATTCAAAATATTTTGTATTTTTTCTGTTTTCTCTTTATTCGCAGTTTCCTCGGGTTTCATTTCAAACACAAATCAAAAGTTAATTATTTTTTCTTTAATTCCTATATAAAAAATAATTTTAAAGTTAGCATATTCAAGAAAAAATGACTTACGTGTTCTTATAATCGACATATCGTGACCGATGTGATGGTGCTTCAAATAAGTCCTGTAGACTCATCGTCTTTACACATAACTATCACAGAATTATGATCTTTGATGGACAGGACCAAGGTTGACCATGTCCTTTAACGCTATGTGCTACAGGACTCTCATTGCAACAAAAGGTGTTAATTTGACTAAACTTAAACACGTTGGATGTTTACCCATTCTGGTGATTATACTTAATATCTGACACTTGTACAGGAGCTAAGTGTAATTAATATATACACCTGGACCGTCTATAACCGTGTGCATTCTATAAACTAAAACATGCTTAACTGATAGTAATACCTCCTGGATATCAATATACACTATATATCCATTTATCATTTTCAACATAACTACAGCAAAATGATAATTACACAAATATATAAATACTAAACCAAAAACAGAGATATTGCTACTATATTTAGCGATTCATTAATCGTCCCCTATAAAAGTAGCTTTACAGGAAGTGAAATTTTCATAGTGTTTACAGGTGGTCATGTTGTGAAGAATTTCCGAGTTGGAATTGCTAAAATGTAAGTAGTTTGTTACCATGGTAGTGTTGTTGATTTTAAGACAGATGTTTAGAAATAAATTTCTTCTAGAAAGTTGTAGTGTCAGGTTGGAATTAGCAGCATTTTTGCATTATAAGAATTTTTCCAGTAGGTATTTTATGGCAATCACATGTCAGAAATCAGAGGAAATTTGTTATTTACACATATTTTATCTCTCTACCGTTAATCAGAGACGTAGGTAACAGAAATATGATGACTCCGATGCATGCTGTAGGTGCTCATGCTCTGGCCCCAAAGCGAGACAATGTGACTTATGACAGAGAGAACCATGCGTATACAATAGACAATTCTAAAGTTCCAAAGAGACAAAGAAACCATGAAGCATAGATGATATTATGATCATGTAAGATCTGTAGTCCATAATTTATTTATCCATCAATAAGACCATGCCAAGTAATAAGCCCATCCTTTGTCTTTTTCATAGACATCAAATTCATTAACCTAGATATTAACTACATCCCTGTGATAGTGATAAGCCCACCCCAACTATTGATTTAATGTTAATTACACTGGTCCCTTGGGCTTATTGTAGGATAAATATTGTATATCATATTTGAAATTCAGTAGTATTCCTGTCAATAATGTTGCAACCTGGTTAGTATCTATCAAATGAATTTATTGGTGAAATGTGTTGAATGTAGCAGAAACTGCTGTTGAATAATAGAATTGGCGAGCTTGAGATATTAACAAATATTCATATATTTGTTGCAGCTTAACTCTTTATGTATGAATTGTAAATGTTTTGGTATTTTTTCCATATAATAAACACTAATCACATAATATGTCTAGAATACATTAATTTTAGTTTTTGCTTTAGTTTTAAAAATGTATAATTTCAGTGGGAGTGACATAAAACAAGATAAGCCCATGTACAAATATACCTGGTACTAGAAAACAAGAAAACAGATTGTTGATCAAAGTTTATTTCTTCTATCACAATGTATTTATTTAGATAATATATCAGCATGTGTTACATTATTTCGAATTTATAACAAAAATATACTTGTGAAGTCTTCAAAACAGATAGCTAGAGTTTGGTGATTATATATCTGTATATATTAATGTACATTTTATTTTATTATATTGCTTAAGCGTACATGGCGATGATGTGTAGAAAAATTTGACATGATATGCTGAAAATAATTTATAACCAGTTGAGTTATTTCCCAGCTTGCATACATACATGAATCATGTAGATCTAGAGCTGTTTTGAATTCCCAGTTACAAGTGAATGCAATCCATTCTTTATAATTCATTTGTATAATATACAAATATAGTTTGTGCTGTATGCTACGAAATTTTAGATTTTACACTGATAAATTAAGTACCTTGCAATCACTTAATATTATTTACATGTGTACATGTACCAATTATTTAATACAACTGTATATCGGTCTACACTTATTCCAGTACATGTAATAAAGGGAGTACACTTAATTCTGCTGTTGTGTTACTATGTATAGTTAAGTTTAATGTATTTTGATTGGTGATCACTTCATTCTCAAGCAACTTTTGAATTCTTATTAATGATATGATGGACAGGTATTTAAAATTTGCAAATATATTATATGACTTGGTATACATTATTTAAACATACAGTACAATATCAATATTAGATAAATGCACTTTATAAATTTATTAAACAAAGTAAAAGTTGCTCAAGAATGAAGATGAAATTATAAATGTTTTCTAATCATTTCACAAATGTCTCTTCATGGATACCGTACTAACAACTCATAAGTTATTGCTCTTTTCTTTTAATGTCTGTCGCAAGCTTGATGATTTTTTGGAACTCTTAACATCATGCATTGTCCGTTGAATGTCATTTCTCACAAGACGAGTGATGGAGAAACCACGAACTGTCAAATGCTTGCAATATCCACTAACACTTTGGAAAACAGGTCACTTTCACCAGGCGTAAGCAGATTTGCATAATACGTAACCAGAAAGGACTCCATAATTGCTTCTGGTAGTGGCTCAACAAGTAAGGTCTTGGCATTTAAGGCACTGAATTGGGTATCTGTGGTCTGTCTTGTTTCTATTTTTAAACAAGAAGGAAGAAATTGTCACAAGGTTTTTTCAACCCGACTTTATTTTGTTTAGTATACCAAGTTCTTTATGTAATTGGGAGATTTTGCAGATTGAGACTCGCTCACAAAGTTGCCTAAAATGATAGTTTATCGAAATGTGATGGATGACTAGAGTATCTTTTCCTTAAAGAATTTATCACATATCCAGCAATGTAAAATATCTCGCCAATAATGTCCTCCAAAATCAGCTGCAGAAAGAAAGCTATTTTACTTAATTCCGGTGGAATAAATGATCTGGATTTTCCCTAATGTTACAGTCTAACCGGAAAATTCTTGACCACGAAGCCCAGATATTGTTTTGTTGCACACTGGACATTGATAAACAGGAGCATTGCCTTTAGAGATATTCTCATTAGTTTGCACAGAATTGTCTGTTTTCTGTCGTTTTGAACTGGTGGTATCTCCAAAGTCATCACTATCGTCATTGTCGTCATATTCAGTATATTCACCCAATAAAACATCAAGATCTAAGTCAGAATCTCATGATAAAAAATCAGCCTTAAACATTTGTTAGTTGTGAATTGGTACAGAGACAAACTAGAAATGAACCTCTTACATCCCAGGTTGTCTCCCAGACAACGGTTCACTTGGATAACTGACTTGTGTATAGATGTTATGATTCGTGGAATACACAAGGTTGACACGCAAGTCATTTGCAATAGGCTAACGAACTTTCACGGGATATATAGTTGGAATCACAGTAAATCAAAGTACTGAAAGTACTGAAAGGCTAAACGTATTGAAAAATGTTCACAAATAACCGCAAAGCTATATTACTTTCCCCATACTCCTACACTTTGGAATGCAAAAATTACTAAAATAAGAGAACCAGAGGCTATTTTTCTTAATTTTCAGCGATTTTATATCTTCTTTAATTCTTATTTCAAATTTGACGACACTAATGTGAACAAATCAAAATAGGTAAAAAAAATAACAAAATACACACAACCATATATTTATCGCCAACAAGCCAAATGATAAATAGCTCTATGATGAAGTTGACTAAATAAAACCTTTGAAATACCCAATATGTTGCAATTACTATCCTATCAATATGAGGATTTAGACAAATTGAAAGGACTTTATACCTACTTCTTTATTTTGAATGTATTGCAAAGTAATAGTCCTTACTTAATATAATTATATTTGTAGTTGAGGAAAGTAGATAAGGTGTACACAGCATTTCAGATAGATTGAAGTGTAAGTAATTACATTAAATGTATTTACATGCCTATCTTCCTTGAAGTATCATGGTTAGACTTCTCTTCCAGTAGTTATGTCTATAAAGATATAGTTCTTTGAGATTAAACCAGACTTTCATATCTATACAAAATTTACAATATTTTCACTATAGCTACTACTATTTCTAATCTCCAATGCATTAGATAATGTCACCATGACACGCAAAATGAATAAATATGTTATGGAAATATTTCGTTCTAGTTAATTGATAATTATAAACATGAATATTTTGGATTTTTTATACGCGCTTTGTTTGAAGGAATATTTTTATTTCAAGGAACTTTGATACACATTAACAAAACATGAGAAATCAGCACAATCAGCATTCATCAAATAAAACTAAAAGACAAAAATTATAAGTTATAACAGAGTCAACATCATGATCAGTACAGTATTAAAAATATATTATTCATAAATCATGAGCACCGAATGTACCTTGCCTGCGAAGCGCAAACTTTTTATCTTCAAAAACTTGAAAAAGTGTCATGGGGGTGGGTGTGAAAAACCTGAAAAAGTGTCATATCGGCGGATGTGCGCGTGGGACGAACAGTCCAATTTTGTGACGTCTAATGAGGTAAAGTGATGTTATATATTAAGACGATCTTGCCACAACGACAAGGATTAAAACAAAATTGATGTTCTGTTTGTAAGTTTTGTTTGTTTTTAAGTGCTGTTAGTTGATAATTCAATTTAAACTTAATGAACTTGCTTTGTGTTTTTATGCGTTCTTACTTTCTAAATGTTCATTTTTCTGTAACTCTTCTGCTGCTGTTATTAATTTGTATGGATGTTGAATCTAATCCTGGCCCTGAGTCTGGTGAACTTTCATTATTTCATCTTAATATACGAAGTATTAGAAAAAAAGTTGGATGTTATCGAGGACATAGCAGGAGAGTTTAATGTTTATGTCTGACTGAAAGTCATTTAGATGACCAAGTATGTACTGATGATTTATTGATTCAGGGATTTCATTCTCCTTTTAGACGGGATAGAAATTTTGCAGGTGGTGGTGTAATTGTTTATGTCAATAATTTGTTAAAAGTAACTCGACTGACAGATTTAGAATATTATGGCGATGAAACTGTTTGGTTAAAAATTTCCCTAAACAATACAAATTTTATTGTAGGAACCATATATAGACCTGAAAATTCAGTTCAACCATTTTGGGAAAACTTGCGTTCTTCAATACATTATGCTTTTGACATAACAGCTAACGTTATACTTAATGGTGATTTTAATGTCGATTTAATTACTGTTGCCCCAACCCATTTTTTTCAGATATTTTAAATTCCTTTGGTCTTAAAAATGTAATATCGGAACCTACTCGTGTAGGTCCGACTAGATCAAGTTTACTTGATCCTCTTCTTCTAAGTGATTCTGTGTTCTGTATAGAATCTTTTGTTATAAATATAGATAGGTCAGTTAGTGATCATGAAGGTTGTACTGTTGGCGTTAAACTTCCTAGTTCTTTTAAACCTGTCTATACACGCAAAGTCTGGTTATATAAGAGAGCAGATTACAATAAGTTTATGAGCTTATTATTCAATATGACTGGAATGAAACCTTTGCAAATTGTGCATCAGTAGATATTGCTTGTGAAACTTTTACTAATGTTTTTTATTGAATTTGTGGAACTTTGTATACCTACAAAAGATGTAACCATACGACCAAATGATAAGCCATGGATGACTTCTGAGCTACGGAAACATATACTACTTCGTGATAGGTTACACAAAGCAGTTAGAAAATCGAAATCTTCTTCGGCTATCCAAAAGTTTAAAACACAACGTAACAAAGTCAATAATATGAAAAAGTACTGCAGGCTACATTTTTATGAGCATGTCCATGGTTACTTATCTACTGATCCCAAAGCTTACTGGAGATTAATCAAACGGTTAATTAATTCTTGTGGTACATCTAATGACATACCAATTCTGGTAGACCCTTTTACTAATACTGTAATTACTAGTGATGTAGATAAAGCTGATCTACTTAATGACTATTTTTGCAGTATAACTAGTATTGATGATTGTGACGCCCAAGTTCCAGATATTGCTCCAAAAATCAATAAAACTTTTAATTTTATTAGAGTAAATTATATGTGTTGCAAATACTGAAACTTGGAAAGGCTTCGGGCCAGGATGAAATTGGTCATTATATGCTAAAAATTGTTTGTAATACTGTTTGTACACCACTTAAGTTACTATTTAATATGTCACTCTCTGTTGGTGTCTATCCCAAAGTATGGAAATTAGCTAAAGTTATGCCGTTGTTTAAAAAGGGTGATAGACACTCTCCTTCTAACTACATGCCAATATCTCTACTGTCTACTGTTGGCAAAGTTTTTGAACGTGTATTTTTCAATCATATCTCTAATTACTTCATAGAAAATTAGTTGTTTTATCAATATCAGTCTGGTTTCTTTCCCGGACATTTTACTTTTTATCAACTGATTGAAATGTATCATAATATATGTCTAGCACTCGAAGAAAAAAAGCATACATGTATCGTCTTTTGTGACATCTCAAAAGCTTTTGATAGAGTTTGACATAAAGGTTTGTTTATTAAGTTAAAATCCTATGGAATAGACGGAGAGCTATTGACTTGGTTGAAGGACTATTTACATCAGAGACATCAAAAAGTATGTGTTAATGGGTCTTTTTCTAAATTAGGTTTTATAGATGCTGGGGTTCCACAGGGTTCTATTCTTGGCCCTCTTTTATTTCTAATTTATATTAATGATATAGCAGATGTATTTGATTCAGCTTCAAGACTTTTCGCAGATGACACTTCTCTCCAATGTTCTTCTTCCTCATATCAAGAAATTCAAACTGTCCTTAACAAAGACCTTGAATGTCTTAATTCATGGGCTAAATCATGGCTTGTAACTTTTAATCCTGACAAAACGGATGTACTTTTCATCTCTAATAATAATGAAATAGAAGGTTTATTAGAATTAGAATTTGATGGAAATATTTTAGATTTCACTGATAGTCACAGACATCTAGGTGTTATTCTCAACTTAAGTATTAAATGGGGGATCATATTGAAGTGATTTACTCATCTGTTATGAAAAAAATAAATGTTTTGAGAAAATTGGAATTTTTATTAAAACGGGATGCGCTTTTAAGAATTTAGAGTACTTTTATATTACCCATTCTAGAATACGCTTGCGAATTGTGGGATGGTTGTTCAAATTTGGAATCTGAAAAATTAGAAAAAGCCCAATGTGAAGCAGCTAGAATTATTACAGGCCTTCCTTCTTATGCTAGTTGTAACACAATGACTAAACACAGTGTTTACTTGGGTTGACCGAAACTTTTATTTCATCGTATAGTGGTTTTCCATAGTTAGTACTTCGCGTTAGTATCCATTACAAAAGATAGTTCCTAATCAACATACAGCATCATGTCGTGGCACCAAAACTAAACACCTGTGTAAGGCAGACAACAACTAAAAATCTGCCCGTCCATATCAAAGAGTTCCATACAAATGTCCATGGGCCAACTTGGCCAGGACCCACTCCATCGCGGAGCAGGTCCCATACGGGACTCTGCCCGTCTGCACGTCCGACTCCCAACTCTCTCTCTAGCTACTCGATCCCAGACTCGACTACCCTAGTGCTGGCTATTATCTTTGTATAAATAATACCCAAATACTTAATTTAAGCCTAGTCTCAATTGGACAACAATAACCCAGCCCCCGGAGCATCTAATTATGAAGGCACGTGCGACTAGGAGTACCCGTTATCAACTTCCCATCTTTGATCTACCTTATACATTGTTTCTTATCTTGTTTACTTACAAATGTGTTCGCCAGCGCAAGGCATACAAGAAAGCATCTACCTGTCCTGATCAATCATAATGGCGATATTCTGCCACGGTGCTTCACCACTTGGGTACACACCCCGCCCGTTATCAGGCGTGCATCACTATCTATCACTCACGGGATTAACTGACTTTTGACCTGATGTACTTTAAACTAAGATGCTGCTCTCTACGATACACACCATTCCAAAATTACCATTAAACCCATTTTTTTACTCATTTTGTTACATAGTATTCATGCTTTGAATTTTGAAACGGGTTTAGAAACTTTGTCTTCTAGAAGGAAAAGAAAACTTCAACTCTTCTACAAAATGCATACTAATCAAACACCTGAATATCTTTCCTCGTTACTTTCCTCAACAAGATCAAGCTCAATATTCTTTGAGAAATAGTAATAATTATAGAATTCCCTTTTTCCGTCTTTCTACAACTAATTCTTCTTTCTTACCGTCTACTATGCGTTGTTGGAATAATCTGGATAACTCAATCAGGTCGTCATCCTCATTAAGTGTTTTTAAAAAGTCTCTAAAACCTATCGATCACATTTCTCCGCCTTCTCATTTTGGGATAGGTGACCGTAAATTAAATATCATACTAACGAAACTTAGACACCAGTGCAGTTCTTTAAATTATGATTTATTCAGGATAAACCTTGTGGATACCCCCAGTTGTTCTTGTGGACATTTGTGTGAAAATTCTTATCATTTACGTCATGTCAAGAAGGATTCATAAGCCGTCATACAGTAAATACACTGTAAATCAAGTCACGCAGTTACAATAAACTTTGAAGATACAAGAGACCATTTTTTTGCTTACTTACGGCAGAGACGTATCTCTGCTTACGGTTGATATGGTTGTTTTCTAGGAATATTCACAGCAGGCGATAAGAATCACGTCAGCTCGATCTTCTTCAACAGCACAGGTCGGGGATGTCCGTGAGCAAATTCCGTAAAATCTATTGTTCAAAATTTATCAATAGTTCAACCACACTGTGCTTCCTTTTTTTTAAATATATAGTAATAGTATTGTTATTAAAAAATAACTTATTGTGGATGCTTTTAAAATAGCGATTTAAAAGATCGCGGCATTATTTACGCAGAAAATTGCCGCTAGAGGGCTCTAACTCTTTTCGATATTTCAGCCAATGAGAAGGCCAGGATCGGTAAATTTTGTCTAAAAGGCCGTCGCAATAGGCTGTACCAGAGACGTATATAACACGTGTTATATACGTCTCTGGCTGTACGTACTGAGTACGTTAAGCCTAATTTTTTACAAAGATTTTCTCAGACACCAATCATTAATTATGATTATTGCAAAAATGTAATAGTGAAATTACAGATAAAAATATGACCTCATTTAATTTTTGTTCTCTTCTAATCGTCCACCAATCTGTCATTCTTGACAATTACTTGGCGTTATTAACTCATGTATGCTAGCAGAATATTTTTATATCAATTTTTAAAATATATATTCAAACGTAAGTTTACAAAATTATTACGATCTAGATGTACAATATCATTAATTATGTGGACCATATAACGTTATTAAAACATACCTGATTCGAAAGTAATAAAAACAATGTGTTTCTTGGTCCACCTGTTGGCTAACAGGTGATAATAAAATTGTTTGTACCGCAAGTATATATCAAATCTCAAATAGATTAAATGTCGGTCAGGCTACCGCTGCCAAATAAACAATGAACACATCGATCGACACTTATTTAGTAAACGAAGTGACCATGTACATAAAATATTAGACCGAGAGCCGACCGTTTTCCTCTTTTTACTAATGTGAACAATTGATCGGCGCATGCGCGCACAAACTATCTCGCGGCTCTCAAGTCACGTCAAACGGGAACGCTCGGCACATTCCGCAAGCGATACCATTCCCTCTGTTATCTACGTCCCTGCGTTAATTTAATTGTTATGTGTTTTATAAATATATCAACCTGTAATGATGTATTTTTCATAACCAATCTGCTATACCTGCATATCTCAAGCATGATTAATGATTACAGGCTAAATGCAAATAACCTGTTTCCTGCTGCCAAGAGATAAATGTAGTTTAATTTTAGCACGGTGTTTTCCAGCAGAATGCCAAAAGTAGTAACAATCTAAAAATAGATGTTGGAATTTTCCAGCTTTATAATTAGAAAAGAATTCATCGTGTGGAAAGTCGCCGTTTGGTAAGTAAGTCTGTCTTTTTTATCGTCTTTTTTTGTACGTTTGTACATGTGTTTAGCGTACTGACACCTAGCAGGCTTTGCTATCACTCGAGTCCGAAAGGTCCCGACTGTTCTCGACTTCATGTATCATGGACGTGTTTGCGAGAAGAGGAGAAGACCAAGAAAACTTCTATATCAGTGCGTTAACTATATCTATATAAATAAACTGATATGCTTCTCTTCTTTAGTGAAAGTCGTATATGTTGTAGCTTTAAGTAACCATGAACATTTTAGATATTTGGTAGGTGTGAGACTTAATGAATAGGGATAAATCTAGACAAATTTAACAACTGGAAAAGGGTTTTATTCCCCAATGGTATGTTTTACCAGGGACGTATATGTCTATACCAGGTCATATACGTCCCTAGTTTTACCCTCTGAAAAGAGACAAAAGTCCCCGGCAAGAAAATGAACTGAAAATACAAGAAAATGTCCACTTATTTTCAAATCATGCAGTCATGAAAGGAAATAACAATATAACCTCAACATTATCGTATTTTATTAAGTAACCTTCATGCATGTCTTATATTTTTTACCCTATCCATTATAGATTTCTGACCAGAAGAGCCGTCCAAAATTTCCCATTTTCTTAGATTAGGCCAAAAAAATTTCCCTTTTCCAAGATGTATAGGATTCCCCACTCTTTAGATTGACACATGGTTAACATACCCCAACAATTTCCTGAAAATTACTACAATTTTATCTTTTTTCTCTCTCGGAATGGGAATTGCATCATACCTAAATGCCATATTAAGTAACTTCCGTGCTTTCAAAATTTAGGAATGACTTAATTCTTGGTCTATTCTAAAAATAGTAACATGTATATATAGATATATGCAATAGGTTTGTAATACTTCAAGATAGAGTTCTAATAGGTCTTTTGGTAATAAAAATAATTCTTACTTGTTCTTTTTTATAAACTGATATATATACATCAGATGATAAAGTTAGTATCAGTCTTACAGATAGTTTCATAAACCACAGTAAGTATTCTAAATGAGAAGTGACTTTCTTCCTTTTTTACAATATTCAAATTGTACAATATAGGTAAGTGTGCAGTTCTGGACTGACTAGCAGGTTTACAAAAGTTCCTTAACTTGTCCACAGGTCATTTTTTCTGCTTTTACATCAAAGTGTTGTCTGAGTTAAAAAAAAAAAAGTCATTCACTAGTAGATGGCATGTAGTCAGATGTATAAGATACAAATGGTCATCATGTGGCCATCTTCAATTTTGACAGTTGAAGTTCAGTTAAAACTATCAGAATTTTGTAAATTTTATAGAAATCTCTTTTCACGTATCAAGTATGAATATAGATTCTGGTTTTACAGAAACCAAAACATAATGAGTGGTTCTATGACATCTACCCCCTATGAAAGTCTAGACAGTATTGAAGCACACCATTCTGCTCATACTGTGGAAGAATTCGAGGCAGCTGCAGGCTGTGGACATAGGGGAGAAGAATGCAATGAAGGTGCAGAAAAAAGTTTTAAAAAGAGGGATGTTACTGAGTTACCAGCAGCCAGTGTTGAGAAGGACAATGTGACTGTTTCACCGAAGACAAACTCTACTAATGTAACTGTTCAACGGAATACAAATTCTCCTAATGTAACTGTTCAACGGAATACAAATTCTCCTAATGTAACTGTTCAACGGAATACAAATTCTAATGTGAATGTTCCGAGGAATGAGAATTCTCCTAATGGACAAGAGGAAAGAGCATTGTCAGGGAATGCGCCATTGAACAAAGCAGTTACTAAACACCCAGGATATGCAGATGAACTAAAGAGGCGAGGGACGTTCCGAAACTGGCCAGCAAGGTTGCAACAGTCACCAGAAATAATGTCAGCTGCAGGATTCTTTTTTTCAAGTAAGTATATTTCCCAGCACTGCTATCTATGATTTATGTACACCAGTATATTTTCAAATTCATCATAAGTTACCTTACATAAAGGCACAAGTAAGCTTATGCTGTGGTAGGGCATCCATCCAGCTAACCAAAATGCTTAGAATCATGATAATTGGCTTGCATTAATGTACAGCAAAGTTTATGAAGAGAGATAACATTAACCCATATGCAAGATCACAGGGGTCAAATTTGTCAAAGCCTATCATCAAACAATTTCTTCTGATGAACCAGAAAACCCAGAATCATGATTTTTTCTTTGGTAGGTTTTTTTGATAAAATTTGACAGGCAAGGTTTTTATTTAAAGAAATGGCCTTGACCTATATTCAAAGTCATAGGGGTGGAAATTGTTGAAACTATCAATCAACATCCTCTAAATAATCTAAAGCCCTAGAATCATATTCAACTGATGTGTTTCTTGTAAAAAGCTCCAAAAATATGAAAACAGAAATGACCTTCAACCATATACAAGGTCACAAGGGTCAATTTTTTTGTGAAAACCAAATACTCAAAAGGCCTTGAATTATGACTTTTATATTTGGCTGGTGGTTTTCTTAGATCAAATATGTTCAAACTTTTTTAACAACTCCTTTTCAATGATCAAAATACCTGGAATAATGATATTTGGCTGTGAGGCTCCATGGATGAAGCCTATTTAAATTTGTAAAAAAGAAATAATCCTGCCGAAATTTTAGGTCACAGAGATCAAATTTGTTGAGTTTTCTCTTATCCAAAACTTTGACTGTTGACTTAAATTGTTAATGTAAAAATTTATGAAAATCTTTGAATGCTACTTGAGTGATTTGGGCCCATTGGGCCTCTTGTTATATATAAATCACTAAGAACACAAACATTGAAATGCCAAATGTAAATGTACCGTAAAATGTAGGATTTTAGAATGATCAATCTTTTATTTTGACATTTCAACCCTCAATGTTTCATATTACAGTGAATGGAGACAGTGTGAGGTGTTACGTGTGTGGGATTGGATTGAGGAATTGGGACCAGGACGACAACCCCTGGGTAGAACATGCGCGATGGTCACCTAAATGTGCTTATGTCCTTGAAAAGAAAGGTCAAACTTTCATCGATCTTGTCCAGGAAGCTGTTCGCAATGCTGAACTGGTAGGTAATCTTTATGAAGATCTGATTAAATGCAGAATGGTGCTGTATAATTCTAATTAAAAGACAATTGCTTGGAGACTGTTTACTTATCTGATAATTTTTGGGAACATGACATTGATCAGATTTGATAGTGTGTCAGTAAACTTAACTACTAATGTTACCTGGGAACGTGACATTGCATTTGGGTTTTATGGGAAATCAGAAAAGCCTTAATGTTGGTATCATTGAGTTTCATTGCATATTATGGAATGTTCTTTAATGTTCAGTAATTTATAATCAAGTCATGAAGTGGTAAATTACTTAAACATGTTAACTTGATAAAGCTGGAATTATAACAAAGGTAAAGCAATGGTTAACTTGATAAAGCTGGAATTATAACGAAGGTAAAACAATGGTTAACTGGATAAAGCTGGAATTATAACAAAGGTAAAACAATGGTTAACTGGATAAAGCTGATAAATCTGATGAATGATAAAGAAATATCTAATTAATCTGCAATAAGAATTGAAGAAAATCATCAGATAGCAATGAGTAATTGTTAAATGGACTATTCCAGCAACAAGCATTGAAAGAAAACAATGAGAGACATGTCATTGGAGGATATCAGGCCCAGGGGGCCAGTAACTCCAAGTCACAAGTAGATAGTGACAATCCAGAAAATTTCAACGCTAAATCAACACGTCCAGGTAAGCAACCAAAAACCTATCATAATTAGAATGGTAAATGATATTGTTCAAGTAATTATCTGAAATGTTGTTTATCTTTTTAAGATTGATTTGTTTCGGGGGAACTTGAGTAAGCTTTAACATGATGAATACATTGATAAAGAATTACTGCATATTTGATTATAGCATTAATTACTTGTGTGATGTGTTGTGTTGTGCGATGACCTCTGCCTTGTGTGTTGGGAGGTGAGATGACCTCTACCTTGTGTGTTGTGTGGTGGGATGACCTCTACCTTGTGTTTTGTGTGGTAGGATGACCTCTACCTTGTGTGTTGTGTGGTGAGATGACTTCTACCTTGTGTGTTGTGTGGTAAGATGACCTCTACCTTGTGTGTTGTGTGTTAAGATGACCTATACCTTGTGTGTTGTGTGGTGAGATGACCTCTACCTTGTGTGTTGTGTGGTAAGATGACCTCTACCTTGTGTGTTGTGTGGTATGATGACCTTTACCTTGTGTGTTGTGTGGTAGGATGACCTCTACCTTGTGTGTTGTGTGGTAGGATGACCTCTACCTTGTGTGTTGTGTGGTAAGATGACCTCTACATTGTTTTTTTTACCTGTTATTTTTTTCTGCAGCATATTAATTCTTTATTCAATTAAGATAGTAAGATTTGATTCATTATGTTAAGACAATACATTGATATATTTCTTGTTCAAAAAGTCCTGAGAAAATACAATATAATATCTCATATTTGACATTTGTCTTCAACTCAGTAACCTTGACTTTTTATGAATCTCACAATGACCTATGTTGCTTCATAATGTGAGGATAAAATTATTTACTAGTAAAGAGATCAAAAGACTCATTTGATTTGGTCAACTTTGTCAGAGTTAAACTAGTACAATAATGAAAATTTGACCTTAACATTTGACTGGTGACCTTGATTCATAAATAAATGTCATAACAAAATATTTACTATTATAATTTTGAAAAATTGACCTTCAGATGTTTACTTTGTGACTATGACCTGTAGTAAGGTGACTACCAGTTGATTCTGGTCAACTCATGGTGTTATAACAAATTAGTTACCGGTAAAATATTAAAATTTCCGCCTTGATCTTTGATTTCTTGATCTGTATCTGTACAAATTCTCATTTTAAATCAGTTAAATTTGGTTGTGTTGAAATACCAGTAACATATTCTATTTTTCATTTTTGTCCTTTTTTGTGTGGAGCATAACTTTGCCCAAAGTTAAGCAAAGATTATGAAACCTAGTGAAACCATTGATCATACTAAGACAGTGTGTACTGTTACAAGTCAGGGCCCACAGCCCCTTAATTACAGAGTTAATGCCTTTTGTTAGTTTTGTGTCTGAAGCATAACTTTGGTTGTATTTAAGCTGGGATGATGAGTCTTGGTGCATTCATTTGTCATATTAAATCAAAATATCTTTCTGCTGAAGATAATGTAAAGGCCAAAAGGCCAAGTGAGCTATAGGGATACAGGGGTGTCCAACCTGTTGTCTGTCAACTTTGGCTATAATTACAACTATTCATAAACTACTAGGCAGATCTTCATCAAATTTAGTCTGAATCATGCTTGGGTCAAGGAAAATCAGTTTTGTATAAACAGTGGGTCTCAGCCCCCTGGGGCCAGAGGGACTGGGCTCAATAGGGAAAATCTATTATTTTCTTTAAAATCTGTCTTGTTCTTCAGGAATTGTAAGATATTGTCCAACTTTGGTCTGAAGCATGCTTCGATGAATGGAAATCAGTTTTGTATAAACTTTGGGTCTTAGCCCCCTGGGGCCAGAGAGCCAGGGCCCAATAAATAAAATCTATCAATTTCTTTAAAATCTATCATGTTGTATCATATAGATTATTTCATATCTCATTTTCTATTGCAGGAAGACCTGATCAGTTTCCTACAGATGCAGAGAGAAAAAACCCATTGCTATGTGATGCTGCCCAGAGTGTGCTAAACATGGGCTACTTACCACGAGTTGTTAAACAATGCTTGGATGAACTTCTGAAACTTGAAGGTATCATATCATTTCATATACAATCAAACCTTGTTATCTCAAACTTTACAGGACCATGAGATAACTGGGTATTTGATTAAAGTGAGTTAGAAATTTTGGTGTAAAGTAGACAAGGACAGATGAAATGCTTCAATAAATAAACTACTTGTTATTCAAAAATTAGGACAATGACTAAGGTATTATGTAGTTTGAATCACTGTATATAGTAAGATATGAAAGTCTGAAAATTTAATGCCAAGAAAAAGCAGAAAAGTACAAACAATTTCAGTAGCTAAATTCAATAAAATCCAAATAGATTATATCTGGAATGGTAATGTAGTGATGAATACATAATTTATTTTTATTGGAAAGCGGTTTGGTCTGTTTATCAAGTATTTGTTTCGTTCTCCAGATAACTGATGCTATTTAGTGTTACAATTTGTAACATTGTATCAAAGCTGTGGTATGGTTTCCTTGTCTAGGCTGGCATGCAGTGAGTGGCAGGAAGCTAATGAAGATGATAATGGAAAAGGAGGAGGTTGGAGACTTAGATCCAGATCTGTCTGTAGTCCCTTCACAACGGCCACGTAAACGCTTGAAAGAAAAAATCTCAGGTAAGGAGGATATGGTAGGGAGTTTCTCATTCAAAATTTTGTCATTCATGAGGATAACTGTTTACCAAATTGTGTATAGTTTTTTGAGGTCATCTGACCCGAAGGGTCAACATTGTGTTTCGTCCATCACCGTGCGTCATTCGCCAAGTGTCGTGTATAAATTTTTTCTTTAAAACCCTACTCCTCTTTCATACTTGGATGGATTTCAACCAGATTTGGTCTGATGCATCAATGCGTGAGGGTCATTGTTTAAATTCAGAATTTTGATTCAAACCCCTAGCGGTCGAGGGACAGGGTCCCAAAGGAGGAGGTGCTGAAATTAGATTTAAAACCCTACTTTCTGCCTGGGTGGATTCATCAGTTAGGGTAGGCAATTTCTTAAATTTAAAAAGTTGATTCAACACCTAAGGACTTAGGGGCAAGGCCCCAAATGGGAAAGTTAGACAAGATTTTGCTTCAAAAAGCTACTCTTTCTTAATACTTGAATGGATTTCAACCAAATTTAGTCTAAAACATCATGGAGAGTCGGAAATAATTTCCTCAATTTCAGAAAGGTGATTCTACCCCTAGTTAATATTAATGAACTTGATCTGCTTGAAAGGTTACAGGGAAATGCTTAAGGAATATCTCCTCAATAACCAAAAGGCCGAGGGTCTTGATGTCGGGTCTGTCACTTGCTTTATCAACAAGCAATACATATGGAGTAATTGCAATTGAGTAGTGCGTGTATAATGTGTATGTAGAGATCTGATGATATTCTCATCAAAATATAGAAATGTAAACATGTTTTTGGTAAATAATCCCCCGCAGAAATTACCTAAAACCTAATTTGCAGTGCTGGTGAAATTTTAACCTTGACTTTGTATTACAGTGCCAAAAGCTCGTTTGGAACAGGAGAATGCAACGCTGAAGGAAAGAACTACATGTAAAATCTGTCTCCAAAACCCTGTAGCCATTGTGTTTTTGCCTTGTGGACATCTCGTCAGCTGTGCACAGTGTGCTCCTGCTCTCAAAGTTTGTCCAATCTGTCGTGGACCCATGAAGGCCACCGTTAGGATCTCATTTGGTTGAAGCAAATGCCTAAGCCTCCAGCAATTTCATGTGGTGAAAAGACTGTGAATTATGATGGAATAACATGGATGTTATCAAGAGATTCATACGTATGTTCAAGAGTGATTTGTAATGTATAAAGTAATATAAAACCAATTATATGTTATAAACAGGATTGTTATCTTGTGATACATTGTGTTCATTATCAGACGAAAGAAGAGATCGTAATCTTCTCACCCTCGCCACAGACACCATACATGACTTCTCACCTCTCACTACTGACACCATACATGTCTTCTCACCTCTCACTACTGACACCATACATGTCTTCTCACCTCTCACTACTGACACCATACATAAATCTTCTCACCTATCACTACTGACACCATACATGTCTTCTCACCTATCACTACTGACACCATACATGTCTTCTCACCTCTCACTACTGACACCATACATGTCTTCTCACCTCTCACTACTGACACCATACATAAATCTTCTCACCTTCACAACTGACACCATACATAAATCTTCTCACCTGTCACTACTGACACCATACATAAATCTTCTCACCTCTCACTACTGACACCATACATAAATCTTCTCACCTCTCACTACTGACACCATACATAAATCTTCTCATCTCTCACAACTAACACCATATATAAATCTTCTCACCCTCACTACTGACACCATACATATAATTCTTCTGACCTCTCACTACTGATACCATTCATAAATCTTCTCACCTCTCACTACTGACACCATACATAAATCTTCTCACCTCTCACAACTGACACCATACATAAATCTTCTCACCTTCACAACTGACACCATACATAAATCTTCTCACCTCTCACTACTGACACCATACATAAATCTTCTCACCTGTCACTACTGACACCATACATAAATCTTCTCACCTCTCACAACTGACACCATACATAAATCTTCTCACCTCTCACTACTGACACCATACATAAATCTTCTCACCTCTCACTACTGACACCATACATAAATCTTCTCACCTCTCACTACTGACACCATACATAAATCTTCTCACCTCTCACAACTGACACCATACATAAATCTTCTCACCTTCACAACTGACACCATACATAAATCTTCTCACCTCTCACTACTGACACCATACATAAATCTTCTCACCTCACACCACTGACACCATACATAAATCTTCTCAACATCACTACTGACACCATACATAAATCTTCTCACCTCTCACTACTGACACCATACATAAATCTTCTCACCTCTCACTACTGACACCATACATAAATCTTCTCACCTCACACCACTGACACCATACATAAATCTTCTCACCCTCACTACTGACACCATACATAAATCTTCTCACCTCTCACTACTGACACCATACATAAATCTTCTCACCTCTCACTACTGACACCATACATAAATCTTCTCACCTCTCACTACTGACACCATACATAAATCTTCTCACCTCACACCACTGACACCATACATAAATCTTCTCACCCTCACTACTGACACCATACATAAATCTTCTCACCCTCACTACTGACACCATACATAAATCTTCTCACCTCTCACAACTAACACCATATATAAATCTTCTCACCTCTCACTACTGACACAATAGGTAAATGCTTTTATCTCCAACAAAATATGATTATCCTTGTATATTTTATATTCACAAATACTATCAACATCGATATATTTGGTATGGTAAGTAATACAGGGGAAAGTTTTTAATTGTATTGTGGCTACCGGTATTTTGTTGAGAGTCATTTCTATGATATATTACATCTATGTACGTCTTTTAATATTTTACTTCTTGTATTTCACAAGGGAATTGAACTTTCTTTTATGAGGGCACTAATGTATTTATCACAGTTTGATCAGTATTAAGTGTAACTTGTGATTACTACCAGGCAGGCAGCTACTTATTTCATAAAAATATATTTATGCTTATATTTTGTCATTTGTTATTCATATACATATTACTGGGTGATTAAAATAGGAATCTTGCATGTTTCTATTTCATATTTAAACTCATAGAAGTAAAAGATTTCCATTTATTAAGGGAACATCTAGCCAGCTGGATTGAACGAAATGATTGAATACATCTCGCATATAATGGATACTGTTATGGAATAATATGGAATATCATGGACTACTATTTATCTCGAACACAAGATTTTTTTCAAAATAGTGCTAATTGAAGAACTTATTCTAATGACTTACTATTGTTGGCTTCCTGTGGTCAGTTTGGACAGGCAGAATGGGTGGGAATAGTCCCTGGCAAATTATCAGGAAATCTAGACCTTGCATATCAATGGATCATAGATTTTATTTATAGTATTGAGTAAATACACTAGTGTGTATGCTGTTTACTTAGATTTCTGTTGGGGTTGCAGTTTTATTACCTCCTTAGGCCTATTTTCTGTTGATTTTATAATTTATACAAATACACATATTTCAAAACTAATGCAAATCTGTCATGATGCAATCAGGGCTGCACAAACATTTGTAAATCGATCTTGCTGGATCTATGAAGAATGTTTATTAAAATGGTAAATTCAGTTGTATGATTTCCACAAGAACAGAAGTAGAAAATTTTGTACAGTTTTCTTCAAAAGCATCTTGTGAATTTCTAACGCGCGGAATATGTCCTTTGAACAGAAGAATGTATGATATAGTAACATCAACAAACAAGGGCAATACTTATTAAGATAACGGGTTAACAAACCACACAAAAAAGATGTTGAGACCACTAAATATTCCATCATTCTTACAAGAGGCCTAGCGACTGGACGTATGAAATGCTGAATTTGAAAGTTACTGAGTAAGTGTCACAAAAATAACTTCATTAATGATAGTAAGACTTAAGTGATATGTTTTAAGCACTTAGGAGTCAGCCAGTGATAATATATGCACACCACCATAACTGTGATCATAATAATTCTTATCATTTCCAGCAAACATTGAACAAATTTATTCTCAAAAATCCAAATTTCCTTTAATAAACTTCACCAGAGGTGAACAGGGGTTTTTCAGCAGTCAAAAATGCCAAAAGTTATGGACACATGCTTGGACTCACAACTCAAAGACACATGCTTGGACTCACGACACATGCTTGGACTCACGACACCTGCTTGGGACTCATGACTCACGACACATGCTTGGACTCATGACATATGCTTGGACTCACGACACATGCATGGACTCATGACACATGCTTGGACTCACGACACATGCATGGACTCACGACACATGATACCGAACAAAAGGCAATCACAATGGGTCATTATGAAACATTCTCCTGGGTGACCTAAAAATGTTGAGAGAGAAAAAAAAAAAGGAGGAGCAGTAACTCATTGAAATATTTTTGAAATAAGATGTTATTCCTGAAATCATAACCTCATGTTATAGTTTTAAAGCTCACCAAGTTAAAAAGATAGTAGTTAAAATCTGATAGGGGAGATAAACATGATGAAAACAAGGGACAGTAACTCTTCCAAAAACAGTTGAATCAAACTGTCATTCACGAAAACACAACACTATATCATGATGATTAAATCTACCAAGTTTGACAGAGATCGGATGAAAAAGCAATCAAATAAAACTCTCTGTGGGGAAAATAGAACTTTATGTCATGGTGATTAAGCCTATTAAGAGATTACCGGTAGTTGAGAATACAAACAATTCAAACTGTTATGAATGTTATGTAGTCTGCAGTGGGCAAAATAGTGACACCACATCATGGTAAAGTATTATCTCCAGTGCTGTTGACATTTATTGAAGCAAAATTGTGACATTAGTCAAAAACAACTGAGAGAAAAGCATCCCCGAACAGTTAACACTGTCATCACCAAATGATGTTGAGCTTAAGATGTGATTCTGATGGTATGCTGCCTTACTTGGTCTCCAATCATGGACCCTGCCATCTGTCGAGCTAAGTAAAAAGCAGCATTCATCAGCGTACTCTTCATCAAGACCTTGTTGGTGATCGTATGCCCATTGTAGTCATGTGAATTCCAGTCAACAGATGATGTTTTACTAGTCAGCTCGAGTGAAGTCAACAGATGATGTTTTACTAGTCAGCTAGAGTGAAGTCAACAGATGATGTTTTACTAGTCAGCTAGAGTGAAGTCAACAGATGATGTTTTACTAGTCAGCTAGAGTGAAGTCAACAGATGATGTTTTACTAGTCAGCTAGAGTGAAGTCAACAGATGATGTTTTACTAGTCAGCTTGAGTGAAGTCAACAGATGATGTTTTACTAGTCAGCTAGAGTGAAGTCAACAGATGATGTTTTACTAGTCAGCTAGAGTGAGGTCAACAGATGATGTTTTACTAGTCAGCTAGAGAGAAGTCAACAGATGATGTTTTACTAGTCAGCTAGAGAGAAGTCAACAGATGATGTTTTACTAGTTAGCTCGATTGAAGTCAATAGATGATGTTTTACTAGTCAGCTTGAGTGAAGTCAATAGATGATGTTTTACTAGTCAGCTAGAGTGAAGTCAACAGATGATGTTTTACTAGTCAGCTAGAGAGAAGTCAACAGATGATGTTTTACTAGTCAGCTAGAGAGAAGTCAACAGATGATGTTTTACTAGTCAGCTAGAGAGAAGTCAACAGATGATGTTTTACTAGTTAGCTCGATTGAAGTCAATAGATGATGTTTTACTAGTCAGCTTGAGTGAAGTCAATAGATGATGTTTTACTAGTCAGCTAGAGTGAAGTCAACAGATGATGTAGAGTGAGGTCAATTGATGATGTTTTACTAGTCAGCTCGATTGAAGTCAATAGATGATGTTTTACTAGTCAGCTTGAGTGAAGTCAATAGATGATGTTTTACTAGTCAGCTAGAGTGAAGTCAACAGATGATGTAGAGTGAGGTCAATTGATGATGTTTTACTAGTCAGCTAGAGTGAAGTCAACAGATGATGTTTTACTAGTCAGCTTGAGTGAAGTCAATAGATGATGTTTTACTAGTCAGCTTGAGTGAAGTCAACAGATGATGTTTTACTAGTCAGCTAGAGTGAAGTCAACAGATGATGTTTTACTAGTCAGCTAGAGTGAGGTCAATAGATGATGTTTTACTAGTCAGCTTGAGTGAAGTCAACAGATGATGTTTTACTAGTTAGCTAGAGTGAAGTCAACAGATGATGTTTTACTAGTCAGCTAGAGTGAAGTCAACAGCTGATGTTTTACTAGTCAGCTAGAGTGTGGTCAATAGATGATGTTTTACTAGTTAGCTAGAGTGTGGTCAACAGATGATGTTTTACTAGTTAGCTAGAGTGAAGTCAACAGATGATGTTTTACTAGTCAGCTAGAGTGAAGTCAACAGCTGATGTTTTACTAGTCAGCTAGAGTGAAGTCAACAAATGATGTTTTACTAGTCAGCTAGAGAGAAGTCAACAGATGATGTTTTACTAGTCAGCTGGAGTGAAGTCAACAGATGATGTTTTACTAGTCAGCTAGAGTGAAGTCAACAGATGATGTTTTACTAGTCAGCTAGAGTGAGGTCAATAGATGATGTTTTACTAGTCAGCTCGAGTGTGGTCAACAGATGATGTTTTACTAGTCAGCTAGAGTGAAGTCAACAGATGATGTTTTACTAGTCAGCTAGAGTGAAGTCAACAGATGATGTTTTACTAGTCAGCTAGAGTGAGGTAAATAGATGATGTTTTACTAGTTAGCTTGAGTGAAGTCAACAGATGATGTTTTACTAGTCGGCTAGAGTGAAGTCAACAGATGATGTTTTACTAGTCAGCTTGAGTAAAGTCAACAGCTGATGTTTTACTAGTCAGCTTGAGTGTGGTCAACAGATGATGTTTTACTAGTCAGCTCGAGTGTGGTCAACAGATGATGTTTTACTAGTCAGCTAGAGTGAAGTCAACAGATGTTGTTTTACTAGTTAGCTAGAGTGAAGTCAACAAATGATGTTTTACTAGTCAGCTAGAGTGAAGTCAACAAATGATGTTTTACTAGTCAGCTAGAGAGAAGTCAACAGATGATGTTTTACTAGTCAGCTTGAGTAAAGTCAACAGCTGATGTTTTACTAGTCAGCTTGAGTGTGGTCAACAGATGATGTTTTACTAGTCAGCTCGAGTGTGGTCAACAGATGATGTTTTACTAGTCAGCTAGAGTGAAGTCAACAGATGTTGTTTTACTAGTTAGCTAGAGTGAAGTCAACAAATGATGTTTTACTAGTCAGCTAGAGTGAAGTCAACAAATGATGTTTTACTAGTCAGCTAGAGAGAAGTCAACAGATGATGTTTTACTAGTCAGCTAGAGTGAAGTCAACAGATGATGTTTTACTAGTCAGCTAGAATGAAGTCGTCTACCTATGGGTCTAATGTTTGACGATGGTAAATGGGGATCGCCTTGCCTGTCTACACAGAACTCCATCTTCATCTGTCTTTCGAGGTCTTCCAGACTTTGGACACATCAACATGCCTGGTTTGGTTCATATGCTGTACTAACTGAGAAATAACAAAATGGCTGTCATAAAAGCATGCAGCTACTTCCCTGTATGTTATACCACCTTTTACCATTGAAGAGGCTTTCCATTTGTCAATTTTTGTATTGTTTTAAAGAATTAAATGTCATACTAGACCACCAACTAATAGAAAGCTTATAAACATCTAGTGATACAATTGTAACAAGTTTAGTGAACAGCAGATGACATAAGTTACCAATACTGGTCTCCAAGTAAATGCAGAAAAAGTAAAGCACTGACAGGTCACAGAGCTGCCCCCTGTCACATGGCTATGTATGACCTATAACCGTATCACTGAGGATGATGTTCAACATTTGGACTTAAAAACGACAAGGATATAAAACATTATACATGTACTGTGGTGCCAATCTTGTTTCCCTGCATTAATGGAAATTTTCTGTTCCACTTACATTTCATATATCCTCTTTACTATGAACAGTCTGTGTCATTGTCTGAGGTGAGATGTTAGTGATGTGTCTGGCTCAGAGATAACACCAGTAATACAGGACAGCATACAAACTCAATATTCACTAGAAATACAGACTGGTCAGTATGTGCTCTTTGATCATAAAGTTTTTGAAGTCTGTCGCCCAATCAACTGACCTTTCTTTTTGACCAAGGTCAAACTCTATATCTTGATGTAATTTGATGTGTATTTGTCATTAAATACTGAAGTTATGAGCCAGAAATTGTGGAAGGACAGACAGTGTGATTACAAAAGGGCATTCTACCTCAGATATAAGGCCCTAATAAACAACTCAATTCATTGTACCATTACTCCAATGATTTTATTTTGACAATTACATATCATTATTCATTTATAGATGGTATATGTTTTTTCCATGAGACATCTTTGATTAATAATATAATCTACATACTATTTGGAGCAAACATTTTTGCATCTATGGACATGCTACGGTTTAGCTTACCTAGTGATACTTCAGTAAAGGGTGCAAAATCCATCTTTGTGACCGTTATCAACAGCTGATGCAAAAATTCCATTTTAACTGTTACAAGCCTTCATCGATTCAGGTTTAAAGTGAGTATAGATAAAACTGCAGGCAAGATAATTTGGTACAACAAACTGCCTTAACTTAATGGGTCTTCATGACAATTTACTACCTTTTATTTGTAAACAAAATCAACCATATTGAATATAACTACAAATCAATCCCTGTGATCTGACCTAGTTAATGGAAAGACATTTGACATTACAAGCTTTCTACAACCAGCAATACTGCATAGCTTCAAGGAAAATTGAAATGGTTTTCTTTTTTAAATCAGGCTACACAACCCAGACCAGTGGTAGAATGATAAAAAGATTTTACAACAAAATATCTCCAGCTGGCAGCTACTGTCACTATGATTGAATGGACAATGTTAATTCCTAGTTTGTCCCACAAACCAAACAGGAATGATGTCAAGGTGTAGAATGTGGGAGACACGAGTAATCAATGATATCAAAAACAAAGTTATGAAGATTTTCATGTCAACTATGAACACAACATTTTTTCCCAAATACAGTACTAAATAATAACTGGTACAGATGTCAACAATATCTTAATGAATATGTAATTGTTTGTCCGTGATAGCACAGATAAAGCACTTGTTTTCATCCCTTACATTACTGCAAACTCTCCAAAATCTAATACATCATTAGGGCTCAAATGTGGTCAGTACATATATTGAACACTTGAGAACATATTCATGGCTTGGTAAGTACATTTCATCAATTAAATTAGTAGAAGTTGATAATACGTAATAGTTACATAACCAACTACAACTGCCTCATCAAACCTGTATTATTACAATTCCTTTAGCAAAACACCATTTATTTAACTTCAATTTTGAAATAAAATATACCAAAAATTCAGTTTAAGGGTTACTTATCTCATAAAGTATTAGGATTATATAATTAAGAAAATAACACTTTGTTAGAAACATGCACCTTTATACTTCCATATGTACAGATACATTTTGGAATGAAAATTTCTTGTTCCATTTTATGGCTGTAAGGTTTCTATGAATCAAACAATGGAAGTTATATAACTTCAAGCTAAATATATAAACATGGTATACCCCAATGGTTCCTTCAACACTACATATATACTCTGCTTAGACTCACCACTTGTTTTGAGTAATGAAAAGCTATACGAAAGTTAAACACAGACATATGTATAAAATAATACTAAATACCATGAGGACAGTGAACTAATTCAGAGCGATGATTATAATGTAAAGGGTTTGTTCTTTATAAATCTAACTATACATTGTAACACCAACACTTCAGCTATGACAAAGATACCATCCAAAACATGAAAATGAAATACACATGTAAATACAGGACAAAATCAATCTCCAATCACATAAAAAATTAACAAAAAAGTAATATTATTACAGTAGAAATATAATAAATTGAATACATTTTCTGTGTATATTTTTAACTAAATAATGAAAATGATAAAAGAGCAGGGCTTCGCTTTATCATACTTGAAAGTCATCTATTTGGTGTCAGCAGGATATGGGTATAACCGATTTGTACTTCTAAATATATTTTGTGTTACCCTAATCTACTGGAATGGAAACTGATGAAATACAACTGGTGCATCAATAAGTACACATCAGAACTGATTTTCATAATGCATAGGACGATTGTTACAGAAAATATTACAATAAAGTTACATCCAGGAAGTAATTGTCTTCATTACAACATATTAGAAAAACTGTGTTTCGATATTACATTTAACTCCACTAGTGGTTACTGAAATGTAGAAAGTTGAAATAAATATTTCAGGTGTAAAAAATAGGAACATAATTAAATTTGTTAATTATCAAGTAACTGATTTATACTTTGATTACAGTTTAAGGTAAGCTATGTGCATAAATCTTTACTCTGCTTTTTGAATAATCCCTTCAATGGTCAATCTCTTAACTTATACTATTAAAGTATAACCAGATTCATTTAGTGAAACAGGTCATGAAATATGGAAGGATACCAGTATATTCATTTACATTACAAAGATAATCTGCTTACAGTACTAAAAAGTCCTTAATTAGTACAAGAGTCTTCAAATATTACATAAATATAATAATTCTGGTAAAGTATTTGAAATCCATTTAAGTAACAATTTGCAGTAGGTAGGAAGAGAAAGCAATGAAGGAAAGAGGAGAGTGAGAGACAGTAGATATGGATCACACCCATAGTGCACCATTCTGTGAACTATCGTTCTGACAACCCTCTATATACCTTTCATATAATTCAATATTTACAGAAGAGGAAATTCTCAAATATCAATAGTAGTTTATGTTAAACTCATCTCCACATTTTTCAACTTTCAACACATTCCTTTATACGTACATGAAATGTCATACATATATATTTTTGTATCATATATATACTTGCAACAAACTGATATGAATCCTATACATCCTCAAGTAAAAAATAGACGTTTGTTCTGGAGATGTGTGCCGTTTCCTTTCTGTTACGTAAGTCTATATATAACAGACACAAACTGTATCTGGACAAATGTCGACCATCATTACAACAGCGTGTCACTACACCCAAGCTCAATCACAAAGGAGATGGCATGGTGTGCGTCTTAGAGACATTCAAACTCATCTATTCGCTTCTTGGTGTTGCCTTGTCTGATCTGTTTTAGCGTCTTGTACTTGTCACGACCCTGTTTGACATTCTCTGTGTGGAGGATATCATTATGTGTTTCTTTTCCTTCAATCCTGGCTTTCTCAAGTTCTGCACTCAGAGACTGAAATATGATCAATAACAAGGTTCAAGTAGTATCAATAAAAAGGAAAACAAGCAAATTCATGGAATTTATATCCCCTGCTTTCCAAACATATTGTTAGTAAATATTTTAGAGGTTAGGAGTAAACATGTCATAATGCTATGTAGAATGATATATTCTCTTGAGCTATGATGTATTGCTTTAAAGCCAAAGAAAGATGTAAAGGATTATAGAGAGTAGATGTTTTATTGGACATTTAACAAAAACTGACCGACAAACGAAATGAAAGGATATCTAATTAGTATGCATAGATATTAACAGATGATGCTGATTGCTGAACTCAGTCTTATGTGCCCTAATATCCATCTGCTGACCAAGTTTCATCTAAATCGGATTATATTTAGGGAAGTTAGAGCACGGAAATGAACCTACCAATGCAATCAAAGGATACCTCATTAGTATTAGTATGCATAATTATGAACAGATGACACTGATAGTCTACCTCAGTCTTAATGACCCCAATATGCATCTGCTGACCAAATTTCACCCAAATTGGATATTTGGGGAAGTTAGAACACAGAAACGAAAGTGTGACATCAGATAGATGGACGGACAAACCCAAATTAATATCCCCCGTTTCGGTGAAAGCGGGGAATAATTAAATCTGTAGAATAATGCATACAAAATAATTCTTTTTTTTTTTCGATCAAATTCTAACACTAATAAAAATTTCCCTGTGTGACAAAATGTGATACCAAATTTTCAAAAATGTGATTACAAGATTTGAAGTTTAAATCATGAACATTTATGAACCATTATGAAGTAATTGTCTCCCCTTGTCCATAATTTATTACCAAAGAGAAAAGTAACACCACCCATTTCCCGTAAATTCTTAAAGCTAAGTTATTGTCTAAGTGCTGATTAGATTATCACATTGTATCAATACTGAACAAATTTCATACAATCCACATCTAGATAAAGTTGATATGTAGAAATCAATCTAGTGCTGTGTGATGTCAATTTATTTTTTATATGAATATTGCTCGAGGTTTCCTATGATACAGTTAAACTTCTATGAATCAAACTTTGATGATTCAAATTTCTCGATGTACCAAAGTTTTTGTCTGATCCCAAATGTTATTCTCATAAATTACTACTAACTTACCCCTTTATTAATCAAAATGTTATAAATCAAACTTTTCGATGCATCAAAAATTTTTCGCACAGCATAAGCTATATGACAACACAGTCATTGACACCTCATGATTTGAAAAAATATTTACCTGTATTGTACAATGAAGAGTGCTGCCTAAGAATGGGATTACTATAGCCTGCTATCATTGGCTCTGTGTTACGAGGTTAACTAAGGACTGGACACAGATCAGAATTTAATTGCTTATTTACAAGCCATTTGCGTAACTTTTCAGTTTTAAGCATAAAAGCATGAGAAACACAGTGATTTATCAGTCAATCATGCATTCTCCAACTGATTCAGACTAGCCGTCATCAGAACATCGCCAAACACTCTTGTAATTTCCAAGACCGAAGATGAGTGATGTTAGTGCTGTCATTTCTGAACAGAATACATTATGATATTAATAATTTGCTTTCTTTGAAATTCATGAGGGCCTATAAGGTTTATACATCAGTCTTGAAATAATTATTGTAACACCTGAAGGCCACTTTAATGCTGTATGCCGTTTCATTTAAAACTGATCCGTAAAATGCATATACTGTGTACTAGGCACGAATGTAGTTGTAAGCATGAATGAAAATGTTTTATTTAAAGATGAAAATGCATCTTTTTATTTAAACTTGTGTTTTGGTATTTGTTGTGTTTGCTCAGGTAGAAATATGGTGTCATCAACTATATATAGCCATGAACATGAAAACATCAATAAAACCCACCACGAAAGATTCAAAGTCTCGATGTATCAAATTGTTTTGGTAGCCCCTTGAACTTTGAAACAACAAAGTTTGACTGTATTTAGTTATCTTACAGAAACTACAGTGTACAGAAAGAGAGCATCTTATACCATAAACCATCAATTTTTTAATGGGCTTAACTAACGTTTCATCACAATATTTGCAGTTTTCCCATTCTATTTTTACCAGTGACAGCTAGTTATTTAATACTTACCTCAAGTCTGTTCTTATTGCTTTCAGACGAGTATACATCTCTGTCTTCCTCTGGACGTGGAACATTCTCACCACCCTTAAGATCAGCCGCTATTTAAAGAGAATATTAGTTTATTCAAACGGGTTAACTATTAATCACAACTATTAAAATATTCATCAAAATGGATGTCCATGTCTATTATAGTAACATCACATTTAAAAGACAGTGTACATCCTAAAGGTTAAAGATAACTGTATTGTACATCACAAGTCAGTCCTTTCGACAGGAAATACAACAAATACAGACTTAACTTCAAACAATCGAACAAAAGATATACAGATCACACACATTCCTCTTACACATGCTTTGCTAGACGACTGCATGAGCTGATTCATAGACTTCTAATGAAGGGAACTAGTGTAAAATGATCTTGGGGTTCATAACCTTGCATCAAAGTCCATCATTTAGTCCTACTATTCTGATTTCAGAAGTAGCACTTCACATTTAGTCATATTACTTTGACTGCAGAAGGTCTAAACAGCTAGTCATGTCACTTTGACTGCAGAAGGTCTGAACAGCTAGCCATGTCACTTTGACTGCAGAAGGTCTGAACAGCTAGTCATGTCACTTTGACTGCAGAAGGTCTGAACAGCTAGTCATGTCACTTTGACTGCAGAAGGTCTGTACAGCTAGTCATGTCACTTTGACTGCAGAAGGTCTGAACAGCTTGTCATATCACTTTGACTGCAGAAGAAGGTCTGTACATTTTGTAATTGTGACTGCAGAAGAAATCTATTTATTTCAGGACTTTTTCTGGGTAAATCGGTAAAAAGGTCTCTGACTTAAATTGGAAAATATCATTTACATTTCGACAAAATATTTCTATCAACAAAAAAATAACATATTGACTAAACTTTTCATTCATATTGCTTTTATTGAATTATAAAGACAGAATTCTTAATTTTTTTTGTACCTAAAAATACTGACCAAAGTGTACAGGGTTTGATTGACCCTCAATGCAAATAAGCATCGGGTTTGGAAAATTGTCCCTACCCTAAACAGCCACTGAACTGTC
The DNA here is from genome assembly GCF_031769215.1 of Ylistrum balloti. Classification (NCBI taxonomy): domain Eukaryota; kingdom Metazoa; phylum Mollusca; class Bivalvia; order Pectinida; family Pectinidae; genus Ylistrum; species Ylistrum balloti. The sequence goes on along the minus strand of NW_026782134.1, from coordinate 453,421 downwards.
ATTAAACAGAAACCTCTTTCTAAAGTTGGAATGATGTCCACCAATTCTATTAGTTAAGATAAAGAGCATTTATGCCAACACCTGGCTATAGGCCTGTCATTACATGTGTTAATTGACAGGCCTGACATTATGCATGTCAGTTTGAACTGAAACAATTGGCTTTTTATAGGAAGTGTCAAGTTTTCTACTATTGTTTGCATCTTTTCATCCTTATAGATTTCATAATCTCTCTTTCTAAACATTTAATTTTGGTCATAAAACATGCTATTACGGTTCAAATATGCATCATCATCAGATTGGAGAAATAAATTTTGGAATTAGGAAAATTGACACCTAATTCTGATTGGGAAGTATATCAGTCCGTGAGACACGTCAGAAAAAGCCCTGAATTTAGTCACATTAGTTTAACAGATTCTCCAATAGTAATTCAGATAGCATGACCTGAATTATGATTCATGATAGAAAACTCTATATGCTATATACAATAACAAGGGTGACAAATTTATTATCTTTGGAACTCACATTCATCTTCAGACTCTTTCATTTGCGAGAGTTTCTCTTCCATGTCAAGACGCGACTGTTCTGCCTCCCTAAACTCCCGTTCCTTCTGTTCGCGCATCGCCCGTTCCTCCTCGGCCTGAATACGTGCAGCCTCAATCTTTGCCTGGAGACTCTCTTGCTCTTGCAACTGGTTCTGATACGCCTCATTTTGGTCCTTCAACTCCATCATTTTTTGCCTCAATTCCTCTTCCTAATAAAAATCCAAGCACAGAATGAATTTCAATCTTTTCTATTAAAACTATAATAGGCATCATTTACAAATTACCTACATATTTCTTGTTTTTCCTTATAACATCACGTTAGAAATGACAAAGCAAAGGTATCACATGTACAGTTCCTGATAATGAATACTACATAATGTAATTGATAGACTCCACAATACGTCATACAACCTATTTATTTTTATGACAAAATTCTTTTATCTTTGCACTAAATATAACCTGGTGTATTCTGACTCTCCTTATCAGTCTCTTTTAAAAGCAATTTTATTTCATTTGAAATAAACATTTCCATTCCATGCAGTATGCATGAAAGTGGCTTCCCCCTGGTTTTCTATATTTTTAACTGATCTAGTATGATATTTCTGTCTTGCCTTAATACTTTTAAAATGCATACAATGTACAGGAAAACATTTCTGTACTTTTCAAATTCCCATCAGACAGCCTGTGAGCTAGCCTTTGTCACATGATTTGTTTTACTGAATACAGAATAGATACCAACAAAACAACAATCTATGCTTAATTATTACAGACATTTTCTCAGCTATGCCCCATACCTTCTTCATTCATCTAAAAACCCTTTTGATATGATGAAAGATGATAATGCTACATTGGCAAAAAGCTTTACATTTCATGGTCAAACATTTTCTATGGTTGTATTATGGATGCTCCTAAATTCCTTTCACAATAAAAGAGGGATGTCACCAAATATTAATTTGGTAGGGTGGTATTTGATAAGAAATGTTATATTTTAAACATTGCAATCATGTGAAAACCAGCAGGAACCTTTTTTTTAAATCAAGAATTTTAGCAGGACCATTTTTTTCAATCAAGAATACCACCTTGAACCTTTTTTCTCAATCACATCTTCAATATTAAAACAAAGGCAATTCATATTGTTAAATTTGAATTACAGGATTTTTCTGTGGTTGTTGGTTGTAACACTCATTACATTTTTTGTATATGGTATTTGTTAGTCACTTATGTGTGTGTATAATATTTGTAAATACTTGCATGCAAAATTTTGCAGGTTAACAAAGCTAGAGTTTGCTAACCAAATATTCTAGTGGTTGAATTTCTCATATTTCAATACATTTTCTCTCTGAATGAAGACGTGGATAAGCACAAGAAAAACAATGTTTTTTCAGGTTTATCATCAAAATCAGAACAAGAGACCCATGGGCTTTAACAGTCTTCTGACAAAAAAATTTTCAGCAGGGAGACATTATTTTTTCTACTTTAAATGAAATCTTACTAAGAAGCTGTTTTCCATGATTCAGATAGTAGTTTTGGTGAAGAGTTGGCAACTGTAACAAGTGTTACCTATTTTTTAACAGTAAAGTTGGAGCTCAATCCAACTGGTGAAACTTGAGAGGAAGTTTGAAATAGGTGTTGCACAGGAAAACCATGATTGCGCAATCATGTTACAAAATGGCCTCCCTAGTTTCCGTATCAAAGTTTTGACACGCTTGAAAAATAACAACACTTTGTTGGCTACCTTTCCTTAACATTCCCACCAATTTTTAGCTGAATGGCACTAGTGGCACTGAAGAAGTTTAAAATATGTTTTTCAAGATGGCAGCCATCACAGATTTCAGACATACCCAAAAAATGCCAACACTTGGTCAGGACCATATCAGTATCATTTCATGCAAGTTTGAGCGCAATCCCATTGGTGGGACTTGAAGAAGACATTTGAAAAGTCGAAAGTTCACGCACATTGGATGGTGAATGGCAGACGACGATGTACAAAGCAGGATGGCTATAGGTCATCATCACTCTTCAGATGACCTCAGAAGCAAACATTTATGAACAGAATAAAGGCAATATGATATCTCTCCTTTATCCTTCAACCTAACTGAATATATTGTGTATGTTGATACTGTAAAAGCTGTTTTTCTGAGTTGATTTATTTTTTTCACATAATCCGAAAAAGGTACAAAATCATGTAAATAAAACACCTTAATAAAAAAATTGATGTTGAAAATAGTACTGCATTTCATGACTTCCTTGATAATTTGAACCTTTTCAGGTTTAATGTTTTGGTAATATATAGGAAATTTTGAACAAAACAAACTTCAGAGTATGTTTCAGTACAACTTACTTCAATATTCTCTCCGTTAAATACACACCAAGTATATAATTTTGAATTGTGCATTACAAAACTCCTAGATATGTATCAATATCTACACGTGTACATAACTACTATATAATGTTATTTTGGATACAGTGATTATGCATGATACACAAATGTTAATTCCAAAAATAGTGGAGTACATAAATAATTTGAAAGGGTCAATAACTTAATCTTGTACCTGGGATCCCTCATGTTAAATTTCAACAAAATCAAAAGTATGAATACAATGAAGTGCCACCATGTGTTTGACAGAGCAGATTAAGAATTATTATTGTTACCCAATTAAAATATCATGAAAGAGTAGAATCCATTTTGGTAACAAAATAAATTCATATTGTTCTTCAATGTTATCTTTACAAAAGCTGGACTACTTAATTCTTGCCATGCTCCATCATTATGACTTGTTAAAAATTGTGCATCTGATCTGATAACATGAACCCACAACTGACAGAAAATGTAAGAAATAACAGTAATATTTTCCTAAATTATGAAATTGAAAAAATTTCATCCCAGAAAACTGGATTATTTGAAAGAAGCATTAAAAAAATCTTCAAATGATCTTTAAATAAGAATTAATAAAAGCATGAATCCTATAAATTCAAAATAACCATGAATTAAACTGATTTTTTCTTTTGATAACATGACTGCTCTCCAGATGTGCCAAAACTGCCGACAAAATGCACAATTTATCAATGTCTCCATGTGTGACGATACATACCACATTTATTTGTGTTGATGCCTAGCAAAATGCAATAAAAATGTCTACAAACCATGGTAGTATGTAAGACCAATGATAAATAAAAGAGATTCCACCACCATTCACAATGATATTTCAAACAAGTCAATGATTCCCCTAGTCCTGTTATCATCCTAATACAAGCAAACTCCATGACTGGAAATTTTAAAGCAGTCACATCCATGAGGCATTTTTTCTTCTATTTTTCATTCCATACCCAGAACATTTAGGCTTCTGTTGTTATTTCAGCACCTTAAAGTTTTATCAGCTTTTATTACCAACCACAAACAAGGCCCAATAAGCATTTAGTTGGACTCAGCGTTAGTTTGCGATCTATAATTTTCCACTTCCCAAACAAATCAGAAACCAAAGCAAATATCATACAAGACTTCAGGCAAATATACTGAAGCATCAGAAGCTACTGCTGCTTTGTTGAGGTTTAATAGAACATTCCTGGTCCAAACTACAGTAACATGTTTCATGAGTCTTCAATAAACTAACTTTTTCAGACAATATCTCATAAAAATTACATCCCCTGGCTTCCAATAAACCAACTTTTCAGACAATATCTCATAAAAATTACATATTTCATAAAAAGACATACCAGTTTCTGTTTTTCTGCTTCACTCATTTCCTTCATACTCTCAAGGCGTGATTCAAGTTCGTTCATGCGGTTGGTTGTTTCATCCAGCTGGTTTTGTTTCTCTTCTACTGCAGAGGATAACAAGGCCATCTCATGGAGCTTCCTCTCAATCTCCATACGCTCTGCAATAGACAAAGAAATACAATTATTCCCTTATCTCTTTCCATCAAAATGTATAGAGTACTAGGGACTTTACATCTTAAAAAAAAAACAAAATTCATACATAAACAGTGTCCCAATAGGGTGTCAAGGCACTAAAATGGCCAAAATTTTATATAGTACCATGAATTCCAATTTCATTCTCTTTCTTGCTTCATTTTGATTATGGAAATGAATGTTTTTCCTTCACATGTCATTACTAAGTAAAAGTTTATATATACAGGGTATATCCAACACTTAGAATTTGGATTCACAATGCCATAAGTTATAACAAAGACAGTAATATCTGTATGCTCTTATATATATCAAAATAAAATATTGAAGTTCATTGATTTAGGCCGAGAGCTTCAAAGATTTCTGTTCCAATTTGCAAACATTCCCACTAACCATCCTGTTGCAGTTTGAGCTCTTCTTCTTGCTTTCTAAGTAGTTCCTCTTTAAAGAGAAGTTTTTCCTCCGCCAGACGGCGTTGTTCCTCCGCCAGACGGCATTGTTCATGCGCCAGACGACGTTGTTCCTCGGCTTCTTCTTTGTCCTCCGTAGCCTTTCGCAATTGCAAAGCATCCTCCTTCTTTTGGAGTTTATCCTCCTTTGCTTGTGCTTTCATTTGCTGCACTTCAATAGTGTCAGGTTTGCGACGGCGCATGTAAAGTTCATGGTTTCCCATACAAAGTGCTAGGATCCGTTTGTTTATTCTAAGACGTTCTACATAAAACACAAAGTCCTGTCAAAATAAAAAGGAAATCTCATAAATATCAATTTTCACTACTCAGCAAATATTCTTTTCATTTGAAATTGAAATTTTTTTTTGTTCCACTGACACTTGTGATATCAAACATTACTTTTAAATACATATTATAAGAAAAACCTCTGCTGATCAATTTAGCTAGAGATTCAAGCAAGAAATGCTCTCTACAACGAAAGGTGGATATAGGCTGCCCCAATACTGAAGATAGAATAACATCATGCTGTATTTACAAGAAATCAAGCATGGTCAATTACTCAGCAAGACTTGTTCAAAATTATCAATTCACTAAGTTTTATGATAAGAATGACAGCGCGTAACTTACAAGAAATAATATGGGACTGTAAGCCACCAATGGAGACATTGTTAATTAAAATGTATGTAACGTAAGGCGTGTATTGAAGGCCTTGAAGGCTCCCAAGCAAAACTAGTTCGATAATTGCTATTTCACATTTTAGAAACACATCAAAGAAATAATGAATTATCTATGTGTTATCCATTTGCAAAATTCTATTAAATGTTTTACTTGTGATCTTGATAAACTGGCTTCCGTTGTCTGTTATATCATGTCTGTGTCTGTTATGTCAACATAATGGTTACCACATTGTAAGAAAGTGTGGGGCTTATATTCCGGTGTGCCTTATATGTAGATCAAATAAAAATAAATTGCTAAAAACCAGCACGGTGGCTTATATTTGGATGCGGTTTATAGGTCAGAAAATATGTTAAGTATGCTTGGTAGTAAACATTGAAAAAAAACAGTAAACATTGAAAAAACACATTATAAAATACTTGCAGGTGCTTTCTTGTCAATAGGTTTGATGATAAATTTCTTGTCATTGAAAGAGATATTGCTAATTTCACTCCATGGGAATCCTATTTTTGGTGTCAATCTGGAAATAAGAAAACAAAAACAAACAATATACAGAAGATGTAACCTTACTGTAATCATGCAAAATAACATGATGGCATTTTTATACGCTAACATTTTTTTTATATGACAATCTTATTTAAAACTATCAATTAAACATTAATGCTGTTGTACAGTTCCATTGTAATATCCATTCCATTTCAGTTAAATATTAAGCTCTTCCAAAACAATAAAGTCTTCATTAAGATCTCTCCCTTTGCTGATCGTGTTCCCCTAGTGGCTCTAGCTACTCACTTATCATTTTCTTCATAAACATTGAGGCCGAGGGCATCCACTCCTAGTAATAGCACTGTAGCTTTCTTGTTCTTGATTTTAAAGTAGTTCACACCATACATTTCCAAATCTTGTGCTATTTTAAGATATTCCAACATGGCATCACATCTGTAAAATAACAGTCCACAGTGTTACTCCATTAAAGAAAGTGTGAGTAATGTCCCTTACATCAATTTAGCACCTAGTGTCAATTATTACAAACAAAATTTAGTTTCAATATATATTTGGGATGCATACTTAGAATTTGATATTACCACTTAATTTCATTTATTGTGATGCTGACATTTTTTTTGTACATCTGCTTAGAATTATTGTTGGAAATAATACTTACACAAGCATTCCCTTGTGCTCTGCATACCAGTTTGCAATGCGCTCATACCATTGGTCTTTGGTGAGGTTATGCTGGTCGATTACTCTAAATACATAGAAAAAACAAAGCTAAAATCACTTGTTGACTAGTTTTCACCAAATCTTGTATGTCAAAGAGCAAAAAAAATGGTGACAGAATGTCCAGATGAAAGCAATGCCTTATGGTTTAATGTAAGAATTGAAACAACAATTATTAACAATAATATTACCAACACATCATATCACAAACATCAGCCATATTTATTGCTAAAGCGACACTACATTACTTGTTTCCTCTCTACCATCACTGGCCTTGTAATTTTGGGAAAACAATGTAAAATTATCAATTTCCTGCTTTCAATTGCTGTTAGCCGTACCTTTGGGGTAGGAGTGTGTCGTTGGAAAGGTCCACACCATCCTTGCCTTGGTGTTTTACCTGACAGGCGTAGGAGGCTAGCAGGACGGATGTCTCAGGTGGACAATATATCTCATCACTAAGGATACCTTCCTTCACTTGCAGGAAAAACATCCTCTACAAAAAAGCAACAGTTCCTGGACTGAGTCACATAAGGAACATAAAAGAGATGATGGAAACATTTCTTTATTTCCTGGTTACATTGTATTACATTGTCACCAAATCAATATTACATTTCTTGTCAGTTATCGTGGCTATCTGACGTCAAATAAAGTACGACAATCATCCAAAATGGAAAACATACAGTGGGGATGCAAATAAACCCTTTCTCTACTGTTGATCAATATTTTTTCCAGCATCCCCCTTTTCTCTACTGTTGATCAATATTTTTTCCAACGGGAGAGAGGGCTTATATGTGATGAAATATAGTAATCTCAGATTCTAAAGATAAAATGCTTTTTATCCTGATCCTATAAATGGTATTACAAACAGAATCACAATGATTATACCAAATAATTTTAAAATGTCACTTGATGCACGGGCAGTTTGACACTGATTTAAGATTGTTTAAATGGTACAGCTGTACACGGAGTTAAATTGGTTTGTTATTTATCTAATGACCATCTGACAGACAAGATTATGGACACCCATTCATTATAATTTAAATATCTGTCATTGTTTATATGGTTGTCATACTTGTGTGACTTCCAAGATGAGTTCTTCTGATACATCCTCTGGGAAAAACTTGGCTCTGAATTTGAACTGTACTGGTGTTTCTTTTTTGACATCTTGATTCAAAACCTGAAAAAAAGAGATCAAGTGATGTAGGGATGAAGAAAGAAAAGTTAGAAAAGCATTTCAATTAGATCTTCACAGAATTTTCAGCTATTAATTTCAAAGATTTGGATTTTGGCCCACAAGAATTCTATGCAATTTGAAACAAACAGTATGTCACAATCCACATCATTGTTGTCCAGAAGCACATCCAAAGAACATGCAACTTTGCTAATTTTTAACATCTAAAATTCATTGTGTACTTGAACAATTGTAATTATGAATTTTTCTTTTATAAATTTCACGAGTGGAAATCAAATCAAAACCATGATATGATAATATGGTATGAATATAAACCAAATCTGTTCAGAGATCTTGTACAAAAATGTTATCAGACACACAACGTAATTACTTTGGAACACCTCCCCTCCCCAATCTAAGTAGTGGGGGATACAAATATGATACTGTCTGAAAGTGATTCAAGAAACATTTTTTTGAGAAATTAACAAAATGAATATATCTAGTTATTATTGATATTTATTAGAAATTACCTTTATGGCATCAACAAACTTTGTCTTTAGATAATACCAAAGACCATTTTTGACTTTTTAGACTTATATGAACAAGAAAAGGAAATATACCATAATGTAGCCTTACCCTCTTGTTGAGTTTCAACCAAGTTGTGTAGCCTTTGGTGTCAATGTACTGGAGACCAAAGAACCATATCTCTCGCAAACCGATAGTTTTGACAACCTGAATAAAGAATAGATAAAATCATTAGAGTTTATATATATACATAAATATATCTATACACATAAAGCATAAATAAAAAACATGCTTATCATTAAAAGATACATATATGTTTTACTTACCTGGTACATGTACCTGTACAAAAGACACACTAGTGAACAGTACCTTTTAATACAAATTTAAACGTTCGGAGGGCTGATAGATAAGTTGTGAGCCTCATATTTAAAGGATTGAATTTGGCGAACATATTGCATCATTTTAAACATAATCTCTTTAGTATCTATACACTTTTGCCAGTGATGTTTAAGGGCCACTTTTAAAGTTTTAACATAATCCCCTTCAAAGCTTTGTCATAACAAGATCGTCCATAATAATGAAATGTATTCTTTTCTGTGAAATCCCAGCTGTACTGACTAAACACTGTACTAATTGAACTTTTTTTTTTGTATATATAATTTAAACAAACATACATCTCATTAACACTATAGTGCCCTACAAGTCACATCACAGTATCAAGCTCTCCTATCTGTCTGTATAAGACTTTGATTGTAATTTTTAAGAAATTGTACTTGGGTAATAGACTGCTGGAGGAACAGGGTTAACATTTTGGTAACTGTTGCTGATTGGGCACTGATGGAGGGACAGGGTTAACATTTTGGTAACTGTTGCTGATTGGGCACTGAAGAGGGACAGGGTTAACATTTTGGTAACTGTTGCTGATTGGGCACTGATGGAGGGACAGGGTTAACATTTTGGTAACTGTTGCTGATAGGGCAGCAGCAAATCCTGACAAGTTAACAAAGACTACTCTCCCCAGTGACCAGATTATTCCACATCTGTGAACAAAACTTCAGATGTCTGAGCTGACCTGGAATGGTTAAGGGAGTACCTACCTGATCAAAGAGCTGTTTTCCTGTGGTACTTTGTTGGATGGCAAACTCCAACTCAGCGTCCAAGGTGGTGACGCGCACGTTAACCTGAAAACAAAAAAAAGATAGTATTACCTCAGATAATCTCAAAGAGTTTCTAGAAAATCAAACCCTGGGTGTGATCTTAGGCTATGTTTATGTACTATTCCTCCTGAGTAGAAACACTTGTATGCTTAACAGTAAGATACTACAACATAGTATATTTCTAAGGTACTGATGATAAACAGGAATGAAGATGTTCGCTTGCAGTTATCAACAATCTTTCAGTCCTTAATTTTCCTTTCGTCACCTTCTAACAATATCCAACACTTCTCATTATACAGGATGTATTTACTGAAGTAATTACAAAGCATTCCACAGAATGGACTTCAGCTTATAAGAAAATGAAAATGCTTTTTGCTTTTAAATGTCAAAAGATTAGAAATATTTACAGCCATGAATAACTTGATTCACACTTTGTCGACTGAAGTCACGAACATACAAAAGTTAAATTTCATTCATCATAGATTTTACTATGAACATTAAAACTCATATCTTTAATATACATAATTCTGAACTAATACATGTAACTAATACTGACATTCCTTTCCTGACATCTTAATTTACCTGGTAACATCGGTAACAGGAACTATAAGGAGAGCTGACTAAGATTACATTACATAGGCGGGCCCTAGGCCATTATTACAGCCAGTTGTACTCTGATTCATCTAATCTAGAAAACAGACCTGAGTTCTACAATACACAATAGACTGCAGTATGTACCAGGAAATCAGCTTAGTGATTGTTCCAGAAATCCACAACCTAGCAACACATTCACAAAGCCCAAAAATAAAATGAAAATTTGTCAAAACCTTTTTGTTGCATTACAGAATTTACTATTATATTTGAATTTACGACTACAACAGACAATTTTTTTCATAAAGAAATTGACAGGAAGCGACAGATTTGGTTTTCATTTCCATATTTTCCTGTCATCTTGATCATTAAGAAGGTTCATCTGTCATGTTACATATCAATACTTCTCTGTCAAATTACAGAGAATGACTTCAAAATTTTCTTATTTCCTTTATAATCGTTCAATTTTTATGAGGAAATCAAATCGAGAACTGACCTACAGATTATATAAGTAGTGATAAGTGAAAGTCTTGTTTCTTGAAATTCCGCCTTATTTTTAGAAATAGGTCAACGCCCATTGCAATTTCTAAAAGAGTGGTAATTCGAGACATAGGAAGTAACAGAAGTGGACTGGTTAACATCAGCATATCAATGTCCAATAGACAGATAACTCTGTATCCAATATCAGGAATATACTTGTAGCATAAATACACCATCTGTAAAATATAGGGAAACCATGAATATTTCATATGACATGGAAGAAAATCATGATTTTGAAAATTTGCAAATGGTGGCCTGATCGGTTTTGCTACAGAATTAATTGACACCACAGGTGTTACATGTCTAAATGTGTTATGATACCCCATCAGCTGTTACCCAACTTTCAGGTATAGAATATATACAAATGGCCAGAGGCAGAAGGAGTTCATCATTAGTTGAATGCTCTGATTCTGTATGTAACCTAAATACACTGTGGTATAAGTTTGGGGGTAGCGACACAACAATTGACAGATCCAAGATGGTTTCAATAGTTTTCCCCACATTTTCCAGTACACTTTTTTCCTCAGATATGGGATAAGATATACAAGCATTCAATAACTCTCATGACTACATCAAGGAGCTTAAAGTTCATGAAGGCAATGGCATGGGTCATTTTCAGCAATATTCACTAAATGGAAATGGATGGTCCTTTTTCAATTTTAAGGTGTACATATCGCCTCCAGCAAGTTTACCCCCTCCCCTGACCATAACTATCAAATTAATCTATGCCATATTGCCTACCCCCCTCCAACCACAACTAATATTACATGATGCACTTTTCTGACCTTCTCTCCCAGATCTGATTCTGGGAAATATATAAATACCACTACATATACAGTATCAGTATGTTGAATACCTCTGTATCGAGAAATCTGGTCCTTTCTACTGGTATCAGAAAAATGTGCACCGGTAAACTGGAATTTGCTGACATGTTAGTGATATTTAGCAGGTCTTTTACTTTTTTAAGTTGTACATGATGATAGCCATAATGTAAGATTCTAACTGTTGTTGGTGATCTCCCCTGATAACAACGCCTACACTGAGATGCATGGCAGCCAAATCCCTCACAGTCATTTCCACCTACACTTGAACATAAACTTGTAAAAATATCCCTCTTATATCTTCTACAACGTATAGCATGTTTTTCACTTGTAAGGCAGTGTAACATGTATGATGCTGCATGCATACACTTCACCTACGTACAGGACCTACACTCACTACTGCGACAAACATGGCCTTTTAATGTACATCTCCCTCCACCCATATATCACCAAATATATGCAGCACAACTACAATGACAGTATTTTTTTTTTTTATAAAAATCCTTTTAAAAATGAAATATCACCTTAAATAATGATTAATTTTGCTTTTGTATTAGGATATCAAAAGTTGCCTGTACTCACACTTATGATGTATCCTCTTGTACAGAGAATGATAAAGAAAATTCAAAAGCACCATGATATGATTGAAATTTAAACACCAACTTTAATGATAACTTCAGTATTTTGTTCATTAAAATTATCTTTTCTTCTCCATATGGTATCACAATCAAAGATGAAAATTTTACTTTGGTAAAAGTAAATAGTCTAAGTGATGGTGTGGGGACAGTGTCATTTTACCACAAAGGTCTTGTCAAGCTAACATATCAACTTTACCGACAAATTCTGTCTTCATATTGAATTAAAAGTGCACATATTTAGTATGCTGTGCACAGAAATATTTAAGTTCATTGTCAATTTTCCCTTCATTCCAAAACAATTGCAACTGTCTCCATCCCCAAGACCTTTCTTAATTTTTTCATTTTAAATTTATAGGTTATTTCGAAATCTTGCATAAAAGTGGCAGGTAGTTTGTTGGACATGGTCTAAACTTTAAATTCCTTCAGAGGACACTAACATACCAAAGGCTAACAACAAAATTGAGCCTTTACATAGAGTTGTCACTTGTCAGCAAAATCCATCGAAGTCGAAATCTCTTGCTTTTAACCAACAAATGAAATATTACTGATCATGTAATGGTCGACACGTCACTGACAATAAACTCTTCTTTGTAGTAATACATACACATCTGCTACTATTGCTTTTACCAACGTTCATCTTATATAACTTGCACTGCAACTTGACATTACTTCTATTTTACAGCACCTTTATAGTAGAAAAGTCAAAGATAAAGATACTCATCTATTTGACATCATCTTGCTAGCAAAAATGTCAAGATTGCAAAACTGATGACTTGTTAATGTAAGTTCCTCGTTTTGTTTTAAAGTTTGATTGTGAGCGCAAAAGAAAATTGTCAGACTCGGTCAGAAATGGATTTTCCTATTCAAGACAGGAAGTAGGCCGGCCTTTCTAGGTTTAAGTATCTACTACAAGTATACATGCAACCATGGCATAAATTACATCTCTTCAAATAAGTGTTTAGTAAATACTAAAGAGGACTGGGTTTGAACAAATTATTTCCTTTCTATAAGCGCAGTGTATTTAATACATACATATCTACGTAATGCCAAAAAAACATGACGACATCATCATGAATTATTCACCAGCCTATCAGAACAACACAATTAATGTGTTCACATGCCAGAAAAATTCATTCCCTTTGTCAGAGAAATAAATGCCTATAACAATCCTAATAGTGCCTCGCTGGATAGTGTGATGATGACTCATTTTAGACTGTTTTTGCTCCATATAATTTTCCCTACATCCTGTTGAAATCACTTTTTTCAAGTGTCAGGATAGTAATGTAGATCACTGACATCTCTCAGGAACATACAATAACACTAAGACACAAGTGTCACTATACGACACATCATAAGAACATGTGAATTTTTATCTGCTTATTCGTCCCTCACTAATACATACATACTGCTGTCATCATAATTACAACCACACTACACCATAATCAATACAAATTTACTCAAGTGCATCATATAATTTTACAAAAATGTGAATCACTTTTCCAGTGTTGTCATAGATGTAATAGTCATTATCCAGATTCAATTTTATAGCTGGCTTGATAATCAACAATAACTGATGAGACTATCAGTTTAATGGTGACTGTGTTAATAAGCCACAATGGTTGGACTATCAGTCCAATGGTGACTGTGTGAACAAGCCTCAATGGTAGGATTATCAGTTTAATGGTGACTGTGTTAACAAGCCTCAATGGTTGGACCGTCAGTTCAATGGTGACTCGTGTTAACAAGCTTCAATGGTAGGATTATCAGTTCAATGGTGACTGTGTTAGTAAGCCACAATGGTTGGACTATCAGTTTAATGGTGACTGTGTGAACAAGCCTCAATGGTTGGACTATCAGTTCAATGGTGACTGTGTTATCAAGCCTCAATGGTTGGACCATCAGTTCAATGGTGCCTGTGCTAACAAGCCTCAAAGGGTGGACTATTAGTTCAATGTTGACTGTGTTAACAAATGTCAGTAGTATGTTTCACTACTATCAGTTCTGTGGTGACTGGGTAGTGGGGTTATCATTTGTTGTAAACAATTCTTTTATAAAAGTAAAAAATTTAATACAAATTCAGTTGTAAACAAATTCAAAGAAAATTGTGTAAAGATTAGAGACTTAAGTAAACATATCTGAATGATGATTGAACACAATTTTAGAAATACCCTTGACCTCTGTGTTCACTGTGTTCCTGTTACTTTCCCAAGGTAAGAAATTCTCTCTTACTGCCCTCATGAATTCTAATTACCTGTCACACTCATAGACAGCTAGCTAAACACAATTTCCTCATATATTAGTGTACATCTTATACACTAGATTCACTGTGAACGGCAGTGCATTCTCCCTGATAAAGCCCTAGCTATGTATATTACATATTTCAGCTACCTATCTGAGGAGTGTTTACCTAGGACACACCTACACAACAGTAATCAGTAAAGGTTGGAATACCATAGTAGGTAGGAGTTATCAGGGGTCATAGACATGTAAAAGCAGGGAGACACCCTGCCCACAACTTATGAATCAAGCTCTAAACATCTGTATCTCAGACTGAGGCTTACTCAACATAAACGCAATGATCGACCACAATCACAATGTCAGCTATTTAATGTATAACCCCTGTAACCGGAAATCCTAGTTAGGCGTATAGCTGAATTGTAGATCTGTACTAGGATGTTGAAAGTTTGTGTTATGCTCTAAATGATCTAAGCAAGGTGACCTAGCCATCAATACATGAAAGTTTTTGGTGATTTGAAGTCCAAGCTAATACTCGTGACTAGTCCATGGATGAATGACAATGATGTACAGAGGAATGAATGCAATGATATGCGTTGTAATGAAGTCCATCATTCACAACTGATTTATTCATGGCCAATGTGACCATTTCTGGCCCCCCACACATCAGACATGTGCAAGTGTATTGGGAAATAAATACACTACTACCACAGCTATATTTAGGTCATCAGGTAGACATACTATAGGCCTACCTGTACAGGTAAATATGTCTACGGTACATCTATCTGGGCAGTTATACAGATGCTAGAATTCTGCAGTGCCACTCAATATATATTCTTCCTCCTAATGCTCAGATGTTTATCAAACATCAATATAGTCCATTTATAGTTTTTTTTTACCTACCGCCTTGACCCAGCAATAAGCCTTGGTAATAAACCCACTTTCTGATTTTAGATAAATGGCAATACCCCCTACCTGGTGCTTATTGCAGAATACAAGGTACATACAGTAACTTTGATTGTATGATGATATTCAAAGTATGCTACTTGTAGTTACAACTTATAGACAAATTGAACAGGTCTTAAGACTTCAGTCTACTCTTCAGAAAATCTTGTTAACAACACGAAGCTGAATCTTGTTTCACTAAAGGCCATTGCAGACATTCACTGTAGTACTTGTTATGATTGCTGGATTCAGACATGACTTGATGAGCTGCCAATGTCAGAATGCTCAAGTAAAAGATGTGAAGGTCTCATAACATCACCCATTTATTTACCACAGCTCTTAGACAACAAAAACTGGATTCATTCTTTCTTAAATGACTTAACAGGTTCAGTTGTTGGCAAATAGACTTATCACATAAGTTTGTGAATGAGGCAGAAAAAACCAAAACCAACAATGGTCTTCTGTTGATTATATCATAGTATGATCCTTGTAAACAATAAGAATGTCTCTTTGTTACTTCAACTTTTAAATCAACCTATCTACATCCTCTTGTGATGACCTTACATTCTATATGTACATGTACCTCTAGCATCCCGTGATAATCTAATCCCCTATGTACATCTTATATTCTGTGATGAGCTTGTCCTCTTTATCTCCCATCATCTTGTGATGACCTTACCTTCTATATGTACACGTACCTCTAGCATCCCGTGATAATCTAATCCCCTATGTACATCTTATATTCTGTGATGACCTTGTCCTCTACACATACATCATCATGTGATGACCTTGTCCTCTACACATACATCATCATGTGATGACCTTGTCCTCTACACATACATCATCATGTGATGACCTTGTCCTCTACACAAACATCATCATGTGATGACCTTGCCCTCTACACATACATTATCATGTGATGACCTTGTCCTCTACACAAACATCATCATGTGATGACCTTGTCCTCTACACATACATCATCATGTGATGACCTTGTCCTCTACACATACATCATCATGTGATGACCTTGTCCTCTACACATACATCATCATGTGATGACCTTGTCCTCTACACATACATCATCATGTGATGACCTTGTCCTCTACACATACATTATCATGTGATGACCTTGTGCTTTATCTGTATATCATCCCCAGCTATTTATTTTGCCCTGATAAGAATGCAGTAACAATGGCTTGGCAGGATTGCCACGTTTCAAGTACCTTAAACATAAAAGAAAACTTGGAAAAGTTTTTTTTTATGCATGGTTTAGTGAGGTATGTATGTGTTATTACTGGCTAGTGTTACTGAGGTGAGGAGTACCCTGGGAAAATTAGGATTAGTCTATTAAAATATAGGTGGTAATTTATCTGACATTGACAACCTGCACCATATACCTAGCCAAACATTCTCTGTAGTGTAATTCAATCTGCAGAGAATACTAACATAAGATCACGAGACAGGGGACATTATGTCACAAAGTGTGCTATTTTCACCGACAGTGTTGTGCCAAGCACAGAAGTATACAGTTACCCAAAATCACGTCTCATTTAAGAACTCATTATTCTTAAAGCAGCTTTTCAACAAATCGACATAAAGTTTACCTAGCTGTCAACTAATACAATCAGGCCTAACACATAGGCAAAGTTTAAACTTGGATCCATTTATTACAGTCCCAGGTAAAGTATATTCATAAACATAAAGCCATTATTTTCAATAGGTAAACAAAAGTGTTAGCCCAAAAAATTTCTGTCATCTTAATTCTATTTGTCAAGAAACCCAGAAGATTGTTATTGGTTATGCAAGTGACAGAATCCTTAAGAAAAAGTATCACTGAAGATTTCTAATGAACATGGTTTATAAATTTATTTTTTCCCCACATAGTTTTTTGTATATCATCCTTATTTCTGATATGAAAAAATTGGTAAATATGGAAAAAGATTGACAGACGTCAATGTGGACAGATGAAAATTTCAAAAATATTTCATATGAGATACTTCGCATATATATATATATATATAAAATGAAAATTACACCAGTGCACTACTGTGACCTCGGGTCCGATATAGACACTAGTTTTTAACACTCTCTGTATGTATAGTGCGCCAACTCTATAGTGAAAAATGACCTTGAAACTCTTGCCCTAAGTGAACATTAGACAGGTGAATGTTTGCCAGGTAACACTAAAGTAAGCACCATAAATATGTAGATGTCATCACTGGCTAGATTGTTGTATAATGTACTACTACATAGTAATGAATCTCTCTGGCCTCATCGGTACCGACTAGAAACTTGTTTTAAGAAAGTCACATAGGAATCATTAGTCATAGACAGCAATTCTTTAATCATTTACGGTACAAAAAAAAATCATCTGGTTAAATTTAAGGCTTTTCCTTTGATGACATATCATGTATAATGACAAAAATATCTGCCAGGTATATGGAGCTTGAAAGTTTTTAAACCAAGTACATCTTCTGGATGTATCTTCTAAATCCAGTCCTCTCTAATGTACAGTGTTCTATTGATTTCTGTAATGAACTGGGGCATGGCCAAGTCTGTTCCTTATCTCTGCAATGAAATGATACTTGGATCCCATCAAGCCAAATTCTGGTTACACCTTCCTTGTCTATAGAATAAAACGCTCAGTATAACTTGATGATGTGGAGGAGACCTCCACAGTAATACCACAGCACTGAAGTGGTTTGATCTCATCAACAGTGTTGACTTTTTAATTCACCCTTTCCCAAGCCTATTGAACATTAGCCTGCTTTGTTTCTCTAGTTGGCTGCAGTCTGTCTGCATTGCTTCTCTGCAGGCTATTTACAGCTCCATCATCCTTCCTCTATGTGCAGTTGTAGAAAATATTTTACATCACTGTTCTGCATTTCCTGGGCTGAAATGATTTCCCGCATTCATCATGATACTTTCCTTCCTTACTTGGTAATTTGAAACATACATTTCTTTGTGTTATCAACTTATAAATAATTATCAATCTTTCAATTTCCTCATACAAATGTAAACCCAATGCTACATCCACATTCAACATCTGGCTCTGTAAGAATGATAAGACATTTCTTTTTTCCAGTGATTATTTTTAAGGAAATCTTCAGATTTCACCTGTTGGGTTGGTCATAGTCTGATCAGTTCATGTGCTTTTGTTGTGTCCAAGACTTTTTCATCCAAATTTCTTTAAATAGCATGTGACGGGCCTTCCCTATTATGTTCAATGAGGTAGCAAACCCTCTACTATATATTCATGTACCAATAAAGCAAGCAAAGGGAAAAACCATCTCTCAGTACAATGCAACAGAAACAAGGGAAAGGACTGACTATATCTGTTGCAATATAACAACAACACTAGAAGAAATTCTTTAAGAAAAATCATCCCGACATTTTTTGTGACACAGAAACCATGAATTTGAAACAGTATTAACTAGTTCTCCAGCATGTCAATCCTTTCCTTAACATCTGAAATATTCTGAACTTGATTGATTTATCATTACTTAACATTGTGTGTTATTCAATGTTTGTTTATTTTGTCTAAACAAAAGTCTCTGTTGGCTTGAAATTAAAAGCCAATTTCACCAAACAGGAAGAGAACTACAAGAAGTTTTGTCACAGACACAAATTTCAATGTAAAAGATTTTATCAATGTGGTGTACTGTATACATACATGGACCCAGGGATCAATCCTGTGACAATGCAATGACCCCGTGATTATAAAGATTCCAGGCAGAACACCATCCAATAAACCCTACAACTATCAAGTAGGGACAGGAAAGATTAAGACCACCACACAAACCACTTTTAGACAATCCCAGTCAATCTTTAAATTCTTGGACGACATTCCATACACTATGAATGATGGGAATAATCCAACCATGTACATGACAGACTACCCATGTATTAACCCCAACCATCAAACTAAATCGCAAACTCAAATGACTTAAACCTATCTTCTGTTGACCTACACAAAACCTGTCTTACAAGTTATTAATTGTTCACTGGCAATAAAAGAAATTAGACTATTCAACTATTTGTGGACATATAGTAAGTTTACTCAGGTATACACACACACCCATACACCAGGAAGTCTTAATTAGTGGTATATATCCTTACCACGGTTCATTGCTCCTGGACAATTTCACCATTTTAATACACATTTATGGGAGTGTTAACAGAAATCTCTTCTTGTTCACCCATTAACTGTGTTGGATGAAGGACTTTGGGAACACCTGTTATGTCTAGAAGTAAACTTGTTGATCAGTACTGAAAAGTGCATAAAACCCAATAATACCACTATACCTAACGATCAGTGAAGTCTTTAATTGTTGGCAGCAGGATTTTGTATATATAAGACTTACAATGGACACCAGGTATAAATTACACCAGGTTTTCACATATATTCAGTTTTACTTGTTGGTTAGTTAGTTCTTAATTTCTTTTATAAAATTGGAAAAACATAATTCTGAAAAATTTACAAAAAAAAACATCTTAAAAAAGTGAGGAGGGAGGAGGGGCATTTTAAAATGACTTATCTTCAAATAACCGTCTCAAATCCCATCTATATTTAAATTTCAGTCCACTAAACTTACTTTTACTGTTAATTAGACAGGTAAATGTCCTAGTCATGGAACAGGCAGCGATACATCATGTCATTATTACATTGTTAAATGAAAATATTTATCCAGGATCAGTCTTTAGAAAACAATAGACAGTATACTATATGTTAAGTACAATATAAACACTGTACAGTTTAAACTCTAGGACATCACATTATATGGCTGTATAACAAACAGCTTTAAATTAACATCATAGTTTACTGCTGTAGAGTTTATCCCCTTAAATGTAGATTCACAAAACATACTGTGTATCTCCTACACCTACACATCAATAAAGATCTCCGAAGATTAACTTGTATATATATATACTGGCAGCTTGGCCTGTTGTCAGTGTTTGATTGTGTCAATAAATCCTTTTAGAAATGAAAGGTCTCTGCAGGTGTTTCATTTAAATAGTGTCTAAAACTGGCATGAACTGCAACAGTATTATTGTTATCTGAAACAGATTGAATTTTAAAGTCTACCTGATGAAATAAACTATGTTAAATACAGATATATGCAGGAGATAAAACAGGATAAGATAATGATACACTTGTTTATAGCGATCACAAAGATTTCTGATCTGATCTTATCGGGGTATTTTAACTATAGTTCAATACACCATCAAACTTTCAATGCATAAAATAATCTCACTTATTCACATGTTCACATGCATTGTGATGCCAAAAAGAATTAAAAACGAGCAGCCCGATGTCCCTTGAAGGATTTAGAAAACAATTTGCACCCTTTTTAAAAAAAATAGAAATTTGATAATTGATATGTTTAATGATAAAGTAGGTTCTATCCAAAATACAATCTTTAACTCTCTTTTTCTTTAAAAAAAACCCCTATATGTCTTAAAGGTTGGCACTGAGACCCCTCTGTATCTGGAAATCAACAACTTCTTTAGTGTGTCAATTACTTTTTCTATCAGGTAATTAACAGAAATTATGTCACCAACCGTCAAACCACAAGTTTCACACATCATACCCATTAAAACAGGAAAAAGTAACCATACATTATATCTAGTTAATTCTAAGTAATAAATGAATTTCCTACTTTAATGAAAACGTTTTGTTGTGACATGACGTGCCACACGCCCAAATCAAATAACATGCCTACCTGTAATGTTTACTTTCAACAGTAGACAGGCTAACACAAATAAATTTTAACCTACATACATTCACTTAAATACATAATACAGGTTTAATCATGCATATGTCTACTTATTGCACACATATAGTAAAATTGTAGAATTCCATTCATATCTTTACAAATTTAGGTCAACAAAATATTTTTGTATTATAACATGAACTGCAACATGTCACATATTTTAAATCAAGCCAATGAAAGCAGTGCAACCCATCATCCTCATTGTTATGGTATAATGAGGACAGTAAACAAGTTAATTTCAATAAACTTTAAAAAAAAAAAAAAAAAGAAGAAGAAAGAAATCACTCATTAAATGTTTTTTTTCATCCTTAAAAAAGTACAACAAATGAAAAAGAAGGATATGTTATTTTCCCATAAAAAATTAATGATATAATGAGTCATTATACTGACAAGTGAACACAAAGTGTACAGGAAGACTTGAAGATATATTGTGTATATTTATAGAACTTCCTCACTATAATGACTTCTTTACATCCGAACTACTGGGTGGGGACCCATGATGTACATGTTTATCTTAAAAATAGGACTTCCTTGGCATCTAATCTAGGACCCTCCCCATTACTGCTATAGCAATACACCTGCAGTTGTGATTCATATCTACTGCAATCACATCTAATATTACTGAGTGGTGAAATCAGCAAAGCTAATATGACCAATAAATACATTATTTCAATGTTTTGTCATATTATTTACTTAGTTGGAGATTATAGATATCTTACAATGACCAAACACCATTGGATAGGCACAGGAGATGGCCAACCAGATGACCAGCCATGCCCAAAATTTAACCTAGTGACCTGGGTCAGTATAGATTTGTTCATCCATCAAAATCTTGTTTTCTGATTTTTTAGAGAAAGAATACTCCAGATAGATTTATTGTTTACTGTATATTATAGCACACCTTGGTAGAATTTAACAGAAGGAGCAGTGTTAACCAACCAACTGTATTACTCTATAACACCTTTGGCTTCTGGACATAATAATTCATTCATATATATCCATTTGTGTGTATACAATATACACATATAACCGCTATGACTAAAGTTCTACCTACATGTGTATGTCCACACCCTGTGTCCTGTCTAGATACTAAGGTATGTGACCATGTACCTTATCTACTTCTGACTTGGTAGTGTACCTGTCATCCATCTAAACTCTCGTTACCAGGTGTGGCCATCGTGTGCACCTCACCAATTCTTACAGAACAAAATAAGCAGTTCTCCACTTTGGGCAAGTCTGCAATGTGTTCAAGTTAACACCTGAAAAGCATGATTATACCTTTTTTGATGTAGACTACATCAGAAACATTAATGGGATCAGCGAATTAAGAGCCTATATGTGGTACAGCCATGTACTTTAATAAAAGGTGGCTTCATTATGTGAAAAACATCTCTTATCTGCTGATAAATACCATGATGTTATGTGGGCTCATTTATCCTATCAATATATTTCAACATCTAACGATAAACTTAAATCTCTGAAATGCTGGTCTAAAGCATGTGCAGGTTTTGAACTAGCCGACCTTTCAGCTTTATGGCACCTCCCTTCAGTCTCATGGCGAACTGCTCACTGTTCTTAAATATGAACTTTCAACTTTATCATCTAAGGATCTACTGGTGTCCCTGTAACTGTCCCATGAAGGGGAAGGTCCTTTCTGGTTATCTCCATCACAGGGAAATGATTATCACAAAGTTTCATGAACAATCTGACTGTCAATTTCTGAGAGGTAGATGTTAAGATTGTTTAACTACTTAATGTTTAAGTACATATATTGTCAAGATTTACTTGCTGATGACATGGGCTAATAAATGAAAACCAATCCCAACATAAGTTGTATGAAGGATGCATTTGACTTAAAATACCTATCTAAGACTTCAAAAGTATGCAAGGATCCTGTGATACACAAAAACATGTTCATCACACTAATATCTATGTAGGTCAAACCTCTCAACAGTGATTTTCTTTACCCTGTTTAACAGCCAAAACCCTATAAATGAAATGTATATGACTTTCTCAAAATACAGGCAAAAGCATCTTCTGAATGTTAAAGAATTTACTATGTATTTTCCAATTGATGTAGGCAGGCTGCTGTAAACTTCAGGTTGAAAAAAAACACTCTGAAGATACTACATGTCTAAACTCTTGTGTAGGTATTCAGTAAACTATTGTGTAGATATCCTGCAAACTGCATCATCTACGCATCTGCCCAAGGCCTACTTCTTTATAAAATTGTGAAAGCAGATTCATACAGAGCTGTACCTTTTTTGACAAATACATACTAAATATCACTGAAACAGAACAGGTATACTATCAGCATATATTCAACAATGTCAGAAAGATTCATAGATCTCTTTAAAGTGTGTTCTAACCTAAACCATCATAATAATGACTGCTAATTGTTGTTTTCTGTGTGTTTTCTACATATCATAGTTTCCAGAAGTTGACACAATCAGTTCTATTGGGACAATATTAAGTCCTTTCAGTTAATGTTCTTTGTCTTTTAATTATTTCATTCTTATTACAACTTCATTAAATATATTTACAGAAACGCACTGTCAGACTATTAATTGAAATAATTATTTTATAATAGGTTTTAATTGGATTAGATCACAAAAACATCCACAATATTTGTAACCTATAAATATAATAGAAGTTAAGCTCAGCACTTTGAGCAAAAATAATCTAGGAAAAGCATGATAAGCACAATGTATTTTAGCATACAGACATTGTATTATTGATATAGGTTGCATGTACTAATTAGTTGAGGCTTCCTAACCTAGACCATGTCTTCCCCAACATTTTTTTTCTCTGTAAAGAAGCTGAGGTAATTCATTAATATTTCACTCTGACTGTCTATAGTTGGTATATTTGTAGAGTTAGGTGTTCAAAATCAACCACAGATGAAGAGTTACCTTGTATGATATTGCAGACCATAAAGTTGGGTTTCTTAATCAGATGAAAAACCTTCCTTTTCCTTTTTTATTATCATTACTAATTAATATCACATTCCATAGCTTCTGATAGGCCATTGATTGACCCTGCATGCAATATTTACAATATGACCTAGTTCTGTCACAACTGTAAAATGTATTTGTTTTACTGGGTTAAACCAGTGCATAATTTGAAGCTATTTTTTGTTCATAAAATGATAAAGTCAAGGTAACTTTACTAGAAAAAGGAAATTTGAAGAGACCTATTATATTATTGTTTTATCTCATAAACAGCACACTTTCTGACTGCAACAGAGAACATGTATGATAAAATCTCCAGTCAAGTGGACTTCATAACAGAATTTCTTGGAATTTTATCAATACTGATTGTACTATCAGTTTCAGAAAATCAAACATAATCATATCACTGGGTGTATATCAGCTTCTTGTTTCCTTTCCTTGTTATTAATATTACAAGCATTAATGACCTCCTTTCGGATGTCTGTAGCACAAAGCCAGTGTAGCGCAGACCTACATCTTTTCCCTCCTTTTTGTTTCACACTGGGGTGAAGGCCTAGGCTATCCCTGGTAATTGGCTGGGTATCCCCTTACAACAGGGCTGTTACAACATTTACACACAAAACCACCTGCTGCCATATGCACTTGTTTCTCTTCCATATTATCACAATTCTATCATCACTTTTCATTTCTTTCTCTTTGTGCCATAATCACATTACATGGCTACATGTACTAGCATTTACCACTGTGTATCATTGTGATTTTTACTTCTGTTGTTAGATCACTTGAAAGCCATCAATCTTTGTTGAAAATGTGGCTCAATCATGATCAATCTACAGAATGCTTCATCACATTTCTGGGTCTTCTAATATTTACAAATATCAATGTAAACAGCC
Organism: Ylistrum balloti; assembly: GCF_031769215.1. Taxonomy (NCBI): domain Eukaryota; kingdom Metazoa; phylum Mollusca; class Bivalvia; order Pectinida; family Pectinidae; genus Ylistrum; species Ylistrum balloti. Next base: position 428,390 of record NW_026782134.1, on the reverse strand, counting down.
ACCTAATGTTGGAAGAATCATTGCATTTGTAAGGACTGTATTAAGTAAATCTAAAACTTGAACAGTACAAATTTATGGTTTTAGTATTTACCAAGTATTAAAATGAATCTCATCATTTCAAACAAAACAAAGATGTAATATTGATGCTGCATATCTATTCCATAAAGATCAAAGACATGACTTTTGCAACAACTTTTCCAGTCCATAACAATAGGTTTGAAACATGACAAAGTAATTTGTATTGTACATGACTGTAACAATAGCTGGTATGGTGCAAAGTACCTGCATGAAAAATGACATTTGCTTCACCAGTAAGAGTCTGTAGTTCAATCCTGTTCCATCAGGTTATATTTTTTTTAAATTCAAAAATTATTTGGCTTACTCTTGGCAATATAAAAATATTAGGCCAGGATTACAAAGTTTCATAAATGCGATGGCATGCAGTAGACTCTCATCAATCTAAATCTTTATAGTAAGTATGTAAAACTGGCAATCTATATGGGAAAGTTTGGGAATATATGCCATGTTATAACCCTACACACAAGGATCATCTTTATGTACAGAATGGGGTTATTTTTAATTGACCTGGCTAACTAGATTTCTTTCAATCATTTGAATATCTAATTCTTTAAAATAAAGAAGGGGTTCAGCTGTATAGTCAGAGTTATAACATCATTCTTGAATGGTTTCTCATATATTTTTTAATTACTTAATTCCAATTATTGTGTGTTCCCCAAGAACATAATATTATATGCAATACAGAAGACCATGTACCTGACTATACATTAAACTTACCGTTTTAGGCATTTCTGGAGTAAGGTTCACCAAAGACAGGGAATGGGATAGTCCAAGGTAAAGGGAAGTAAATGTCCACGGAGGGGCAAACCCAATCTAAAAAGTGTTCCTAAAAAGAGTAAAACATTTTCTGAAAATACTGTATCAAACAACCTATCACATGCTCATACAGAATAGGCAGGGCTGCTAATGTTTCCTTAATCTACTATATTTAAGTTTGCACAAGACTTGTCTGACCTTACTACACATCTGATAAAATTGAACCAAGTTTTGGGTTGCAAAGCATTGTATGATCAAAGACTTAATAATTTCCCCCATCTTCTTGTTCCAATGAATGACACAATCACTTATATTCCTTTCAGTATCAGTTACCTTCTTTTTTTCTTGTCTAGCACCAACTATCACATGACATGGTCTTCAAACAAATGAAGGTGGTCATTACTGTATAGTTGTAGATGAATGGATGCAGAAGTTCTAATTCAGTAGATTTGTTATTGCATCTAAGTCCTGTATTCTTTGACCTCACCACCAATCATAATTAAACGATGCTGTGGTCAGTGGTCTACTACATCCTGTCTCAGAATAAAATGACCGCACCATGTCATTAATCTTTCAGCACCACCTGTCCAGTTACGTTCATTTTGACAAGTGCGATCATGATCGCGGTCATCTAAGCGCTTGAACACATTTCGATGTCCACCGTCTTATTACAAATTAATAAATGACACAAAATATACAATCAAAATATCATACAATATATACCCTTGTCTATAAATTTTACATATTTACATTTCCCCACACATAAGCGTCCAAGTTTAAACGTCCTGGTTGTAAACACTTCCACACACCTCTCGAGCCAACGGCACACATCACCACGATGTCGATCAGACACCGCCCAAAATAACGTTTTCAGATTTTGTGTGACAACAAAAAAAACCATGTCAGCATCCACAAAACAATAATTCTCACTTATCCATTGGTTCAATCTACATTCATAAAATTATCCGTTACGATACCTACCCCTTATTTAGTAATGTGTTGTTAAATCATACACTTACTTCTACGGGACCGGTTCTATTATGGCCTCCAGGGTGTGACACTCACGATAATGAGCAATGGTAGGACCCCTCTAGGATAGAATTGTAAGTTTGCTATCCGAACGGTTTTACCTTCGATACACCTCGTCACTGTAGCTGTGTTTCTGTAACAAAACTGAGACAAGCGTAATAAATAGAGAGCCTTATCATTAATGGAATTTTAACCATTTTTTTTGTAATGTAGATAAAATGTATACTACTATCTATAAGTAAATATATTGAGTATCAGATATCTAATACTGCCATATATTCTGTATAAAACGAAAACTGACTTGGCTGCGAAAAGTTGTTGCGATTCTTCATTCATAATATGCTTTTGGTTTGATTTATAGAAATAAAAGATTGATCTTATATACTTACTCTTTCAAACAAGAGGCTCTAAGATTGAAATATCACTAACTCACATCGAAATGGGTTTCATTCTCAAATTTTAAATTAACCTGTCTCATAGAAGTAACGATACTCTTCTTATAGTACGGCGAGATATCGACATGTGAGTTGTGACGTAATATTCCGATTGTATTTTCTTTATTAATCGATAAATTCCTAATCTATTGTCGTAACAAACCTGTATCATATCAAAGGCTGGAGGACCACGCCCTTCTTCCTTATTGAACACTTTTTGTTTGACTTCTTACATCATGGATTCATACTTGAATTATGAGCATCATTTACATACCATATGATTTTTTTTAAGCTCTTGCATATAATTATTTACCTTTCATGGAAGACCAATATATGAGTAAACTTTGTAAAAAAAAAACACTATTCTTATCCACCGATTTTATATCCCTTTTTCTCTTCACTTGGAATATCTGCCTTCAACATGATTTGTTTTATCATTTTAGTTTATTTACGCTAGAAATTATTGATGGAAAGCTCTTTATTTAACCTTATTAGAACTCAATCCTGCTTTCAGGTTGGGTTCGTTCGAATTCACGAAATTTTGCTGGAATGCGTTTTGTCCCTCAAATAAATCATTTGCTTAATTTATAGTAACTGATGATAATTACCTGGTCGTGTAGAAAAAGAGAATATTCCATTTACTTATTAGCCTGATCAGAGACCTAGAAATCTATTTAAGGTAGGAACGGGTATGCGCTCACAAGTACTTTTTAGTTTTAGCCGTAGGATTGCGTAGTCATATGCGAGCTCTAGTGTACCTGTTAGGTGTGGCCACTGACCGCGCGACCACGCGTCACAGTGGGCGGTGTATCCTTGGAGGACCATGTCACTTGCTGCATTATCAGGACTTAGCACCCTCCCAGGTATGATTAATTAGTGGACACCTTTTAGACATCAGGCTGTCTAGGCGTACATGTTAGACAACAACTGTTAGTATGATAAATGTGTGACAACAATGGCCACAAATAGACCCATTATGACGGCATCGTAATTAGCGTGTAGTTAACATATTTTTTATACATATGTAGCAACTACGTGTGTTAATTACAGTATTTAGGGTTTCTTCTTCTTTAGGAATGATAGGTCAAATATTCTTAAATGAAGGGGACTCAAGTTTACGTAAGTGGTTGGTTACACCCCCTGGACCTGGAGGGGCGGGCCCAAACAAGGGAAATAAGCAAATTATCTTTTTCCTTTTTCATCGACAGGAATGACAGGATTCTGTTTATATATTTGCTCAAAGGCATGCTTTGGTGAAGACGATATTTAAACTTTAAATGTTTTATTTATTTCTAAAGCAGTTGTGAAACAAAGCTATTTCAACTGAAACTGATCACTATTGTTGTCACTCTTTTGAAAATACCTGTCCATCAGTTTGTATGTAGTATATGTATGTAATAATTAGCAGAGAACTTATAGTTACGTCAAGTAGGTCTTTTATGATAAAAACTTTACATTCTCTAATGTAGATAACATATATACGAAAGTATTGATTTACTGAACCTGTCAGAACATAACACTGATGCATACACAAAGTTAGTGACCAATACAAAACATTAATTACTTGTGGTGTAATGTTGAAATGGTTTTCGGGTATCGGCTCATTTACCGATATAAAACTCCGATGTATCATATTGTAAATTCTGTCAAAGAACAAAGTCATTGCATTATACAGCATACACAAAAAATATTGAAATAATTTTCATGACGATAATGTCATTGGCCTTAACTTTCAATTTCAGTCGATTTCTTGGAATATGATTACGTCAACTCTACGTATTTGGAGTTTTTTATAGGTAGAAATATGATTTCAGTGAATAAAGTGATTTCGTTTTGTGTTAGTATACATAATATGACATCCCCACTATTGTATATTTTACAGATTCCGCAAAGACCCTGGCGCCTAATGTAATGAAAGAATTGGAATATAAACCCAAAAGAGAGTTTTACGGAAACGACTTTGACGAGCTGTAGTACAACACCTGGTCTGTGGGAGAGGAGATGACGAACAGAGAGACAAGTTTAATCCGCGAACAATATAATTCCTCCAATACAACGTGCCCTGTGTCATATGTTCTGGACACATGGGTTCAATCTTACCTGTGGAATACAACAGACAGCCTTACAAATACATCTGTCTGTCACTGTTTACAAGATGTGTTTTATATAATCCTATTTTTATATGACGTTTGCTTTTTATAATTGTCATACACGTAATGCGCGTTTATACCTTTTTCCTTTCCCCGCCTTCACACTCCTGAAGATAACTCACGAGGTCTCGATAAATAGCTGAACACGTTCTCAGAATTTATATAAAAACAAAATTTAAGACTTTGATAACAATTTATCAAGCTGTGTGTGTGTAATATAAATACGAATAATGAGGCGCAAAAGGGATTTCTAGGGGTAGCTAGATTTTAGGGAAATATTTAAGAATAATTTGGTATAATAGTTATTGACATTATGTGTACCCATTAAAGGGATAAAGTCAAGTCACATTTTCACATTGTGAAAGCGTGATGATTTGTTTTTTCCCTCGGTAATTGCAATGCTTTGAATATTATTCTTAAAACTAAGTCGTAAGAACAGTAAATTAAATACACGTATTGTTGAAATTTAAAAAATAAATCCATGCGGGTACTTTAAATGAATCGGATATATTTTTAAAGATAACGATAGGGTATGCATGGACTTTTGAATTTGGTTTTAAATGTCAAGTTCACTTCAACTCTAAATATTGCCTGGAGATAACTCTATTTGTCCACTTGTAGATACTTGAGACAGTACCGAAGTTAGACTTTCTAACACAACAGATTGGCGTGTGTGGATCTTGTTCACCTTATTGACTCAATAGTACCTGGCAGGTATGATATACTCTCACTTACCACTGGACTTCTACTGGTCACAACCCATTCAGACCCCGGTTATAACCCAGTTGACAGCCGGGCACAGTTGTACAGTATATTTATTTGGCTTATTCCGATAGCAGATAAGGACATAGTTTTGATGCGAATGAAGAATGAAGAAATAATCCGTAAAAAGTCACATCAATCTGTTTACACGGATATTGGTCACACCTAACGGTAACGATAACATTCAGCCCACCATATAAGATAAACACGATAAAGGGCTGTGATCAGCCTGTACAAACGGTCGAAGTGTATCATACACAAAATAAATTTCACTTATTGATAAAGAGATGAAAACTAAATAGGCAAAATCTGTACAACAGAATCTTGACACGAACTCTGAAACATGCTGAACCGTGAAGTTGGAAATGTATATACATACATACTTTTTTTGAAATACCCACACTACAAATTGTATTCGACTTTCTGCTTACTTATGTTTAAATTTCAAACGGCTATAGCGAATTTACACTGATCTGATTACTTTAAAACTTAAACAATTGACATGTTAATTGTCTATTGCATTACACAGTCATTCTGGTCTCCCAGAGTTACTGCCCTTCGTTTTCACTATGTCAGTACAATGTATGGTGATAAACTTGACAGCCGATGGCGACCGAGATTCTATACAGACTGTTCCCCGTAATACTGACCGATGTCATTATCCTTGTGTACCTGGTTTATCCTAAGTGTCGAGACAACACCACACTTTCTTTTGAATGAAAGATTAATTCCAAGCATGCCGTAGATGCAGACACCGGAAGTTCGGCAAACCGAAAGCTTGCTGGATAGGATTTAGTTTATGAATGGGTAAAATTGGTCAGTTGTCCCGAAAAAAACGAGCAACTGAGATTTCAAAATAAGACCCACCCTAAAATCGGCATTGTTTTATCTCAAAAATACATTTCGTGCAATGCAATAGTTGTATCTGTACACTAGAATGACATCTATTAACATCGTCTTTGTCTGCAAAATTAGTAAGGTTTGCTTGATAAAAAGAGCTCTATCTTATGCGTTTCTAAATTTCTACTAATCGTGTTTCATTTTTGCAGTGATACGGACTCGCCACGTGTATATTGGATTTATAAACTGTACATCGTTATAAACAACGGTTTACTTCTGGCTCTGTTATTTGCTTTATCAAGCATATCCAAAACTTCTATATAGTTATCATATCTTCTATATAGATCAGGACCACAGCCGTTTTGTGTAACGATATACAACAGAGGTGTAGGGAATGGGGAAATGCAGACGTTGAAATATTCACCGCAGTTGATTCTACATAAGAGAATTGACTACCAGTATTTTGACCGATTTCTGCTAACAAAAACACTGGAAGCAATAAGTTTTCAAGCGGAAATGTTGATGAAAAACATGGAAAATGTTTAATTTCGCTATCACGATCTTATTTGGCATCACATCTATTCTGGTTTAACTATTTGTATGCTGTGGTTTTCGACGCTTTCTATGCTTATCAAAATACTTCACCTTATGTTATCAGTTTCGTTTTCACGTTCCCGTTGATAATTTTGAGAATGTGACACGACTTGGATTTTACACCAGTCGGTCATCATTCCAGAATATTTCAATGGTTTTCTTGAAAGCCTCTCTTTTTGGGATTTTCTTTTCGTTTCGTTTCATCGATTGTGAGATTAGAATTATTGTTTAATTTACCAATCGGTGTGTTTTTTGTCTTACGTATTTCGTTTATATTAAACTGTGTGAAACACTTTTAACAACAAGCTTACCGTTGCAGGGATGTCCTCTTGTTTGGTGCTTATAATCGTATAATTGGAGACAATGCTTTCTTTTTCTCTGATGAGATAGAGTCGATATTATCCGTTCTTTCCCTTTCCATGATACAGTAGTGTTTTTTTTTTTTTTTTTTAATAAATGCCCATTCTTTTCTGCGATATAATATTTTTTACCCGGATGTGGCTCAGTACTATTTTTGACCCAACTGAGATATTGAAATACCGAAAAGAACATTGAATAACTCGTTCAATCATAAAAACGTGAGATAGTTCAAAGTGAGTTGTTAATGATGTCTCTCAGGTTTAAAGATGTATATCATACATAAATTTTAAGGTACACTGATTTACATAGGCAATAGAGGTTATCTCACCTGAGTAGCAGCGCATTTAATTTAATTACCGTATGGTTGCTTTTTTTTTATTTGCGATTCAGTGAATAACACGTGATCACGGGCTTTCCGTATGTTTTTCAGTGAGGTAGCCACCGCCACGCCTAAAAATAGCTGTCTGTTCAAGGGGCGATAACCTAGTAGACAAACAAGTATACCGGGGAATTGTACAGGTATGCAAGAGAACTATACATGTACATTATACACTAGAACAGCGTTGATAGTATGTCGATTGCTGATGTACAATAGACTTGCTAGATGTATTTCATTTCAGTGGTAGACTCAATTTTATTGGGATCAACGACAAAAATATAGGAGCCATGAAAGGGAATATATTCCTTCTTGATCTATTAGTTATTTCTCTATGGTTATTGAAAAATCGACATTGTCTCAGTAATGTACAACATTCAGAACGTATTCCGCGGAAGACTAAAATTCTGCCTGCTCGTCTTCCTTGTCATGTGGAGCGCAGGCGATAAGGGGACTGTCAAGAATTTATTGATTTCTCCTCATAAACCACCTACCTGTCACAATGTTTATGATTGTCTATACATACTACTGAACGCCTACTTGTTGGTAACGATCATAGCTTTGTGGTATACAAGTATTGTCGAATTAACTTTGGACATGAAATTGGAAAGCAGTGTGAACCAGGATACGCGTTAGTGTAAAGCCATTGAAATTGCACATTATACAAGTATATATGGGTTGTACCTAATAAAAAGCACACTCTTGAATTTCCTTTTCCTTGCATACATATATAACACACACAGAGATAACAATAATATAGATTCTCTCTCTCGATTTTTGGAAACTATATCAACTGGAGCATTTTTGTGTTTCAGAACTTGAATATATGGAATTAAATCACGAACATAATGAATTAAAAATATATACCATTGTCCAAACTTTTACAATTCTATACAAGTTGAATTGCTGAGGTTGTAATACAACACTATCTACTCACAAGGTAAGAAGAGCCACGCGACTTCTCGAGACAGCTCTGTATAACAGTATAATACATATATTCATAAACAATAGGTTTATACCCAGAAGTTATAATCTCACGATGTTTAGATAGTAAGAAAGACTAGTTTACGTTTGAAGGAGCAGAGAAGTGTAGTTGGATCATAACAGTTGTCACCTGTCCCCGTCGGGGCTTAAATAAACTCTATCGCTTGAAGGCGAAAAATACCGATAAATACACGGCAAAGGTACTATGGTACAGAAAGCTCAAATACTTTGTATAAGGAGAAATAAGTCCGAACTCTTTGCAATGGATGAAAACACAACCAAATACCATTCACCAGCTCTATTCCTAACAAAACCACGATCAAAAATAAAATAAAATAAACATCGTCATGTTATCATTACTTTTGTTGATCTGTATATATACATTTTATTGTTTTTTCGTTTGCCCGTTTGAAGTCGCATGGGATACCTAACAAGTGTATTGAAAGTCAATGTGATTGGAAGAATGCCAATTTCCGGCATTCGTCTTTAGATTCTGATCAAATGTTCTCCAACATGATGAATGTTCTATCTCGTTAGTTCTACCGAAATGTTAAAAACTTGAAAACCATTTCACGAAACGTAGCCCAAACATGGGATTAATCTCTCGAGACAAGTCGAAGGTTTTGTTTTTATATGTCCTATGCTAAGGGGTTGTTTGCTCGGGGTTATATGAAGAGGGTATCCTAAGATAATAGGGCCACTGAAGTATGCTTGTACTTTTATGGTGCCGTATGACCGAATCTGTGTTAACAAATGTACATTCATTATGCTGTTATCAATATTTGTATTTTCACTTCCAAAGAAAGGAGACCAAAAATGCTTCAGACCAAATTTGGCCACGCCCCTCCCACCCCAGGGGGCAGAGACCCATCGTTTATTTAAAAGTGATAACACGTCGCCCAAGAATGCTTCTGAATAAATTTGGACAAAATCCAATCACTTCTACAAGCAGAGTAGGATTTAGAAAAAATATTGCTCCATTTCCCCCATTGGGCCATGCTCCCCACGCCCCAATGGGCCGAGACCCGTCGTTTATAAAAATAAAATGATATTCCTTAGCCCAACAATGTTTCAGACAAAATTTGGGCAAAATCCAATCATTCCTACGGGAGGAGTAGGATTTTAAAATGTCCCCCTTTTAGGCCCCGTCCCCCAGGCTATTCCACTTATACAAAATTTGTTCTGCTTTCCCTAGGAATACTTCTGACGAAATATTGTAAAAACCCTGTCACTTGTTTATAAAAAGTAGCCATTTGTATGAAAAAGTTGAAGGACGAACACTGGATGCTGGATGATGCAGTATGCCCTTTGGGTTTGTTGGAAGGTTTTACCATCTTCTGATTTAGTTGGTTTGGGTAGTGCTATGTATCTACAATTGATATTCACTGGCATTATATCGATAGGAAATAGCAGCTCAATGTAAGATGGTTGCCTGTAAGGTTTTTTGTTTTTCTGATCAGTCCTAAGATCAAACGAAAACAACTAGGAACCAGGGAAACCTGCAGGAGAAAAACTGACCCAGTACTGCTTCAATAATTTTGATAATCTGTCAAAATCCAAGATGTCCACCTGTAAGCCATTTTGTCTTACTGACCAGCCCTAAAAAGAAAATGGCACAACCGGTGACCATGAGAAACCTACATATGATCCAAACATTACTTCTCAAGAAATGCGGATAACAAACAATCAGAGTCAAAATCCATGAAGGCTGGCTTTTGGCCATTTTTTTCATATCAGATTTTCTACTGGTGTCATTTGTGTTTCAGAGACTGATCACACAAATGAGTTCATGAACATAATATAAACTTTTTCTCTATATATTGCTAAATGCTATTTGTAAAGAGTTGAATGTAAGTTAGATAACATGTCACCAAATCATGTTGTATATATTATTTGAAACAAGTTAAATAGTTCAAACCAAGAAAGTGGTAACAAATCTTTGATTGTCAAAATCTGAGATTGCCATTTGTCAGCTAGTTTTTTTCTTATTGTTCCCAAAATGGGAAAAATTCTTATGAAATTTGAGAAAAGATCCATCCAGTATTTCAACAGATTTGCCTGTCAGCTATTTTAAAATCCTAGAAGGTCACATGTAGGCCATTTTGCTGGGCTCAACCAGTGACCAAAGAAAATGAACAAGTGAAATTTGAATATGTAGGGTGATTGGAATAGCCATGTGGTGATGGTCAAAATAAAAACAGTAAGGTCTGATTAATTTCTCATTTGCTGCCTCGTTTATTCACATAGATCTGAACACAAACATTTGCATGATAGACCACTCATTCCATGAAATAAAGACATACAAAACACAATATTTTTTCCTATAGGGTGTAGGTCCATTTTGACAAGTAAGTGAAAGGTTGACCACAAAACAGCAGCACTTGGCAATTATAGCTATCTCACGTAAAAACAATACCAGGATGACTAAATAAACTATGAGATCATAACCATTTACGTATCAGATAAATAATTCAAAGATATCAAACTTTTTTTTTCCATGTTAGAATCTGAATACTGTGAAATGATAGTAAATTTTTTTTAACATCACATTCCTGAAAAAAGAATCTGAAATGTTTTAACGCATATTGATGCAACTTTTTATTTACCGGCAAAGCCAGTATGAATACAAGTTGTTAACATCTGCTGTGCTACAGCTAGATGCTAAATATGAATGTAACCGACCTGCATTCATACTTGCATGAATGTAACCAAATATGTCACATATACAGCAGGAGTATAGTCTAAATAATGCTTATAGTGAAGTTAATCTTGTATCCAATTTCTCCTGCTGATATTCACATAGACAATGTGAAAGTAAAGAAAATAACATTCTTAACTTACAGTTATTGTTGCCCGCAAAATATAATAATGTATTTCAGGAAAATTGAAAAGCATACACTATAGAACAGGAAGATCTCAAATCCCAATCACTACAAATTGTATGGTTGTAAAACTGTCAACATTCTAACTGAGCTTTTAACATCAACAAATTATAAACGGGACATTTTTATGAGAAAACAATGACAGATCTCTCTAACTACTCAACAGAATGGCTTTCTATTTTTCTTTTGATAGAAACAAGACGTGACTGTTCAGTACTGAAAATAGACAGTAATTTCATTCACACATCATGTTGCTGTGTTTTAGTCCAGAAAGTTATATCACAACTTTGGAAATGTTATGAACAACCTTTTCAAACATTATTGACAATACATAAATGTACCATCATAAAAAATCCAAGAAAGATTTCTTTTAATGCAGTAATACAAGCACATTGGGGACCTTCATTGACACTTGTGTACACTTCCACTCCTTAAAAGAATCAGGGCATTCCTTATGCTATTGAAATGAAACACAAATCACTATAACATCTAATTATTTCAAATTAAACATGAACAATAGATTAAATACATCTTCAAAAGTATTAGAAAACATTTACCTTCTGTCAATAATTCATGTTTCATCAGAAGTGACTCAAACTTACCTATATTTCAAGACTGGGGAAAATGTAGATGATTTAATGTTTAACTAGTGACATCTTACCTGGTATTACATATGTGTATATGTAAATCACTACATTACTATTCATTATTAAATAACAGCCAAAAACCAATTCATATCCAAAACTTGTATAAGATTCACAGTTCAGAAAGAAATCTTGGCTTTAAAACAGGGTACTAAATACCATATAATGTTGATAACCTGTGATGAAGTTTACAAGGAAAAATTCTTTCTATTAATTTTGTATTGGTTTCAGTGACTTTTTAACAGATGAATAATATTTTCCTTGTGCTACAACTTACAGGAACACATTCTATACACTTCTACTTTAATTGTGAATCAAATCCAGTAATTTGTATAAAAGGACTCTTAAATTATCACTATCAGTCTTGGATATTTTTTAAATACCCCGGTACTACATTGATGAAGCTGTTGTTTGTTTGTTTCATAAATGTGAAATAAATCTAGTTTCTTTCATAATTATAGCATTAAATACTATTTTTTTCATTTCATATCTTACTTTTCTATCTGTCGAAATCTATATATCAACTTAAACTACCATGGTTCAGAACATTCCACCATACAATATTTTACACCACATTAACATATGGTAAATCAACTTTAATGGAACTATTTGAGGGACAAACTGTTTTTTCACAAATAAAAAAAAAAAAGGTAACATTTTATCATAGAATTTTGATTCTTCTAAACATTAATGATTTATCTGCAAATGAAATGTATTGGATGAATGATCTGTGACTGGTGGCACACTGGTTTAACCTACGCCTGTTCAATTTCACCATCACTAGTCCTATTTACGCCGTTCTGTATGTGTAAGAAATCACCTGTTGATAGGTCTCTCTCCCCTAACTTGTCTAAGCTTGTTGTATCTGGACTACAACTTAACTCCTCATGGGATTTCCTTAAAGCACTGTCCTCTTCCAATTGGTCAAGTGCTGGTTTCCGTGGACTCCAGGCATCCTGTGATAAATCATCTACGTTCTCTTTGAGCTGAACGTCTGTGTTAGCTGTTCTATATTGTTCTAGGGAGTCATTCTGGTCTGTGGTATGATTGTGCTCTATGTCTGTACTGCTACTGTATAATGAGTGAATGTTGTATGAATCTGACAAAGTATTTTGGTCAGTTTCCATTGGCTCTATTTCACCATTACCATCAGGTGTCTCTGGTTGTTCTTTGGCAATATCACAGTCTTGTGATAATTGTGAGGGTTCATACTTACTATCACTGTGTGGTGTCCATTTACTCTGTGCTACAGAGTCTGTGATTGGACTGTTGGGGAAACTAGGTGTCTCCTGTTTAATGATTGGTTTAACGTCTGTAGGAGGCACAATTGTTGATGTGACGGGGGTGGTATTTTGTGCAAGGCGTAGCTGTGCATTCTCCTCCTGTAATAGTCCCAACTGTTCTTTAGTGTCTTTGAGTTGCTGCTGTAACACATAGATCATACTCTGCATACCCTCCACATCCTCGTCAAGGTCACCCAGAAGGTCGTCCAGTTCTGGTAAAGCAATAAATTGGAGTTTCTATAAATCATTAGAACTAAAGACCCTGAGAGAAGGAGAAAATCTCACATCCCTGGAAAGGCATTCTCTTCTGATGTATCTTTCTATTCTAGTGTTGAGGCTGTTGCCTCCCTTGATTACAATTAGCTTCCCTTGTTAGAATTCTGTTCAAGGTTCATCTTTAACTTTAACAATACCAGTTTGGCAAGGCCTTACTAATGGAACTCCACTTACTAGCATCAAGTTCGGGCCTTACTTCCCTTGTTAGTGTTGGCTCTTGGGTTTAATGATTTTTCTCCCCTCATAAGCATTGTGACCAGGGCTAATAGCTTACTCTCAGTACAACATAAATCAAATCTGTTATTCTATGTTCCTTTCTTAGCATTTGGACCAAGATATATTTCTCTCTCCTCTCTTATTAGAAATGTGACAAGAGCCAATGGCTTACTTAGTACTTTAGGCCCTGGTATATGATACAGAGACTGTCAGAGGCAAACCATGTTAGCAGAATATTATCTGTGTATGTCAGATGTACATAAGCAAAACAATAAGGTTGTTGTGAACAGGATATGATGTATCCAGATAAAGTAGGCTCACAAGTAAGAAGTAACACCTGCAGATCAACCTGTTCTAAAGTGATACTGACAACCACATCTATATTGTTGTAGCTGCAGCTAGCTTTGATTAATTGCTGAAATGTCACAGCAGGTGGATTGAATACAAGCATAAATGTGATGCCATTTATAGACAGGTGTAATAACTTATCAAAAACCTCTAGACAAGCTCAAAACTAACCAAAGCTATAACTCTGCTGCATGCATGATCTCTAATTCACTGCTACTGTGTCAAACTCTGAGGAGTCGCATATGGATTTACAGTATTAACAAAAAATATGAAGTGTACAAAAAATTCCCACACATAGTGAGTATAAATGGGTGAACTCTCAACAAACACATTAGTCCTAACCTATAATAATCTCTTGCCTAACTAGACAAGTACCATGAGGAGCACTACACATATACTGGGCCTTCCTAGACATTGTACAATGAGGAGCACTACTCATGGTACAATAAAGAGCACTATTCGTATAATGGGTCCAACCTGTACAATGAAGAGCACTAGTTGTATACTGGGCCTGATCAGACGCGGTACAATGAGGAGCACTACTTGTATACTGGGCCTGATCAGACTGGGCCTGATCAGACACGGTACAATGAGGAGCACTACTTGTATACTGGGCCTGATCAGACACGGTACAATGAGGAGCACTACTTGTATACTGGGCCTGATCAGACACGGTACAATGAGGAGCACTACTTGTATACTGGGCGTTCATAGACACGGTACAATGAAGAGCACTACTTGTATACTGGGCCTGATCAGACACGATACAATGAGGAGCACTACTTGTATACTGGGCCTGATCAGACGCGGTACAATGAGGAGCACTACTTGTATACTGGGCCTGATCAGACGCGGTACAATGAGGAGCACTACTTGTATACTGGGCCTGATCAGACGCGGTACAATGAGGAGCACTACTTGTATACTGGGCCTGATCAGACGCGGTACAATGAGGAGCACTACTTGTATACTGGGCCTGATCAGACGCGGTACAATGGGAGCCTGATCAGACGCGGTACAATGAGGAGCACTACTTGTATACTGGGCCTGATCAGACGCGGTACAATGAGGAGCACTACTTGTATACTGGGCCTGATCAGACGCGGTACAATGAGGAGCACTACTTGCATACTGGGCGTTCATAGACACGGTACAATGAAGAGCACTACTTGTATACTGGGCCTGATCAGACACGGTACAATGAGGAGCACTACTTGTATACTGGGCCTGATCAGACGTGATACAATGAAGAGCACTACTTGTATACTGGGCCTGATCAGACGCGGTACAATGAGGAGCACTACTTGTATACTGGGCCTGATCAGACACGGTACAATGAGGAGCACTACTTGTATACTGGGCGTTCATAGACACGGTACAATGAGGAGCACTACTTGTATACTGGGCCTGATCAGACGCGGTACAATGAGGAGCACTACTTGTATACTGGGCCTGATCAGACGCGGTACAATGAGGAGCACTACTTGTATACTGGGCCTGATCAGACGCGGTACAATGAGGAGCACTACTTGCATACTGGGCGTTCATAGACACGGTACAATGAGGAGCACTACTTGTATACTGGGCGTTCATAGACACGGTACAATGAGGAGCACTACTTGTATACTGGGCCTGATCAGACGCGGTACAATGAGGTGCACTTCTGGTATATAGGGCCTACCCAGACATGTTGTATTGAGAAGCCCTACTGGTATATTGGGCCTACCAAGACATGTTGCATTGAGAAGCCATACTGGTATATAGGGCCTACCAAGACATGTTGCATTGAGAAGCCCTACTGGTATATGGTGCCTACCCAGACACGGTACAATGAGTTGCACTTCTGGTATATGGGGCCTACCCAGACACGGTACAATAAAATTCTTTACCAGACTGGTTGTTGGTCATTTCTTGGACAAGAGATTTCTGTAAGGCAATCTCTCCTTCCAATTGTGCAGTCTTTCCAGAATTGATCACCTTTCCAAGCTCCTCATTCTCCTGGAGGAGCATCCGACACTTGGCCATCAGTCGCTTACCAGTTTGGCTGAAAGTATCAAAACAAATGGGACATATAATGAGGACCTCTAACAGAAAAGGGCAGCAATCCCTTACCAGGTGAAAGTTGGACCTTCTTCAATGCAGGTGGTCAAGCTGTGAAGTTAACTAAAAAAAAAAAAAAAAAACAAAAAACAAAAAAAAATGCAAACAACAAGGAGTTATTTTTATAAAAAACAACACTTGGAAGTCAATATCAATGCTTTGGAATCCAGGTTGACAGTTGCATATATTGTAAAAAATATCTTGGCTGTACAATTCCCCATCCACAGCCAGATTTACTGAAAATAATCCATCACTCTCTAACAAAGTTTTAATCCAACATGCCACATCCCACAAGCCATCAGCCAAACCAATTGTTCCTAACTTTGTTATCTAATCCCTGCCTAAGTAAGAAAAATTGTATTTCTACTACTCATCTATAGCCAAACTTGGGATTTCTAGGCCCTTACCTACTGTCACACTTTCGATCTCTAACCCCTTTGAACTTCTGGATTACAGATTCATAATCTGTCACCTAAAGCTGAAGTCAAGATCTGCAGTCAATGACCATCCAGGCAAAAATTCTTATCCATTGTTTCCTGAACCCTTCACCAAATTTTGAATTCATATTTAACGATATACAGTCAAGCATTCAATTTGCTGATCCTGACTTATAACCAAATTTCTAGCGTAATTCTCCAACTTATAGCCAAACATAGGAGCTATAAACCCTGAACAATTACAAAATTTAGAATCTAAAGGCCTTATTCTATAGCAAAACTTTGGATCTCTAACCCCCTACTTACAGGCAAACACTTTGGATCTTTAGCCCCCCCCACTTATAGACAAATTTTGGAACTTTAATCCTCCACTTACAGGCAAATTTTGGTATCTTGTCCCCCACTTACAGTCAAATTTTGGATCTTTAATCCTCTACTTACAAGCAAACATTGGATCTAGGTGTACTGGTACAGTTGTCTAAACATAAACATTTTATTTTATATCTCCTAAAGCCAAGCTGGATTAGTAGATCCTCCCATACACCTGACTTTTTCTTTTAATCTCCACCTTCTGATCAGTATCTCTCAATTATCAGCCAAACTTAGCATGCATAGTCCCTCACTAACTGCCAAACAGAGGATAGTTCTTGTACCTAAAGCCAAACTATGTACCCATTGTTCCCCAATCACAAAAATTTGGACTTAAAATTACCCAACAAACAATTTTCAGATCTATAGGGTCTCACCTAAAGGCTAACTACAAATCCACTGGCCCTCACATACAACTTATAGGCAAATTTCAGACCCGTAGACCCTCTCCTATAGCCAAACTGCATGTCTAAAGACCCTAATCTACAGAAAAATTTCCTATCTACAGGCCCTCAACTACATGCCCACAACTAGGGCAAACTTCATATCTACAGGCCCTCACCTACATGCCTTCAGCTAAGGGTAACTTCATATCTACAGGCCCTCACCTACATGCCTTCAGCTAAGGCAAACTTCATATCTACAGGCCCTAACCTACATGTCCACAGCTAAGGGTAACTTCATATCTACAGGCCCTCACCTACATGTCCACAGCTAAGGTTAACTTCATATCTACAGGCCCTCACCTACATGCCCACAGCAAAGGCAAACTTCATATCTACAGGCCCTCAGCTACATGCCCACAAATTATGGCAAACTTCAGATCTTTGGACCTTCAACTACATGCAACTTAAGTTCAAATTTGTAATTCTCAACAACAGACAAATTTTGTCTACAGAAAAAAAAACTGAAACAGTTGATGTAAAATTTTCTACCTTAAACAAAATTTTTGCATTAAAATAAACATATTTTTGATGACACAGTATGCAAGATAAAGACTAAACTAGAGTGACACATAGAAAACTAAAGGTCACAACATACAAAATGTTAAAAAAATTGATACATATATGTACCAATCACCATATACATTTGGTTAGTTATTTTAAGGAAATATCAATGTAAAATTTCCTAAATAGTACAAGCTGTTCAGAATGTAAGAGAGGAGATGCATTTACATTTTTGTTCCTCTTTTTTCAAACATTCTTGTAGGTTTAAATGCAGTTCTTCTATATCTATATTACATGAGGCCTGCAAGGACTTCACTTAAAACCAGCAGAACCTATCCACAGTTATACAATTAGAGAAGAAAGTTTGTTCTATACATATAACTTATTCATAACAAAGATCTACTGTACACCAACTTTATAAGAAACGAGGTAATGCAGCTTGCCTATATCAATCAGAAAGTCATTGGGTTTTCTTCTCTTTTCAAAATAGAAAAACCGACACAAAAATCTTTGCTTCTTCCCAGCCAGGGGGAGAGTCATAAAAATGATCTAACTGCATTCATAGTTGTTTGAACTCCATTTGTTAAGGTAGTGTTTAGATCACAGGTAGTACTAGTATTGGCCTGTCATGACCATACATCCATGATTACCTTACAGGTGTAATTACAGAGGCTAGAACTAGTGGATTATATACAGAAATATTAATCTTACATCAAATGAAATATTACTAAACCCCATTTTTTTCTTTTAATGCACGTGTACTTAGATTGGTGCCATCAAATTTTAGTATATTGTTGATTTTTGGCCAATTAGAACATAGGGGATTGTACACATTATTGTGCATCATTGTATTAACATACAGAAACTAATTAGTGCTATATTGTCTTAGCACAATACATTTGCTTCCAACATATAGGTATGTTTACAGTGTTATATACAATACTTCCAACATATAGGTATGTTTACAGTGTTATATACAATACTTCCAACATATAGGTATGTTTACAGTGTTATATACAATACTTCCAACATATAGGTATGTTTACAGTGTTATATACAATACTTCCAACATATAGGTATGTTTACATGTTATATACAATACTTCCAACATATAGGTATGTTTACAGTGTTATATACAATACTTCCAACATATAGGTATGTTTACAGTGTTATATACAATACTTCCAACATATAGGTATGTTTACAGTGTTATATACAATACTTCCAACAAATATGTAAGGTCACACTATTATATATGAAAGACTTTTATAAAAAAAAAACACTTCGTCAAAACTGTAAAACTTTATAAACATCAAGAACTGACGAAAGAAAATGACACAACGGAAATACTAACACTGCATTGCTCTTTGACACTTGACTTGATGAAATACCACAACAATGACTGCATTTTTTCAACAACCTGAGTCAATATTTCCAAACTTAAAGCCATGTGTATCATTCACCAAACACATTCAATTAACATGAAAACAGTTACTTTGTGTTAACCTAAGTGATATCAAAAATGAAAGTCTGAGGATGGAATGATAATATTGAATATATCAAGACCCCAAAAATTTTCAGATCATAATCTAAGAAAGTCTCTAGAATATGTAAATAGATAAAGACAGGCATTTTTGCTATACATCAAAGTTGTAGGTGAACAAATCAGGTGCAATCATGTGAAAGGTCATTAGGAATGCATGTGTTAAATAGGAAAGCATTTTCTATAAGTGTATAAGACATTAATTGGTTATTTGACAGAAATAAATAAAAAGTTTTAAAGGATTTTTATAAAGTCCTGTAACTCTAGCAAATGTTGACATATTTTTATAAATATTAATTTCATTTGAGATCTAAATTCTGAAAAGAAATATAACAAATTTTGTTGTAATCTGATGAAAAGAACTCAAGCTATTCAAAGGAAACCCTAAAACAGAGAGACAGACACACACAGACCAAAAAAATATGCTCCCAACCTACAGGGGCATAAAAAGTAGGGGTTGCCAATATTCTTTCTTTTTCTTTCTTAAATTTAGCTGTCAAACATTCATAGAAAAAAAAGTATATCCCTAGAGAACTGGATTGAATTAAAACATTTCTGATCTAAATGGTATATATAATTGATAATATCTGTGCATTAGTGGGTGTACTACATAACCTACAGTACAGAAGACAATTTATCATTGGCTTTCACTATGGAAGATATAAGACTTTCTACCACTACATAACAGTAATATCTTGCTACATGGCTGAAAGTTGTAGATAATATTATGTAACACATCCTAACCAGACACATGCCATAGTAATGTCTATTTTTTGCATATCCACAGCACATTACAGTTAACAGATAGGCTTCACATCTTTGAAAGGGCTAAATCAGCCTATCTCCTGCTGTGATCAGTGTTCATATCAGAAAGACGCCAATCACAACAGCATCTGTCATCAAGGCCTCTGATTCTGATCTGTTTTTACCTTTTCACTTGACTAAACTGAAAATCAAACCAATTTGTGTCTCATAACCACCCCTCCTTTCTTTTTCTTCCTTTGTTCCCTCTTTACAAGAAGTCATAATTTTGGTACAAAGTAATCTCATGTGCCAGCATGAAAAGAAATAGTTGTCATTTCAAAATAAAGCATTATTTTTAAAAACTACCAACCAGAATCCCTAACAATTACTGAAGAATAACCTGAAAATCAGGTCTACAGAGAAATGTGACGTCCTGAGTAATGACTTCTGATTTTAGCAGAAATCTAATCTCCTTGTCAGCAATTAGTCTGAATCTTGTTTCAAACAGATTTGATGTTGGAAAATGAAATTCTGATCAGACTGCAAAGAGTTATTTTTAAACATCTTTGAGAGAAAAAAACAAATTCTGCCTAAAATACTCAGTAGGAGATGTGTCTACTCTGAAGTCATTACACATAGTATTGGACCCTTGTAGTGACATATGCAGTATGGGACCCTTGAAGTGACATATGTAGTATGGGACCCTTGAAGTGACATATGTAGTATGGAACCCTTGTAGTGACATATGTAGTATGGGACCCTTGTAGTGACAAATGTAGTATGGGACCCTTGTAGTGACATATGTAGTATGGGACCCTTGAAGTGACATATGTAGTATGGGACCCTTGAAGTGACATATGTAGTATGGGACCCTTGTAGTGACAAATGTAGTATGGGACCCTTGTAGCGACATACGTAGTATGGAACCTTAAAGTGTCATCACTTGTATATAATATAGTTATCATTGGTAATGAGTCACCTTTCACTTTTTAGTATTTACCTGTAAACTGAGGTTTACAAAAACAATCTAGAATGGACAATATAAATTCATTTTGCAATAAAGGCTTGTACTAAATAGAACAATGCAGAAAATTTTAGGTACCAAATTTTTCATTTCATAATTTTTCATCTGCTTTTGGATTAATTTTTTGTAATAGAATATGATTTTAACTTTATCTTATTCATATCAATTCTTGTTTTCCATGTAGCTTTACATTGGAAAGAAATGGATAGGAATACCTTGAATAGTGATAAATTCAGACAGTAATAAAACATACGATATAAAGAAAAGACACGGTTAAGGAAGTGCTGGGCGAACATCATGTTACCAAAGATAAAGAACGATGATCATTTAATCAAATACATGAAAGTTTTGTTTAAACAGAACATTAAGAAACTAGAAATTTCTAGCAGGAATCACAACTGATAATTTCTCGCAGGAATCACAACTGATGTTGACACAGGAGATAATTCCTTTGGGCTCCAATTAGTTCCATCGAATGCACACCTCTTTTCACATACACTGAATGAACAAACTCCATCGATCATAATGCTCTCAACAGAAACCTTTGCAATAAGGAACACATTTTATCACATACTTTTCAGTATATTCTCCTTTAACTTTCTCGCACCACAAAATGTCATTCCAAATTGTAGAGCTTGCAACACAAAATCCTCCCTAATATGAAAGAATTCTTTATGATAAAACATGGCAACAACTTTTTTCCCCCCACACACAAGAAAACATGTTTCATTTGCTATTTTGTTTGCTTTTCATCTCACTCAAGTTCTTTTTTTTTCCAGAAAAACACAGCACAATATGATCTGCGACTTAACACATATTGATCCTCACTGAATCTGGAAAACATCTTTATCCAAACAGCACTTTAGGGATTACATTATGTAGAATTCTAGGAACTTCAAAAAAAATGCAGCCGAATTTGCTATCAAAAACAAGACTACCAATTAAGTTTCATATTTTTTTCAGAGAAAGATTATGTCTGTTCCTTAGGTTTCAACAAATGTTTATCTTTCTTCCAACACATCACTCATATGAGGAGTTGAGCCTTGATGTCTCATATTTTCATTTCAAATGTTTCAAAATACTTCACTGCAGAAAGAATGAATCTTGTGTAATTGCTTTTTAAACAGCCATTCCTTCTGCAAGGCATTAGTCTACACTATGGCTAATATTTGATGCCTGTTATCTTGAGATGCAGGCCATTCAGCAAAGTCTACAACCACAAATGACAGTCCAAACACACTTCCCTCTTTATGTTGACAGATTTCAGTATACCACAATATGTGGTATTTCTTACCTTTTCCTCCTAAGGGGAGAACAGTAATAACATTTGTAGTCTCTTGAGAAAAGTTATAATAAGATATCTTAATATAACTGCAGTAACAGTAGTGTATAAATATGATTACTGTCCATCACAATTTGTTGCCCACTCTGACCCATTAGAACAGTTTTTGAATATATTGTCTTTCATAGGGTACATTTACTTACAACAGTAGCTAGGTTTTTGATGATTTGTGTAGACTGGATGAGCACAGCAGAGTCATGGTGTATATTTGAACCATCAATTATTATTTCTGCTGGGTAACACTCTTGTAGGTAACCTGTACAACTGTTTGTATCCTTAATGATCTTCTTCAGTTGTCAAATTTCTGGTGGCATAATTTCTTAGGTAGAAGACCAGTTTATACCCGAAATTCTGATTTTTTGTTGTTCAATACTACAACGAGATGATCTTCTGTTCCAACATTTTTGTTAAGAGATGATTTGGTTTGAGTTTTACTTTTAACATATATTCAACACTTTGTATCATTGTCATTGTAGAGTAGATTTAGAAATATCTCATCCTTTGCTTTGACGACAAATTATCTCTATAGCTATTGGCCTCATACTTGTAGAGTCATAGTTATCAACTCCTGCTGACTAACTATGGCCTTGTAGAGTTGTAGTTATTAACTCCTGCTGATGTCAGTATCCCTGCTGACTAACTATGGCCTTGTAGAGTCATAGTTATTAACTCCTGCTGATGTCAGTATCCCTGCTGACTAACTATGTCCTTGTAGAGTTGTAGTTATTAACTCTTGCTGATGTCAGTATTCCTGCTGACTAACTACTGCCTTGTAGAGTTGTAGTTATTAACTCCTGCTGACTAACTATGTCCTTGTAGAGTCATAGTTATTAACTCCTGCTGATGTCGGTAATCCTGCTGACTAACTATGTCCTTGTAGAGTCATAGTTATTAACTCCTGCTGATGTCAGTATTCCTGCTGACTAACTACTGCCTTGTAGAGTTGTAGTTATTAACTCCTGCTGACTAACTATGTCCTTGTAGAGTCATAGTTATTAACTCCTGCTGATGTCGGTAATCCTGCTGACTAACTATGTCCTTGTAGAGTTGTAGGTATTAACTCCTGCTGACTAACTATGTCCTTGTAGAGTCATAGTTATTAACTCCTGCTGATGTCAGTATCCCTGCAGACTAACTACTCCCTTGTAGAGTCATAGTTATTTACTGCTGCTGATGTCAGTATCCCTGCTGACTAACTATGTCCTTGTAGAGTCATAGTTATTAACTCCTGCTGATGTCAGTATCCCTGCTGACTAACTATGTCCTTGTAGAGTCATAGTTATTAACTCCTGCTGATGTCAGTATTCCTGCTGACTAACTATGTCCTTGTAGAGTCATAGTTATTAACTCCTGCTGATGTCAGTATTCCTGCTGACTAACTATGTCCTTGTAGAGTCATAGTTATTAACTGATGCTGATGTCAGTATTCCTGCTGACTAACTATGTCCTTGTAGAGTCATAGTTATTAACTCCTGCTGATGTCAGTATCCCTGCTGACTAACTATGTCCTTGTAGAGTCATAGTTATTAACTCCTGCTGATGTCAGTATTCCTGCTGACTAACTATGTCCTTGTAGAGTCATAGTTATTAACTCCTGCTGATGTCAGTATTCCTGCTGACTATGTCTTTGGGGAATAAGAATGATCATTTTTAACCAACTTCCTTTAATATCTTTTATTTCTTTCCATCTTGATGGACTACTTGATGATCTGCTGATCAGTATGATGTCAACATGGACTAACTGCATGTTCATAACACTGATGATCTGCATGATGTCAACACTGATGAACTTAACGATATTATCCTCTGTATGAACAGGGAAACGATGAATTACTAAAAGTTGCTTACATCAGCTGAAACTCTTCTAATGGTGGCGTTGATATACCATCAATATTTCACTTTATCAAAGGGTCAAGAGATTGCACTGATTTACTATCAATATTTCACTTTTAAAATCACAGGTTTGGAAACTTACCTAATGAAATTATGAACTTTTTTGCACATCTTTCCTGTATCTTAATATTTGCACTTACAGTTGACTAGTGTTTAATGCCATGATTCCATAGAAAAGCTCAATAATCACCAACACTTAGCACTCTTCATCACTTGTTGAAAATCACAGATTTCCTCAAATTTCTTTTTACAAATGCACATGCACAGAAGAATTCCTCCCCCCTTCCTTCTTTTTTTCATATCCTGATTATCAGAATCAACACAAAACAGTTTTTGTCCTGAAAAAAAACTCAATCTTTTTTCATCTAAGTATCACAGAATTATATATCACCATGTCTGACAGTAAAATCAATGTCTATTTTATGACTGTCACACATGCATTTATCATCACCTTTATAATAACAAGCATCTCTTATAAAGCCAGGAATGAGAACAATTTGTTATATTCAGTTTATGAAGTATTGTATATCATTTCATTACATTAATCTATTTTTGCCACATAAACAAATTATCAAAAATGATCAGCTATTATATAAGCACCATCAAAGAATTTTTTGGTTAAAATCTGTTTAGTTTTTCTTTAGTCTTGTAACAATGGAATATTTTGTTCCCTTTTTTTAATCCATCATTAGAATCTCTTAGTTCACAAGCTGATTTATCAAATGTCTGTTTCGATCTATGTTACCAAAGATCAAAACGGAAGCAGAAATCTGAACAACATTCTGCCCTTTAAAATTCTCCACTGATATTAGCATCATAAAAGCCTCGACACAGTGATGTAAATCCATGACCCCCAAACAATGAATGACAGAAATAGATATTCAATGCCACATAGGACAAATTCTATTTAAACCACCAAATTCATGGTGACAGTATAAACATCATTTTATGGGGTATAAATTAACTTTACAACAGAATTTTTAAGGTACCATTAATCATACTATTTTTGTAAATATATACAGATGGAGATATCCATTAAAAAAAACAACAGACAACATTATAAACTACATATAGGCAGACATACACAATAGTACAGCTAAAACAAGCATTAAGAAAATAGAATGTTTTAAAGGTAGCAGCAAACAAAGGCATAAATAAAATGTAAACCAAAGGTATGTGTACCTAAGTATTTCTTACTTAATCAGGCATCAAACTGTGTACAAGTGATAAAGGTATCATAGGTCTATCAATACAGGAACTAGTATCATAGGTCTATCAATAGAGGAACTAGGACTGTAGGTCTATCAATACAGGAACTAGTACTGTAGGTCTATCAATAGAGGAACTAGGACTGTAGGTCTATCAATACAGGAACTAGTACTGTAGGTCTATCAATACAGGAACTAGTACTGTAGGTCTATCAATACAGGAACTAGTACTGTAGGTCTATCAATACAGGAACTAGTACTGTAGGTCTACCAATACAGGAACTAGTATCATAGGTCTATCAATAGAGGAACTAGTATCATAGGTCTACCAATACAGGAACTAGTACTGTAGGTCTATCAATACAGGAACTAGTACTGTAGGTCTATCAATAAAGGAACTCGTATCATAGGTCTATCATACAGGAACTAGTACTGTAGGTCTATCAATACAGGAACTAGTACTGTAGGTCTATCTATACAGGAACTAGTACTGTAGGTCTATCAATACAGGAACTAGTACTGTAGGTCTACCAATACAGGAACTAGTATCATAGGTCTATCAATAGAGGAACTAGTATCATAGGTCTATCAATACAGGAACTAGTACTGTAGGTCTATCAATACAGGAACTAGTATCATAGGTCTATCAATACAGGAACTAGTACTATAGGCCTATCAATACAGGAACTAGTACTGTAGGTCTATCAATACAGGAACTAGTACTGTAGGTCTACCAATACAGGAACCAGTACTGTAGGTCTACCAATACAGGAACTAGTATCATAGGTCTATCAATACAGGAACTAGTACTGTAGGTCTACGAATACAGGAACTAGTATCATAGTATCATAGGTCTATCAATACAGGAACTAGTACTGTAGGTCTATCAATACAGGAACTAGTACTGTAGGTCTATCAATACAGGAACTAGTACTGTAGGTCTATCAATACAGGAACTAGTATCATAGGTCTATCAATACAGGAACTAGTACTGTAGATCTATCAATACAGGAACTAGTACTGTAGGTCTATCAATACAGGAACTAGTACTGTAGGTCTATCAATACAGGAACTAGTACTGTAGGTCTACCAATACAGGAACTAGTATCATAGGTCTATCAATAGAGGAACTAGTATCATAGGTCTATCAATACAGGAACTAGTACTGTAGGTCTATCAATACAGGAACTAGTACTGTAGGTCTATCAATAAAGGAACTCGTATCATAGGTCTATCAATACAGGAACTAGTACTGTAGGTCTATCAATACAGGAACTAGTACTGTAGGTCTATCTATACAGGAACTAGTACTGTAGGTCTATCAATACAGGAACTAGTACTGTAGGTCTACCAATACAGGAACTAGTATCATAGGTCTATCAATAGAGGAACTAGTATCATAGGTCTATCAATACAGGAACTAGTACTGTAGGTCTATCAATACAGGAACTAGTATCATAGGTCTATCAATACAGGAACTAGTACTATAGGCCTATCAATACAGGAACTAGTACTGTAGGTCTATCAATACAGGAACTAGAACTGTAGGTCTACCAATACAGGAACCAGTACTGTAGGTCTACCAATACAGGAACTAGTATCATAGGTCTATCAATACAGGAACTAGTACTGTAGGTCTATCAATACAGGAACTAGTATCATAGGTCTATCAATACAGGAACTAGTACTGTAGGTCTATCAATACAGGAACTAGTACTGTAGGTCTATCAATACAGGAACTAGTACTGTAGGTCTATCAATACAGGAACTAGTATCATAGGTCTATCAATACAGGAACTAGTACTGTAGATCTATCAATACAGGAACTAGTACTGTAGGTCTATCAATACAGGAACTAGTACTGTAGGTCTATCAATACAGGAACTAGTATCATAGGTCTATCAATACAGGAACTAGTATCATAGTATCGTAATATATTGATATAGGTCACTTAGAGGTGACTTTTGATACAGATAACCTATGGGTTGGACTGATGATACAGATCACCTCAAATTGTACTAGTGATACATATCATATAACAGTGAACTATTGATACAGGGAACCTAGGGGCAGACTGCTGATTCAGGTACTTTGGCATGGATTATTGATACAGGTTACCTTGGGGTGGACTTTGGTACAGATTACATAGCAGTGGGCTATTAATAAAGGGGACCTTGGGGCGGACTTTGGTACAGATCACATAGCAGTGGGCTATTGATACAGGGGACCTAGGCGTGGACTTTTAACATTTTTGGTTGACATTTTTTTAATTACAATTTATTCTCAGTATGTACCATGTATCTGGTTTGAGCTATGATTTAAAATACAATAATTAGAGGTTAAGAACAAAGATGATAGTAATCTGTCATGCAGAGTTTGGGTATTTGACTTCAAACAATTGGTTTAGTTCTTAATAAGCTAGGTGGTGATAAATGTACCTTCAAAAAGATTTTAGCATTTCTATACAATGTCACCAAGTTTGGAATATGATCCATCAAAGACCAGTGAACATTAGTGGAATGTGGCATGCAGCACTCTAATGGTCAACAGTTGATATATGGCAAAGTAAATTATATATATATATATATATATATAAATAATATCTGTTGATCATTAAAGATAACATTGAATTGAGTTAAATTGTCAAATATTTCTATAATTCCGTGTCAATCTCTTATATGTAGATATCTGATTGAACTCTCACTCAAGAGACAGCATAAGAAAATATAAGGTTTGCATTTAAACAGATTTTCCAAATTAGAGTCAGACTTCACAACAAAAGTCATTATAAAATACTCAATTACCATCCCATCTAGAAACAAATAAACATTTATTTACAGGCTATAAAAACAAAAGAAAATCTATTTATGTTCTCTGTGGGTGTTCAATAAGAGATTTCATGAAGATTTCAATAACATTGATGAAAGTTCTGTATCGAATTATGATAAAATGTCACATGAAGTAAATTTCATATCTATAGATTTTTATAAATACCTTATATGTAATTTTGTTCAGATTGGATGGGCAAAACATCAAAGCAGACAATCACATACAAATAAACACACAGCTAATCAAGATCTGAACATTTCAGTAAAAAGAAAGTATTTCATAATTTAAGGCATTCAAGTGAAAATATTCTTCAATATTATGAACAGATGTTTCTCCTAAATACAATGGTATATTTATTGTACACTACATCATGACCATGAAGCAACGTATCTCCATAAATTTCCTATTGACAAGTTAACACATCAATATGAGACTGAAACTAAAATTACAACCAACAACTCACTGATAGAGATAATTACAGACTTTTCCCCCAACAATGTCTCTACGAAGAAACATATTCAATCTGCCAAACATAGCTTCATATCATTTTATCAAAAAATGAAGCAGGATTTTAAATACAAACCTTTGATCAACTGCAATGTTATCTTCAAATTCCAACATGTAATTATGTCTCAGAAATGTTTCCTAAAAGTCATGTCATATCTCAGTATTTCTCTCCATTATTTTGATTTCAAAGCCAGGGGAAGTTCATGCTACTGATAAGAGAAATAGATAATTTTGAATTTGAATGTTTGTTTCTTCTCAGTGATAAGAAGTTAATAACAAAATGTCAAAAAAGGACAGTAAATTATGATAGTGGCAGCAACAGTTCTGTCCCAAGATTCGCGACAAATTGTCACTCCACACTATGGGCAGTGACTGAAATTAGCAGTTTATCCACTGATGATACCTCAAATAATACCTAACAACAGTAGGACGAACTGCAGGGGCTCAGTTCCTGTCCTCTATTGAACACAGTCTGGTTAATGGTCTGGCAGCTTCATACCAATAGTATGTGGTTCAGTAAGCCTCAAGTGTGTCAATTAATAAATGGAGTTCAAATTCGGAAAACGCCACAGCGAGATGAAAGTTTGGCTAAAGTCTCGGGAACTGACCGACGGTCTGTTTCGGACACTTTCCTGAGCGCATCAAACACCTTTGGCTGCAGTGGTACAATACGAACCTGATACGGGCATTACAAACTAAAATGGAAACAAATCTTGAGAAGCCTTACATGTCATGTTGGTAATGAATTGGTCAGTATTATAAAAGTTACCAAAAGGGGTGATAAGCACCTGTCTGGTGTGAACTTCCAAGCACTTAGTTCATTTTGGGTTTGTTTGAGTTTCTCCTGTGATTCGTCCATTTCCTTGGTGATCCTCTGGAACACAAGATTGACTGCAGGGTCCAACAGCATTGATCTTAGTTGAGCAGAGTTTTGGGTCTGTGCTTGTTTCATTTCTGCAATTTGGTTCTGAGAATAAAAATAGCAACAGAGTGGCAATACTAGTGCTTAATAAATCATACCACAAACGCATTTCAGTATTTTCAACATAAGTCTGTGCTAGGTGACACAATTATGAATTGTCTATAAAAATCAGGAAATTTACCCTCAAAAGTACAAAAGATACTTTGAAAAACATTCCTTGTTTCACAAATAAACACCTAACATACTGATATTGATATAACTTTGATCTTTGGTCATTATGTTCTAACCCCTAAAGCACTTCTATATAATATACTTTATTATTCTTTCCTAAGAAAAATTAGTTTGTGATATTCATTATTATGATACTAAATTGATAAGTGATAAATGAATTATATCATACAATGTAGTCCTGTAGCTCCTGTTCTTTAGTGGTCAGGCGGTGAACCAGAGTGCTCTCCCGTCTCATATTATCACGCAGCTGTTGCTTCATTTTTTCCTCAAGCTCTTTCATATCACTATCATCATCTTGGGAAAGAAAATTTTGAAAATAACTTTCTATGCATTAAATGTTTTCTGTATAAAATTATGTAAACCAATGAAATATACAGATATGGTCTCCTAATATATATTTATTCTTCATAACTAATATCATCCAGCCTTTTCTTATTCACAGCAACAGGCACAATTGGCAATAGTTTTGAAGTCTGATTTTGTTAAAATCTTCCATACCTCCTTTACGGCCTCTTTGCTGTCTTTCTTCTAGATACCGCACATACTTTTCTTGTTCTTTCACCCTGACAAAAGTAAGTTATGATAATAAATATTTCTTGTGTGATGAATAGAGCTTATCCATTTATGTGTCTTACTGAATGAAGTTAATATTAACAGACAGATTTAAGGGCCATGATTGGCCATGGCAAGGATGTGAATATTCAAACAGCTGAATTGAAATAAAAAGTCTTGATTGATAATCAAAAACCTAATAAGCTTACTTGTTGATCAATTCTTCACGGGTAAGTTCATTTAGGTCTATTGTTTCCATTTTCACCTGAAAAGGATATGTATGCAAATGCATCAATAATCATGATAATATTAGCAATGGAAATGGTGTGAGTTCATGGGATCAAACTCTTATTGTTTTATTGTTATTGTTCATACTGTGGCACCCCTGCCTGTTTCATAATATTTTCATAGAATAACTCTTGCAGAGGTTGCCCTAACCATCAAATGCCTGTGCCCATATATAGCATACAGTATATATGTATGTAGTCTTCACACAATAAACTCAGTGCATGGATATGAAACTAAATGTACTAACTGATCAACTCTCTCCCAAAAATGAGATAAGACCCTTTCTCCAATGAGTGGAAACTGGATACTCGATTATTCAGCACTTGAGATATATTCCTTCAACTGAAATTTCTTACCCTTTTAGGTGATGGCGGGCTATCTGTCATGATTGATAATGTAACCTGGAAAAAAAAATCAATTTATTTTTCATTATAATAAATCTATGTCAGTATCTGTGTCTTTAAAAGTTAAGCGCAGTTTATGTGTCAAAGTTTAGACTGTATCTGTACCATGAACAGCTAGTGTTTGCTAACAATTTCCTGTCCCCATCAGGTGAAATTCAATTAAGTTAATAACATTATGCAGAAGCACCTTCCAATCATCTTATACCACCTTCATCACAGTCACCATTTTGATACTTTTTTATAAACTTGATTCAATGCCTTGGGTAGCTTCTTCTACCTTGTACTCATTACTTAGATTATCTTATAAATTACAGAAATGTCCATAATGATTAATTTTGACTACCAGTAAAACACAGAATAATCATGTCTGGTTAGCTGGAAGACCTTTGCACCTCTCATGGAATCACACAGTCACAGTTCAATTTCAGCAGTAATCAATTAACTTTGACCAAGGTTTCTTTTTATGGCTA
The DNA here is from genome assembly GCF_031769215.1 of Ylistrum balloti. Lineage (NCBI taxonomy): Eukaryota > Metazoa > Mollusca > Bivalvia > Pectinida > Pectinidae > Ylistrum > Ylistrum balloti. The sequence continues at coordinate 396,568 of NW_026782134.1, read as the reverse complement.
ACGAAAGATATATACATGCAATATCATGATACACATTTTAAATTTTGAAATAATTTGTGAAGAAAAGATTCACTTCAATTATTAATATTGTCAAATGCCAATGGTCAACTGAATGCCCCGATTGCTGATACAGAAAAATGTATTAAAATTTCTTCCAACCAACAGATTTAATGCACTTAAAGTAAATGTGTGATCTTTCAGTACATAATATGTTTATGCAGAAAGGTTGAACTTTAGTATGGTGTCACAACGCTACTTAACTTGCCCAATACCTGCTTCTGAATTAGCAGTTTCACTTTCTATTGACGTGTACGTCTCATTTCCGAGAAACAAAAAAACAAACCATTCAAGTAATTATCCTTGAATTCAAAAGACGCACTTTCATGTCAAATACGAATAAAATAACTCTGGACACTTTTTTTTGCCGTATTATTGCATACCATCACCCACCCGGGAATTTAAACGTGCCAGTATGACAGTAGAGTTGGATGTAGTCTTAGTAACAGAATAACTCAAATATACGAACAAGAAATGAGAAGGAAACCGCAGGAACGCGATGTATGGCGGGAGTACAATGTACGGTGTTCTTTATGATGTAATATTCGGAAATGATGTTAAGAATAGCACTATGATGTTAAATACTGCATACACTGATGATAGACGCATTCTAATAACTTGATCATGGCGTCAATTTAGGCTCGCCACGCCTTATTACTTCCTTGAATCCTTTCTATACAAAACGTATGTTGTAAACATTGGATATTTAGAAATCATCAAATGTTACTATCGCCGTTCACCTTCACTTTCTTCACGCCTGCTGACAATGAAATTCTGCAATCAAAGGTAAATTTCAACGACGTTTCAAACTGTCCATCGACACAAGGGGGCCGCCATATGTAATTAACATAGGAATTGTGGGAAGGCAGCATGGGGGGAAAAGTAGTGATAATTCTTATTTCTTTTACTAAGTTAATTCATACGAAAATTTGATAGTTTAAAAAAGGAAATCGTCATATGTAGTAAATTGATAATAATTATAAAAATATTTAACATTTCTGAAATGGTCAATATAAATTTAGACTTCGTCAAATAAAAGAATAGGGAACAATATTATTGCTTTTAGTAAATAGTTTATCGTTAAAATGGCTAAGCATTTGGATTTTCCACTAGAAGCTATATCTAATAATTATGAAATCAACTTTCATTAGCTATTATTTCCATTTCGATTTTGTTTATCTTTTCTTTCCACATATACACAGTTATTATTTTGTGTAGTTTGCTATCGGATAGGTCAAGGTCATTTGAGACTGAGAGGATCACCGGAACCATGCTGTCTGCTACAGCTACTGTAATCAAAAGGTGTTAAATTGCGAACTTGATATTGTCATGTTTTCAAATATAGCTAAGCATGAATTTTTTGTCGGTTGGTTGTGAGTAAGGCTTCAACTAAACCCTTATTATTACTCAGAAACTACTAAGGACGAAGAGAAGTGAAGGGCACTTGAATGACTTGACGCTTGCGTGACGATTTATTGTACTCGTATGCATTTGAATGACAATGACATTTACGGCTTAAGTGATAAATACTTTTCTCAAATGTCGAACGATTTGAAATAGAAACAAATGCATTTCTTATTTTAAAAACATTTGCAACAAATATGTGGAATTTGGCGCCGTCTATTTAACATGGTCTTCCATCCAATGTTGCATAAGATCTTTTCATCAACGGACTAAGATATGTCCGAGTCCTTGATTCATTCAACTTTGAGTTCAAACGACAATTTATCACCGATATTGTCCACCACTGACTTCATTGTAAGCCATTTGGAACATTTAGAACTAATACCATAATTGAGCATGAGTTTACTTGTATTCAATTCTTACCCACACTATTAGTGGTGTGGAGGTGATAAGTTTTATGAGTTAACAAAAAAAAAAAAAAAAAACAAAATAAAAAAAGGAAACAAAAATACCAAAAACCAGACAAATAATTTGTTTAAAATAGTCAATGATGCAATTGTTATTGGGCCGTATAAAAAATATGTTGCTCTTTTGGTTGCCTCTGAAAAATTTTCAGAATTATTTTCCTGGAATTACAATATAGATTATAGTAATGCAGCAGTGTATAAAAAACTTACAAATATTAAATGATTACCTCCATATCACACCAGTGTTTCTAAAGGAAATAGTTGAAATTGACATAAAGGGTTAAATTACTTTTAAAATGTAGTACTTTGAAAGATACAGACATAAAAAAATCAGCAAAGATCAGCAACTGTGGCTGCAATTCAGCAGAAGAGATGGTCTGAAGAACCAGGTCACCCCAATGTGATGCTTGTTTCAAACTTTTAAGGTGCAGTCTCTTCTGCTGAATCACACCAAAGTGGTAGTCCATCTAAACAGTGGCCATGAAGTGATGTCTCTTCTGCATTGATTTGAATCTGCACTAAAGTCTTTCTATTACATCTACATCGTTAACTGCAATAACATCTAGTGTGTAAAATATGTCTGCATCTAAAAATCATACATCTAAAACTTAGAGAACATTTGGTACATACCATCAGGTTAATGAATGCTTTCCAACATTCTTTAGAAGTATATAGTTTACATGCAATGCTTTGTCTCTTATTTTCCATTTCTAAATACAATCAACTAAACAGTAAAAGATAGAACACAGAAAATGCTGCTATTCAATAATCAGACTTTGCTGGAGGGTTAGATCATACATATTCATATTTGGATTTCTGTTTAAAGTTTGGATTTTGGATAGAGGGGTACATAAATACCAAAATAACAAATGACAAAAGGATTTTTTGTTTGAACAGATTTAAGTGAGTGTTGCTGGTTGTATGGTTAGCCTGATGTTAGTATATTCTTAATAAGAACCATGACTTGATTGAGTGACATGCATACTGCAATGTAATACAGGTAATTCAGTGTGTAATGGTATTTGAGAACGGCATTTAGTGGCCTCATCACGTTTGGACACACACACAAATTACCTTAGCACTTCAAGTTCAAATATCTAAAAATGAGATCTTGGAATTACGTGGAAAAAATGCAATGCCTGAATAAAGAAGACTGATTAAATTTTTCCTAATTGCCCATGGAAGGCAAAGGTTAAGGGTTCAACAGATATAAAACATGATTTTTTAATTCTTTATTTTGTTGAGTCAAATTCAGCTAATCTTGTAAAACTTGCTTTTTTCAGACAGATTTTGAAGCTTTAATACAAGTTTAATAGAGCCAAAATTATGTCATTAGATCAGGAGGACTGGGTTAATATGGAACAATTTTTTCTTATTCATGTTTTCTCTACTCCAATGTACAACTGCAAATCTAAATAAATGGAATGGCATAAAATTCACATTGAATAATTTGATATAGTAGTAATTGATTTTTTGTGATTGCAAACTGAAAATCTTTTTAACAACATTATTCAATAATGTTTTTAAATTTTCAGTGTTCCCAAAAGTATTGGGGCTTTTGGCACATTGACGAGTCGCCTGAAGCATACTTTGCCTGACCTTCCCTATGACTACAATGCATTGGAGCCTTACATTTCTGCAGAGATCATGCAACTCCACCACTCCAAACACCATGCTGCGTATGTCAACAACCTGAACATTGCTGAAGAGAAATTAGCAGAAGCAACGGAAACAAGTAAGATGTTTGTATTCATGATGGTATGAAATTGTGTTGTAAAAGACCAGTATTCAGCTACTAATTAAGTCATTAGTTCTTGGCAGTTTGTAAACGACAAAGACATGAATGCTGTAAAGATTGAGAAATTTAAAATGATTTAACCAGTATGTATATCAACAGTGAACCAAGTATTCCTTTGTTACATATATTACTTGAAGTAAGGTTAAACATCCCACATATATTACAGCTGGGATAGAGAAAAAAGTTTAGAGATTATACATGTATCAGTATTAATTCTTTTCCCAAAACATTGTTTTTTTTTATCCTATTTGCAACTATTAATAAAGAAATATAAAAATGAATGCTGGTTTCTAGGGTAGTGTATTAGAACAATAATATCCTCAAGCGATTTCTTCAAAGTATTTTTTATAAATATTGTACCTTGTTCATGAAAACACCTATTAATTTACAGATTACATTTTAATTAACTGCAGGTTAATGACCTAAAATTTGATACAAAGGATGACCATATACTTATTCTTACTTTTACAAGCCTGTCAACATCTGAAATGGAAAGTGTTTCATTATGCTAATGAATTTTACTCTACAAACCGAGAGTATATAGTCAGTTGACATATCTTCATAAGCTGCTTATCATTTTGATGGACATAATCAGGAGGCCGATCAATCATGTTGTTTTTCTTGCCTACATCATTAGGATGGTTTGCAGAATTTGCACAAAACTATTTGTAAATAGTGTTAAATTAAAGGTTTTTAATTTGCGATTGCCTTTTGTCTGGTATCATGCGGCGTAAACTATTGACATTTTGTATTTCTTCTTAATAACCAAAAAGCCCAAGCCCACAGTAATGATATTGGGCCTGTAGCATGCTGGGATGAAGGGTTACCAAGTTTATTAAAATGAATGACCTTGACTCACTTTTAAGGTCATAAGAGGCCAAATGTGTTGAAATCTTTAAAAGAACTTGTTTTCAATTACTAAAAAGGCTCATGGTACTAATATTGGCCATGTAGCATGCTGGGAAGAAGGAAAACCAAGTTTGTATAAATGAATGACCTTGATCTTTATTCAAGGTCACATGGGACAAATATACTTAAGTACAACAACAGTGAGTGTTATCAGTTCCATTCAAAAATGAAGCCATCAAACTTAAAAACAATAATAAAACTTTGTAAGTATGCATATATCAGTTCTGTTCTGCCTGCACAAATGCTGGGACTTATGGACAGGTTCTAAAACTGTCCAAAGACATGAAGTCCTCAGGTGACCGTTAAGGCCCATGGGCCTCTTCTTTGCATTGCGGTCAGAAATTAATGGATCAAGTCTTTCACATTTTATTTTTCCTTTGTGCAGAAAATATCAGTCAGGTGATCCAATTACAGCCAGCTCTGAAGTTCAATGGTGGTGGCCACATCAATCACTCAATCTTCTGGGAGGTCCTTAGCCCTAACGGAGGAGGGGAACCATCTGGGGATTTGCTTGATGTCATTAAACAAGACTTTGGCTCATTTGAAGCTATGAAAACTGAACTTAGCAATGCTTCTGCTGCAGTCCAAGGTTCTGGCTGGGGGTGGTTAGGTTTCAACCCCGTCAGTAAAAGACTTAGAGTAGCTGCTTGTGCCAACCAAGACCCACTGCAACCAACCACAGGTACATATATAAGTTCCACTGAGGAAGAAGAACCATATTTATTATTATCACATATCATTATCATAAGTTTGTTGTTTCTTTGATTCATCATCATCATCTATAACTTGCTAGTTAATGGAAAAAAAATATGAATAATAACCATATGCATCCTTCTGGTCCTATTTCTCTGACATCCTTCATATCTTATGAAATATTCTCTTCAGGTTAGTAATTTTAAGATATTTATTAGATGTTCATAGCCAGTTAAAAAATTTGTGTGGAACTGTATGTTGGACATTTTGATGACTAAATTGTCAATGTCAAACATCTTGTCCACCTTAGTGTACATAGAACGATGGTAAAGCCAAAATGTCTTCTTGATTTCATTATCATCTCATACATTGTATATTAGCGCAAATAGGCCTCACTGGTCATTTGTCTGTTGTAGGTGACAGTAAATTCATTGAAATATAAATGTTTGCAATATATGTACATCTAATCAGTCACATTGGTTGAGGATATGCCAATTTGTAGCCACAAGTTGGCATTCTTAGATGTCATGTCTTTAAATCTCTATTCCAGCAGACTTTAATTTAGTTTTTAGTGTAACTGTCTTAGACTGCTTGGGTTTAGGCAGTTTAACTGATTTGTCAACATCTGAAATATAACAAATTGATGGTAAGTTCCATATAGACTATGACATTTCAAGAATAAATTGGGAGTTACCTACCTGTGGTAAGTACCCCTTAGACTATAACATTTCAGGAATAAATTGGGAGTTACCTACCTGTGGTTAGTACCCCATAGACTATAACATTTCTGGAATAAATTGGGAGTTACCTACCTGTGGTTAGTACCGCATAGACTGTAACATTTCTGGAATAAATTGGGAGTTACCTACCTGTGGTTAGTACCCCATAGACTGTAACATTTCTGGAATAAATTGGGAGTTACCTACCTGTGGTTAGTACCCCATAGACTGTAACATTTCTGGAATAAATTGGGAGTTACCTACCTGTGGTTAGTACCCCATAGACTGTAACATTTCTGGAATAAATTGGGAGTTACCTACTTCTGGTTAGTACCCCATAGACTGTAACATTTCTGGAATAAATTGGGAGTTACCTACTTGTGGTTAGTACCCCATAGACTGTAACATTTCTGGAATAAATTGGGAGTTACCTACCTGTGGTTAGTACCCCATAGACTGTAACATTTCTGGAATAAATTGGGAGTTACCTACCTGTAGTTAGTACCCCATAGACTGTAACATTTCTGGAATAAATTGGGAGTTACCTACCTGTGGTTAGTACCCCATAGACTGTAACATTTCTGGAATAAATTGGGAGTTACCTACCTGTGGTTAGTACCCCATAGACTATAACATTTCAGGAATAAATTGGGAGTTACCTACCTGTGGTTAGTACCGCATAGACTGTAACATTTCTGGAATAAATTGGGAGTTACCTACCTGTGGTTAGTACCCCATAGACTGTAACATTTCTGGAATAAATTGGGAGTTACCTACCTGTGGTTAGTACCCCATAGACTGTAACATTTCTGGAATAAATTGGGAGTTACCTACCTGTAGTTAGTACCCCATAGACTGTAACATTTCTGGAATAAATTGGGAGTTACCTACCTGTGGTTAGTACCCCATAGACTGTAACATTTCTGGAATAAATTGGGAGTTACCTACCTGTGGTTAGTACCCCATAGACTGTAACATTTCAGGAATAAATTGGGAGTTACCTACCTGTGGTTAGTACCGCATAGACTGTAACATTTCTGGAATAAATTGGGAGTTACCTACCTGTGGTTAGTACCGCATAGACTGTAACATTTCTGGAATAAATTGGGAGTTACCTACCTGTGGTTAGTACCCCATAGACTGTAACATTTCTGGAATAAATTGGGAGTTACCTACCTGTGGTTAGTACCCCATAGACTATAACATTTCAGGAATAAATTGGGAGTTACCTACCTGTGGTTAGTACCGCATAGACTGTAACATTTCTGGAATAAATTGGGAGTTACCTACCTGTGGTTAGTACCCCATAGACTGTAACATTTCTGGAATAAATTGGGAGTTACCTACCTGTGGTTAGTACCCCATAGACTGTAACATTTCTGGAATAAATTGGGAGTTACCTACCTGTAGTTAGTACCCCATAGACTGTAACATTTCTGGAATAAATTGGGAGTTACCTACCTGTGGTTAGTACCCCATAGACTGTAACATTTCTGGAATAAATTGGGAGTTACCTACCTGTGGTTAGTACCCCATAGACTATAACATTTCAGGAATAAATTGGGAGTTACCTACCTGTGGTTAGTACCGCATAGACTGTAACATTTCTGGAATAAATTGGGAGTTACCTACCTGTGGTTAGTACCGCATAGACTGTAACATTTCTGGAATAAATTGGGAGTTACCTACCTGTGGTTAGTACCCCATTGACTGTAACATTTCTGGAATAAATTGGGAGTTACCTACTTGTGGTTTGTTCCCCATAGACTGTAACATTTCTGGAATAAATTGGGAGTTACCTACTTGTGGTTAGTACCCCATAGACTGTAACATTTCTGGAATAAATTGGGAGTTACCTACCTGTGGTTAGTACCCCATTGACTGTAACATTTCTGGAATAAATTGGGAGTTACCTACTTGTGGTTAGTACCCCATAGACTGTAACATTTCAGGAATAAATTGGGAGTTACCTACCTGTGGTTAGTACCCCATAGACTGTAACATTTCAGGAATAAATTGGGAGTTACCTACCTGTGGTTAGTACCCCATAGACTATAACATTTCTGGAATAAATTGGGAGTTACCTACCTGTGGTTAGTACCCCATAGACTGTAACATTTCTGGAATAAATTGGGAGTTACCTACCTGTGGTTAGTACCCCATAGACTGTAACATTTCTGGAATAAATTGGGAGTTACCTACCTGTGGTTAGTACCCCATAGACTGTAACATTTCTGGAATAAATTGGGAGTTACCTACCTGTAGTTAGTACCCCATAGACTGTAACATTTCTGGAATAAATTGGGAGTTACCTACCTGTGGTTAGTACCCCATAGACTGTAACATTTCTGGAATAAATTGGGAGTTACCTACCTGTGGTTAGTACCCCATAGACTATAACATTTCAGGAATAAATTGGGAGTTACCTACCTGTGGTTAGTACCGCATAGACTGTAACATTTCTGGAATAAATTGGGAGTTACCTACCTGTGGTTAGTACCGCATAGACTGTAACATTTCTGGAATAAATTGGGAGTTACCTACCTGTGGTTAGTACCCCATTGACTGTAACATTTCTGGAATAAATTGGGAGTTACCTACTTGTGGTTTGTTCCTCATAGACTGTAACATTTCTGGAATAAATTGGGAGTTACCTACTTGTGGTTAGTACCCCATAGACTGTAACATTTCTGGAATAAATTGGGAGTTACCTACCTGTGGTTAGTACCCCATTGACTGTAACATTTCTGGAATAAATTGGGAGTTACCTACTTGTGGTTAGTACCCCATAGACTGTAACATTTCAGGAATAAATTGGGAGTTACCTACCTGTGGTTAGTACCCCATAGACTGTAACATTTCAGGAATAAATTGGGAGTTACCTACCTGTGGTTAGTACCCCATAGACTATAACATTTCTGGAATAAATTGGGAGTTACCTACCTGTGGTTAGTACCCCATAGACTGTAACATTTCTGGAATAAATTGGGAGTTACCTACCTGTGGTTAGTACCCCATAGACTATAACATTTCTGGAATAAATTGGGAGTTACCTACCTATGCTGCATACCCCATAGACCATAACATTTCAGTATTAGATTAGAACTGATCTATCTATGCTAAGTTCCCAACATTTCAGGAATAAAATGGAAATGACCTACTTGTGCAAAGCACCCCAACAGACCACAATATTTCAGGAATAAAATGGAAATGATCTACTTGTGCAAAGCACCCCATAGACCACAATATTTCAGGAATAAAATTGAAATGGTCTACTTGTGCAAAGCACCCCATAGACCACAATATTTCAGGAATAAATCAGAACTTACCTACCTATGCTAAGTGGCCCATAAACTATAACATTGTGATTGGTAAGCAAGGCGTGATGTCTGGTTTATACTGGACAAGACTCATACAGATATTGAGCGAATAATTTTGTCAAAATTTACATGGTTCAATACAGTTGAGAAACTAGTGCGAATACCAGCTTTTGACAGCCTGGATGTACTTCAGACCGAATATACCACTGCCAGAGGTAACTATGACTTTGGAAGATACTGGCCAATGTCAAGTGATTTTGGGATGTCCTTCTCCAGTAAAGCAATAATGATTGAATTGATTCCTATGTATGTATAAAACACCCAACTCCTGATTTCATCAAAAAATACTGTAAGGCAGAATGGCTTTTACTTTATTGTACATTTAGTGTGGACATCACTCTGAATCTAAAACTGTAAATTATGGTTTGCTTTAGCATTTTTAGAAATTGTGAAGCTAGGATATGGTTGTATTATACACTAAGGTTGTGTCATAACACACTAAAATGTTATCTGTATGACATTCAAAGTAAAACTTGACATGTATCCCTGGAATTTGGTAACAATGCACGAGAGAGACCAGAAATATAATTTTGTTATACCACCATAGTGGGTTTTTCGTATTACTCTTTTTGATATGTTGTCATTCGTTATCCAACAATTGTTGTTTGTTTGTCATTAATTGTTGTTATCGTTTATCTCAATAAGTAATGGATGGATCATTCTTACATTTCATTCATAAATTACAGGTTGCCATCTTCGATTTTGACATAACTATTTCTTGCCTGGTACTAGATGAATCATTCTCACATTTCATCTCCCATGATCCCTAGTTGTGCTTGTTTAATTTTGGGATTGATTGGAAACAGAAAATGACTGTAAATGACCATCTTGAAATTTGGTACCATTTCTAGGAAAGTACTGAGGAGATCTTCATAAATTTGAAAAATAGGGTGTTGCTTCTGTTAACTTTTGTGACTGATTGGAAAAGCAAAATACTGATAGTTTGCCATTTTGGATTTAGACTGTTGAATTGTTACTATAATGGATCAACCATTTACTTAAATTAATCTAAAAGAAATGTGTCAGTGTGGTTTGTACATAATATTGTATACAGTCTCCCTAAATGGGCTTCTAAATGGAGAAGTGATTTTGAGTTTTTAGCAATGGTAATCCTGTCAATACAGGTTTCTGTATTAGAGATCCACATAAAAGCATGTTTTATCCTTAACAAGCGTCATGCTGTACTTTGTGAACATTTGTGAATTATCAACAAAACGAACTGCAATATTAACAAACAATACCCCTCTAATCTGTTGAAACAGGCAATGAGTTAGCTAACATACATTGTGTCAGCTTTATACCAGAGCCCCAAAAATATGCTTTGCCCCATTTTGTATGGCACTGTTTTCATCTATTTGCCATTTTTGTGATGAAACTTCAATCGTCTATGCCCATACATTCATCAAGGTAAGAACATTTTAGTAGGAGAAATAATCTTTTATTTGCTACATATTGACACTTCTGGTGATGTAATATGGTAAGAATGAGGTATGAAGATTTTGTACCTAGCAACTTCTGCAACGATAGGATGTGATCTTAGTTATGATATAAAGGTCAGTGAAAAATCAAAACATTGTCAATATATTTCCTTTGGCCATGGTCACAGGGACTTGGCACCAATTCCCAACCCAGGACCATATATATACCGGTATGTATTGCGGTGACTATAACACAAACATATTGGAGGTTTTTGTTCTTTCATTTGATACATTAATTTATTTCCATCCTCAGAATTGACAATTTTTTCATTGCTTGACTTGGTTTTTGTGAACCTTTGAGAATGAATTTTAAAGGATACAAATAGTATTTCTTGAAACTGTAAGGGGACTGGTGCCTGTTAAGTATGTTATTGCTTTATATGCATGTTTAAAGTAAATTTTTAATCATATTATTTAACAAGTGATTTTGTTGGCGATGAAAAAAGGACATCTAGTTAAGGTATATCACAAAATGTGTAGGACAGCACCTTTTATCTCCTTGTTCTTCCTTGAATCATGGTCATTGAGCTATACAAGTTCAAAATAACAAGGTTTGACTGTATGTAACTGCATCAGAAATAATTACGAAGAGTTCTACTTTTCTTCTTTAAATATAGACATCCAAACAGTTTTAAAGGCAAAGTGAGCCATAGGGATACTGCAGCGTCTGTTGGTTGTCTGTCAAGTTTTACTATATACAAATGTATTCCAACTTTCCATGAATGACTGAGCAGATTTTAATAAAATTTGGTCTGAAGCATCCTATTTTCATAATATTGCTTTGCACCATCAACAATTCATGTAGATCTATGAATCTTTGAAACAGTTTGTGACCACCACTGAATTACTTCAGAATTGTTGAGCATGGGGAGATAAACACAATCATAACTGATAATTTGTCCTCTGTTTTGGTCCCACCCCAGGACAGATTATGTCTTTGAAGCCATTGAGATTACCGTCCCATAACTTAATAGCATTGCTTGACATCAAGAGATTAACAGCTGATCTCAGTCCCCATCCCTAGGGAATTTAAAACTATCTGTGTGGTGAGGCTCATCATCAGAAACATGGTCGTTCTAAAGAAATGTACAGTTTTGCAATAATGACTTAAGTATCCAGGTGAGCAATACAGGCCCTTTGGACCTCTTATTTAAATCCTTATTCATCAGATGATGGGTTTTTCAAATCTTCCTTTGTCAGTCTTCCCTGAAACAATATCTGTAGGTTCCCCTTGATCATTAGAAGTGCAACATCTATTATTGAATGGATTGAAAAAAGATGGAAATAATCTGATGGGCACCAAGATTCTTCTGGCATCTCCTTCTACAAAAGATATTTTCAATTGATCAAGTTTTTTTTAGATTTTCATTTAAAGTTATACACAAGAATTATTTTTACAACAATTACAAAAAAAGTTTTTCAATCTAATATGTGCTATATGGGGTCTTACTGTGGAAGAAAACAGAAGTACCTGGGGGAAAACACGTATGGTTTGGGAGGTGAACCCTTACCTCACATCTGTCCTAGGAATATAACCTAATGTGAAATTAAGAGTGCATTACCACTGTGCCACCAGACAACCAAAGAAAAATACTTTAATGGCTTACTTTAAGTTAATCTTGTTTTCAAGGTATCATTTTTTGCAGTTTTATACTGTCCATGAAACACCTTGAAAATAATAATCTTTACAGTATTCTGGATCAGTTATTTCCCTTGTCAGTTTTTTCATAACAATTATTAATTTCATTATAGCAATGTAAAGTAAAATATTGAGGTCTGACAGGATGTTAATTGCTTATACAATATTTCAATGGTCAACTCCTTGTAGCAGATGATGATTTCTGTTGTACCAGACTTTCTCTCAACAGAGAAGAGGCTTTTAACTCAAACAATAAGCAGTTTTACATTAGATGTGGGTGAGGAGGCCTTTATTACCAGATAATACAATCAACAAAGAATATTTTGTACAAGCAATATCCTCAATGATAGTAGGTAAAATTACAATTGACGTGCATTTCTGTGTTACAGGACTGGTCCCTCTGTTTGGCATTGATGTCTGGGAGCATGCTTACTACCTACAATATAAAAATGTCCGCCCAGATTATGTAAAGGCTATTTGGAATGTTGTTAACTGGGAAAGTGTGGCTAAGAAACTGCAGGATGCCATTATGGCATGTTAGGAGATGTTGTTCAAAGAATGCCATTTGATGTGTGCACCCTATTATAGCAGTCAATCTGGCCAACAGGATTTAATCTACTCAAGAGATAATGTCAAGTATATTGTGCTTTTATATAGCATGTACGTTATGCAAAATTGGTGTATGTATCTTATGATTTGAATAACAAACGTATCAACCAGGAAAGTGATCGACAGATTTTATGCCTCTGAGATGGTTAAGCAGCGCCTCATAGGAGTGGCGACAGAGTTTATTTTATTACATTATTACAAGAGCACTATATTGAGAATCCAGCTTCAAAATGTGCTAATGTTTATATACACATAGTGGTAGTGCTGAAGATCTGTTCACTGTCCTGAATAATTTAATTCAGTTTTTTGAAACTTTCTAATTAATTTTGAGTATATTTAACATATTTCACTTTCATGTGCACAAGAATGATTATAATGCCTTCCATTTGTGTACAAAGGGAAGTATATTATGTCTCCAAATTGAAATGAATAAACCCATCACAATAATATAAACCAATCAAATGTCAGCACATACTAGATCATGTTTATAAATACTGTCATTACATATTAATGACAGTATTCATGAGTTGTCACTTTATAGCATTTATTAACATTTTACTACACTGAAAAAGAAAAGAAAACATATTTATTTTCCATTCTAGGACTTAGAATAAATACTTTTCTTAGTTCAAAATTCTTCAATCAGAAGTAGTACAAAGTATATAGTGTGACATCCTATTTACAAAATTTCTGCATTTCTTTTATTTGGTATGTTATGTCATAATTGATATTCTTGCAATTAATTTTGGGTGAATTTTCAAATTGCACACGTGTGATTAACAGTATTTGTTTTATTTTGTGATTTTCAAATGATTCATGATACAGAAAATAAAAGTATATTCACAAATGCAATTGAGTTTTTCTTTGATAACATGTACATGCTCTTTATAAACACAGTATATAGGTAAAAGAAATCTATTAAGCTATGAAACTGATGAGTTAGAGCAACTTGGATTTTTGATTGGTGAACTTGTGACTTTTCACACTGCATCAGAAATATATTTGAATGACCAAGGCGGGTGACCGTAGTTTATTAAAAGCTGTTTTTGATCAAACAATACAGAAACATTAGAAATATAAACAATACTGTATCCAAAATTAGGATGCTGATAAATTATGGATCTGCATCCTTTCATGAATTTCAGTCCTGTATCTCTGTCCATCAAAGAAAAAAGTGTTGAAAACTAATCAATGATAAAACATCCAATACTTTTTATCTTGGCAATTTCATGGTGATGGCAGACAAGGCATATGAAAGTATTTGTCACTTTTTTTTGTTGCAAAAGACATAAAAGCAATTGATATGATCATTTGACCTCTCACTGGTGCCCATTGAAAATGGAAGCATTTAATTTTCATTAAAATTACCAAATAAAATTTGACCCGAGTCCGAGAACAAATACTAGTATCCTGATATTGACTTTTGCAGGTACAGGTATCGGTAAAAAACTTTGATATTGATGAAACTTTTTGCTAACATTACTACCCAAGGTGTTCACCAGGTTTTATGTTCAAAATGTAAATTTTCATCGGTGCCTGAAAATTTGTAAAAAATAAGCTTGCAAGGTGGATATGGCCATCAATCTTGGATTTTGTCACATCAACTAATTTTTTTAATTCATCTCATATATTTCTCCTACTTGGGTTGATTTCAAAGCATCTTGGGTTGATTTCAAAGCTTTTCATTCGTTTATCCTTCGATTCTTGGTCCTGGCTCTAACCCAAGAGGCCAATAGGGGTTGGATCCAACGTTTTTTTTTTACAAAAATTAATTTCTGTCGGGTAAAGATGCTTCTGACCAAATTTGGATAGAACTTTGAATATGCAATTTTTCTCCAATTGAGCCCAGTCTCATGAGGTCTGTACCCACTGTTTATACACTATTGGTTCCCCTTTCACAAAGATTGCTTCAGACCAAATTTGGACATATCCACCTATCATGACAAGTAGTTGACAACAGATGATGTGCCATACCATGACTGGGGAGCTGAAAACCGCCCTTGGATAACCAAGGACAAGATGTCATTTACTGATTTATTAATACGACATTGAGATATCGACCATTGTACTTATTTGGGTATGCTCTAATTTGGTGACGATTGAAAGAAAATCACAATGAGGACAAAGTGAGCTTCACATTGACATGTCAACCTCGGTTTGTGAACTTGTCCACTGTATCTTTAGAATGGTGACAAATGCACAAAAACTGAACCAATGACATGAATTACTTGAATATTTCAACAAGTATATTGGAATCCTTTAATGTATTTCTTGTTACGAAATTGATTAAAAGACCAAATACCACATATTGTAGAAAAATATAATTTAATTCAAATTCACAAGAAAGTCAAAACCTTCACAAACATGGTGTTTATTCCAGTAATTCCAAATCACATTTTGGAGTGAATACCAATGGGTGAAAAAAAAAAAGAAAAAATGTTTATTCATAACTAATCGTACATACACAAAATAACAAAAGGCATAATTGAAAGTGTGGGACTATTTAACATTCAAGACATTTGTCATGAATTCAAACTGTATTGTTGAATTATGTTTTAAAAAGCAAGACCAATTTAGAATATACACCCTTTATTCATTGATCAAAATCACTATTTTATTATATCAAAATATTTGAAGTGAAGGCATAGGGACCAGTTATTCTTAATTCCTTCAAGCAATTGTTAACTACATGTAAAATTAAGTAAATCTATTAATCGGGGCACATTTTATGTACTACACCCTGAATGACCTGAGAAGGATCTGGAAATATGAGCATGGCTGTGTGGAAAAATACTGTCCCAAAATGTGATGTTTCCAACATGTTACAAGTGTGAATATTAACAGGACCTGAAAAAGACCAATAAAAAAATGGGAGAAGGCAAAACTGACAATGAAAAAATGCCACAAAAAGGTACAGAGAAAAATTCTGTTACAAATTGATGAATGAAACTGTTGTAATACAAAAACACAAGAACATCACAATAATAAATCTTACAAGGTTTTAAAAAGGTCATTAAAAACAAAATGAGTGACTAGCAGTTAACAAGAGAAATCAGTAGTCAACAGAGTAAAAAAGGGAAATAAGGTCATAAAGAAAAAATATAAATTAAAACATCATCATACCCGACATATCAAAATGTCTTCAAGGATATAAAAACTGATCAAAAGCATAGGATCAATGAACAAAAACAATGAGTGAAAAATATATATTGGTGTTTAGACACTAGTAGTTCTTCACTGTAGCACAGTTAAGACTTCACCTTTGAAAATACTTCATATTAGTGTTATCTGAATAGTATAATATATACATCACACAATGAAAGTTTGTGGGTCCATACAAATAATGTGAACAGGTCTTGATGGATATATCAACAGAAAACATAATAGCAGGTATAAACAGAAATTATATTCAACTTTGCAGAAATTACCTACATAATTAGTACATGGATACAGAATCATACTTAAAACACATACTGCGGTAATCTTGCAGATATTTAGATAACTAAAAAATGAAATAAAAGCACATATCTAAATTAAACAAAATCACTACACCTGGTTTTTTGAGGCTATATCTACACAACATACGTCTTGGCATATCAGAACAATAGTCTTTCTATCACACAGATATTTTCATTATAAAGATAAAATCAAAATGGTTCTTCTTCAGGATTTTGAAGACAGCTAGTCTTGTGGCTCTTCCTCCAGTGATCTTTCTGACATGATTCACTGCAGTATCTTGAAAGTCTACAAGCACCACAATATCTAAAATGTGCCATCCCATCTATGTATTGTTTACGGCAAGCCGGGGAAGAACAGAAAACCATATAATTGGCATATTCAATACCCTTTTCAAATTCTTCCTTCAATTTCTCTTTTGGTTTCCAGATCTGGGCCATTTTCTCTGCCTTGTATTCATCTGTAACGATATCATTTATAAACTCATAGTTGTCTAACACTTTGTACCTGTTAGGTAACTCATTTTTCATCATCTGAAGCTTTTTACAATAGTCTTTCATTATCCTGAGAGCTGGAGAATTCTTGAGAATTCGTCGTGTCTTTGGAGTTCCATGAACAGCCATTGCATGCATTAATTCTGAACAGTAAGTAACAGTTTGAAATGAATGGATTCCAATACTGGAAAAACGACATTTGATTTGAGCATGCAAATCCATAAGTAATTGGTTATTCATGAAGATTTCTACTAGTTCTCCTCTTCCAACTATCAGCAGGCGATACATTCCCATGAGGCTTTCTCTAACCAGAGCTGGATCTTCTTTTTGTCTCAGAGCCTTCAAGAAGACCGGAATCAATTGTTCTTTATACCACAGCAGCCTTTTGATCACAGCAACACTGACTTGCATCTGGACAAACAGCTGCATAAGACAGAATAGATTTGAATATGTATGGCACTTGCACGAGGCTCTCTCATTAAGTACAAGAGTTCTTACAAAACGGTCAATGGAGAGTTCTCCAAGACATTGTAACACTTTCCAGTAATTGAGTTCATGTTTAGATTTTACACTGTTCTTCATTTTTTGAAGGGTTTCTTGTACATATAGTAGGGACTGGTAATCAAGATCCTTCAAATGCTTGACAATTCTCATCACAAAATCTTCTATAGTGTGTATTGAACCAGTCATGGATGACTCTACTTTAACACCTTTAGCCTGGAAAGCAGAATATAACAGTCATGATTAGTTGAATAATCATTCCAAGGGTTTGCTATCTTACAAAAAGAAAATTTGAATATCCCTGCTTCTTTTCACATCAAACGACCATTACTGCAGTTTTCTTTTCCACTTGAAACAATCATTTTGAATAATAAACATGAGTATTGTGTGGTAGAATAATATTCAGGATTTGTTTAATTGGTATTGAAAATAAATACAAAAAAAATCCTAATATGCATACAAAGTGGGTGGAAAACTGAAAGAAATCTCTGGACAAGATTAAAATGCTTAAAAGAACAAAGGGCAATTACTTTTGGAAATATCATTGAATCAAATTTGTGTTGTTTGCAAGTCTTCAAAGTTTCAAAGAAATTGGTTAAAAACTGTGGGAGGTAATATCTGGACAAGATAAAAATGTTTAAAAAAGGTGCAATAACTCTTTCAAAATCACAATGACAGTCGGGAAAACACCATTTCATGTAATGGTTATAAAGCTTTCCAAATCTCAGAGCCATTGGTGAAAAACTGGGGAAGAAGATCTCCATACAAAATAGAAATGTTAAAAAACGCACAGGACTCCTTGAATCAATCTCCTGTGTAGGAAACACCACTTCAGATAAGATGAGTTTATCTCCAGTTCAGGACGTGAAGAGTCCTCTTTACCAGACTCAATAATGCATGTTAAGTTTCAAGATTCTATAATAGATAAATAAATTATGTATGTCTCTCATGAAACAATTTTTCTTATACAGTTAATTCAATAGTTAAGTTATTTCAGCTCTGTAGTTGAAGAAAAGTTCTTTGTTCTTCCAGTTTAAATCATTTTTAAACCTATTGACTTTTTGCAGTAACAATATGGCCTTGTAATTTGTTCCAAATCGATGCTGATCTTATGGAAAAAAAGTTTTTCGTAGTCTAGTTTAAGCTCATATTGGAAAAATTGTTATCGAGTTGGATCTGCCAACTGTTTCGTTGAGTGGCCTCAGCCCATAGTTGGACAGAGTTGCAGCATTCCTGGTCATACATTCCATTGGGGATTTTATGAAGTTCAATCATTTCTCCCCAGACTCTCCTGCAGGCTAAAGTTGGTAGGTTCAGCTTTTCCAATCTCTGGCTATAGGTAAGATTTTGCCAGGTAGGCATTTGGTTGCTCTTCTTTGAACTCACTCAATTTTATCAACATGCTTCATCTGTTGTTGTGCCCAAACTGAGCTTGCATAGCATTTATACAATGAGATAAAAGATTGTTGATCCATAAACTGAAATGTCCTTCTTTGAAGTGCAAACATGGAGTTAGCTTTCTTTACTTTGTCATGGTGATTACTGGGTTTTAATGATAAGCCTTCTAAGTCTGAAAGAAATCCATCGAAAACTGAAAGAGATGATCTTCACACAAGACTAAACTTATGGACACAACAAGAGGAGTAACTCTTCAAGTCCTAGCTAAGCCAGGGTTTAGTACAAAGTTTGAAAAAGATTGGTTGAAAACCGGTGGCGGAGTATCGATGAAATGATGAATGCTCACCGTTATCAACTTCATTGAACACAAAAAATAACAAAAGGGCAATAATTCTGTAATGAAGGAGTTCCGGGAGTTGGAGTTAGACATTGTGTTAACTAAGAATATTTTACAAGCAAATAAAAAGAATACAGCTGCTGTGAACTATATCATATTAATGGACAGCGACGGTTTTGTTCTTTGGACTGAGGATACAAATACCTGTTTCCGACTCTCGGTTTAAAATACGTTCAAAATAAATTCACATTTATGCAGAAAAAACATGTGGTCTTCAAGGTGAACATCATTTTGTATGTGTCATGGTGTTTTTTGTCTTCTACATATGTTTTTACCTGCGAATCCATATCGAATGCTTTTCTTGAAGGATCATAACAAAAGTGTCACGTGATAATTTTATAAAAAGGCGGGAGATTGTAAGAAAATAGCGAAACGAAAAAGACTAAGTTGGCTGGATACATAACAACGAACTCTAGACACCCAAATCTATAGCTCTCTGGTAAAACTATGATTATAATTATGATTAATACATTGTGTATCTTGGTTGGTGATAAAAAAAATTATGCAAAGATGCCAAGTCCAGGTTCTACAGTAATTTAACACTGATTTACTGAACAGTACCGTTTGCATAACCGCAATATAAATGCAATCCTAATATCTTAAAATGACACAAAGAATCCATGCAGTGTTGTCAAAAGTCAAAGAAGATTATTTGAATATTTGAATTTTCGAGAGTTTAAGTAAGGTTTACAGAGTTACCCCCCTTCCTGTTGTACCGGGCGCGTTATACATGTAAGGTAGGACAGTAATCTTTTCAGCATATTATTTGTTAATGTAAATGTTTTTGTGATTTTCTAGTTCGTCAACTCTGTCTCATCCAAGATATTCGCTACATATCACTTGAAGACAGCTTTTTATTTTAATTCAGCAAATTTATAATGAACAATTAATGGTAGAAACACGAATATGATACTACACTATGCTTTTAAACTTACATGCAGTGGGTCATTTAACTCAATACTGACCAACACCAAGATATTACGATCAGGTCTGGGCCTGAAGATATTTCCAGTTTTCAACAGACAGTTTAAAATTTGTTTTAGGAAGACTCCAACATGGAAGAATTTGGCAATCAAAGAAATTAATTTGAGGGACAAGCAGGATGACATTGAAAACACGTATTTAGCATAACAAACACTTTAAGACATGAAACAAGCTCCCTTTTTTATAAGGAGTGGTTTAATTAAGGTGTTCCGATTGTAAACGACTTGATTAAAGATTGTGATGCTAGGATGATTTATACACGTGTTGAATGTATTAGGAAGTTAGATAGTGAATAGAATAAATGGAAACAGTTGCTTGATACTTAAACCCTGTTTTGCTCGTCAGTCGTTTTCTTTAAATGTAAGATTAACTGATTTGTGTTTGTGTTATGAATATGCATTTCCAAAAGCTATAATAATGACGAGTTGAAAATTTAAAAAAGGAAAAAAATTCGTCACTCAATCATTTCAATATTCATGAAATAGTGTTCGCGTTACTATATCATCCATTTAAAGTGATCATTGAATTATTTATACCTGTGCAGCTGCAACGTTGGGTTATGTCGGGGGTGTAACGTTGCAGATGGTTGTATTAACATAATAACCTCGCGTGGCCATGGAAACAAAATACGGTACGATTTAGATCAGATACACGACATATGATACAAAGACAAAGTTACACACTATAGCGGAGAAAAATGATATACATATATTTAAAAATACCCCGTTAATTCATTCGACCGGCAGTACGCTGAAGACCCCTTTAGAAAGATATAAATGTGACGATTTACGAGTATCTTTGTGTATTTTGTGACACCCCGTCAGCTATTTACACCTCCGCTAGTATTACTATCCGTGGACTATCACCTCCTTGGCCAACGCAGTAAGAGATTAAGTAACTCGCGACTTGATAAAGTTCAATTTCTTAAAAGTTTGTGGAATCTGAGCCAAATTACTAATACCAGAATTTGTTAACATCATTAAGTCTCATGACGTCAGTATCCTAGTTGAAACCAAAACCGATGAATTCGACATACTTGAACTACCTGCTGGATGTATAAATATGCAGTTAAGAAAAGACCAATTGTAAAACATTAGACCAATTGTAAAACGTAAATCAGGTGAAGTAGTTTTTATCTATAAAGACAAACATTAACCTTCACATGTATTTCCACAAACTTCATCAGAGTTGGTTCAATGGTAGAGATTACTTCATGTAAGAAGGCTTCTACTACGCTAAATTATGTTGAGCGTATGTGCCAACGTCAAAATACGCTTCTAATGAAGCTTTGTTGAGATTGAAAATGAAATGATTGCGTTGATTAGAAACGGGCAAAATTATCCTTATTGGAGATTTTAATGCTAGAACTCATTGTTGCAATGATTGTATACCTCCAGATCATCAGTTAATTAATGCGTCTGACAAAAGTGAGATTGACGAGTTACATAATTAGTTATGTGATTATGAAGTTTTATCGTGACCAGGAATTCCATTACAAAGGACCAGTCAACCCCTGGTCAGGCCAGGTTCATTTGGTGTAAAGTTGCTGAAGTTTTGAAAGAATAATAATTTATATATTACTAACGGCAAAGTAGGAATCGACAAGTTTATAGGAATGAATGCATATAAAAATGTCAGCCTAGTGGATTGTCTCTACAAATTGTTTTTCCTACGTTGAATCACTATGAAGTTCTTGATTTTGATTCTTCTATTTCAGTTGTTCACTATAGATTAGTGTTTAATGTCCTAACTGGCTGTAAGTGGGAAAATGAAAAGACGAAAAGATAGCTTACAATGGAAGCTTTGATATAAGCATTTGTCCGATCACCGACCCCCCCCCCCCCCCCCCACCCCCACCCCCTTACTAAAAATAAAATCTTTTTGCAGTGAGCCGAAAAATTAGAAACCTAAAATTACCTATTGATCTTCAGTTTAAATGATTTGATTCCTTAGTTGATCTTATCTTGTTAGACTTTAGTGAAATATGGAGATTTGAGAATGTAAGTCATATGGAAACAATTCACCTTCAGTTTTGCAAACGAATACTTGGATTACGGAAAAATACCTCAAATTATATGATATATGGTGAAACAGGAAGATACTCGATTGAAGTTAACATTAAGTTAAGAATGATTAGGTTTTGACATAATCTTATTCAAAATGGAAATGAGCTGCCTAGCCAAATATACATTTGGTGAATAACCTTCATGGATCTGGACAAATCGAGTTTAAGTGGATTAATTATGTTTAAATATATTAAGGAGTGTTGGATTAAGTTTTGTTTGGATGTATCAGAAAACATGATTACCTGATATTAATCATTTAAATGATACAATTAAGCATAAATTACACGACCAATTTAATCAGACTTGGGGTAACTCGTTTGAAACATCATCACGAGGGCAAATGTATTCTATCTTAAAAACCCAATTTGGTTTAGAAGATTTTTGTTTAAAAACGACTAAACGGATATGAAAGGAAGATAATATGTAAATTTAAAACGGCCAATATCAAATTTCCGATGGAAACAGGAAGATGGGTCGGGATCCAACGGTAAGATAGAATATGTCCATTGTGTACTGTGGGTATTGGAGATGAATATCATTATTTATTTGTCTTTAATAGTGTTTAATGTTTAGTGTTAATAGTGCTTTAGTTAATAGTGTTTAAGTAGTACAATTAAAACGTAAATTTATTCTATAGCATTTTTACACGAGAACAAATAATAAAATGAAAAGTATGTTTAAAATTTTAAATGAAAAGCTATTAGTAAATATAAGTCAATTTGTACAAAAAATATCTGATATGTTATGTTATCGTTGGTATCATTTAATATGTTGTTAATTAGTGACACTATTATAAGTATCTATACTTATTGCATATTTAATGCATGGTAATTAGTGACATCAATGTATTCAATAAGTACGAGTTCATGATATTAAGTTAGTAATGATGTAATATTTCTAGCCTTATATAATACTTTTGCTTGTCATGCTCCTGAAATTTAGATTTATGCAAAGATTGTATTGAACTCTTGTTGCACACGTTGTGTGTCTGAGATGAATAAAGATATTTTGTCTTGGGTTAATGTATGTGTATGGTTACACGTAGGATGTTTAAAAGTTTAAGTAGTTGGCAATTGTACAAAAACACTCGAGTCGATTTAGTATTAGATATTGTGAAACAATCGTTAAACTGCATCATACAGCTGTTTCGTCCTTCTAGCACTAGGTAATGATGCAAAGTGTAGTAATGATATTCACTATACAGTTATAATCGAAATGTTCGTTCCACAAGTATAGGTTATTTCAGGGTTTTCCACTAACCAACCTCAAACAGATATCTCATATAGGAGAGAGATCTCTTGATAAAGAAATATCCGAACATCTGTGTTTCCAGTTTCTGCATAAACTATAGGGTTGGTAGGTCGGTTATTTGATTTTAAATAACAATTGTTTTTGACACGGACTTCTAAAAGTACCACACAATGATTAGATCTAAAAGTACCACACAATGATTAGATCTAAAAGTACCACACAATGATTAGATCTAAAAATACCACACAATGATTAGATAATGGTCTATACCTATGGCTCACGCATGCGTAATTGAAGCGTGCTGCATACCACGATCCGTCGGAACATCTAAGCTGTTTGAGGTTTGAAAATGGTTGTCTTTCCTTTACTATCGTGTTCTGAATTTCTTTCAGAAAGATAGACCAACTGACAGACAAGATGGTTCCTATATTGCTGTCAAACTTGTTTGTGGTTGTGTAAAAAGAAAGCGGAAAAACAAAAACAAACAATTAGATGTTAGGTCAATATCTGACAAAGCAATGTAGAGGTACCACATTGAGAAAAGACGCAACAGTGAAGCATACCTGCCGGAGCTCCTGACCTCACCTTTAGTTTTGGTGAAAGTTCATGATGTTTTCCGGTTTTGTCGTCCTTTTTTTACCATATTTGTCATATGTCCACTTTTGTTTTTCCATTGGTGTGGGTTTTTTGGTTGTATTTAAACATTAAGTACTTACGGAGTGGAATCAGAATCAGGATATACCTCTGATATAAGCTGACAATTTCACAAATATTTTTTTTACACCAGCCATATTAACAAACTGAATTAACGTTCTGGTTTCTTACAAGAAAGGTGTAAAGAACATGTTGGACACCCTTCTTTATAAATATATGTCAAGCGTCAAAGTGACTTTGATTCTGGGTGCTATGCCCAAAAACAAAACACGACTAAAAAATCATTAAGGATATCTTAGAGATTTACCAAAATGTTAATAAAACGGGGTCGTTAGCAAAAAGTACGAACGACCGGGAATCCGGAAACTTTTTTTTGAAGTATTTCGTTTTGTTTATGTTTTGTTTGAGATACAACTATCAAGTCATGAGCCAAATGTATTAATTGGAGGTTTTTATTATAAAAAATGGTTATCTCATCGTTGTATCTTAGATAAACATATCTACATACATCATATACATATCTCTATTTAAAGGTATCGCTCTCCAAAATTTGGGAGATATGTTTAATTCTGATGGAGATATATCTGGGAATGTGACATTACTTATTTGGTTTGACCATGGTGGGTGTCGGCGATGAGGCAGAGGACGTTTACTTTCATTTGAAATTGTTCTTATTTTCTTTATACTTTATTAGGAGTCTCCTTGTAAATCTTCTTTTGTTCATATTTTGCTGAAGTCCGATTGATTTTGAGTTTGGATTATAATTCTGCTAACACGTTGATATTCTCTCAACTGTTTGTTTTTGTATTTTTGTTTTGTTTTTTTTCTTTGGAGTGGACTGTTTACTGAAAACTAAGCTATGCTCTCACTAGTATTCCAAGGAAGATCTTGTAGCATGTGAAATCTCTTCCAAGGTGGAATTTCGGTACAAAACCTAACAGTTCGGTGTCGGAACATCGGAATTTGCTCATCCTCTGGACATATGTTCCGGCGTCACTCCCAGTACCATGTTTACTGTGCCTGAGGCAATTCCCCGGTAAAACTCCTTCTGCTAGTGTGTTTTCGACATGGCCTAAATGACGTCATCTCTTATTACAACCCCAATGTATCTGTTGCTAGAATCAGGTTAATATTGCATTCATCCACCATTCTTGAAAACGCCCGCGGACCATTCTCGAGTATGTTTGTTTTCTCACAAAGTGATTGAGGGATATCACCACATAAAACACTATCGTTGACGACCACGTCACGTCCAGTAGGTCTTTAAAAATGCAAGAATCAGACGGAACCACAGAGTGTGCTTGTGTTGTTCTATCGATGACAATGAACCATCTACTAAAGCCGGGGTGAGACAGTCTGCACGCACAGAACATAAACACGTGCTAAAGCTGGAGTTAATTTGAGACGTGAGAAATGTGATTGATAAGGACAGTTTTAGATAAGTTTAATGTTATTGTAAGACAGTATCTGATCATCGTTCGTTATACAGTTTTGTAAATGGATTGTGACAATAATTTATCATTACGATTGTCTTTGTACAATGTATGATGTACCTCGTAGATTACAAAATGGCCAAAATAAAAACCAAATGTCGTTCTTTACCTGATTTTGAGGGTAAGGCAGAGAAATATTTTCCTTCGGCGAAGATTTCCGAAAGTGTAACCCTCGGCAAAGCCCCGGCTTAGACAGTCGCGAATCTCTTCTTCAGTAAAGCCCCGGCTTAGACAGTAGCGAATCTCTTCTTCAGCAAAGCCCCGGCTTAGACAGTAGCGAATCTCTTCTTCAGCAAAGCACCGGCTTAGACAGTAGCGAATCTCTTCTTCAGCAAAGCCCCGGCTTAGACAGTTGCGAATCTCTTCTTCAGCAAAGCCCCGGCTTAGACAGTAGCGAATCTCTTCTTCAGCAAAGCCCTGGGTTAGACAGTCGCGAATCTCTTCTTCAGCAAAGCCCCGGCTTAGACAGTCGCGAATCTCTTCCTCGGGAAGCCCTGGCTTAGACAGTCGCGAATCTCCTTCTCGGGTAGAGAGTTCTTTGTCCTGTCCTAATAGTCTTTCTTCGATTGGTTGATCTATCTAGCTCAGAAGAAGGAATTTCGCTGAAAAATTCAACACTTATCTTAGACCAATTCTGTAATCGCTGATATCATGGATAGTGATAACGATTTAAAAGTGGATTTACACTGCCTGCTTATATCTTAAATATTAAGAAGACAAAATCAATGATTGTGTTAAGAGTCTTGTACAATATTTCTAAATTAAATTTTGCATCCTGCTAAAAGTGGTTCTATTAGGCATAAGGATATTCATTTCCCGTAGATGTTATCGTTGAATGATATCCACGGATTTTGTTCTTTGAAAATAACGTTGGCGTTATTCCAAATGGCTATGTTGTTAAAATTGTTTTGGAAAATCAATTCACCAAGGGTAAAGTACCTTACAATTACAATATCTAAATCACTAACAGATGTGGTGGGTGATGTTGAAACTTTCTTGTAACTGGGAGTACAACGAGGTCATGAAAAGCTTACAAGAAAAATATATACTCAGTTGATTAATGTCTGAAACAATAACATTATTGATTGTAAAAGTAATTGGTTCAACTTTTTGTGGTTTTACAAACATGTGAGGAAATGAATTTATTTTTCGTGGAAATCTTGAAACAGACAATGACTTTCTCTATAGATCTTATTTTCAGTTAATCTAATTTTGTAATTTTCTTTAAAAAAAATGACAAAAAAGCGTCTCGAAAATAGGAACATTTACAGTATTTCAATGTTGTAAATAAATTGAATATTTAATACTTACCTACATTATGATGAGGAATTGTAATATAGCCTAATGTTGCTTGTTACTGAATCTGCATAAACGCGACATTTTTCATCATGATGACATTTATAAAACTAACAAATTCAACGAAAACCAAGAAAAAAATGTTGTTTTGTAGACATGCTTTAGCGAATTCCCCTTCAGCATTGAGGCTAATCATTAATGCAATAGCACATTCAAACAAGTTACCCATGTCCTTTTAATTACATCCGGCTAACAAACACTAATGAATAATAGATCACATACTGGTCAAGTGTAATCCGCTAATTACACCACGCTATCCCCAACACGGGACTCTTCGCCAAACACATATCACACCATGGCACCTTTCCAAGAATAGTTTGGGAATTCAGGAAGAAGAAAACACTTCTACTCCGAGTAACTTTTCAGACGTGGTTTAAATGATAACCAAACTTCATACCAGTATAGATAAATATGGCTTTATGGTGATAAACATGAAAAAACTCTTTGTAGCAAAAGTTGCTTTAATTCTTAAGGTCAATGTACCATGCATGTACTTATATTAAGATTATAAATGGAATACTTGTTTATCACAGCAACATTTCTCTGGTTTCATTGATTTTTCGGGTACTAGAAACAGATTTTTGGTTTTACATTTACAACTTGAAATGCTTCTCAGCTACAGAACTAATTAGACGGATATGGGGCGATCTTTCCAAATACAGATACCGAGGACGATCTATAGGGAATAAGTCTAAACTAAGATCTCACACTACAGAGGATGAAATATGCACTTTGATAAGGAGGTCTTATGAGGCTGATACATCATGTCAAAGGGAAATATCTCCACGCACTGATATTACATCAAAGTTGATTAACATTAAACGGCTGGGGTAATTGTTATATTAATAAAATGATAAAATACTGCTCTCATCAGATAATTTCCGTAAAATGTTGACATCGTTCATGAGAAGTCCCTTTTCTCAGTTGAGTATGAAGATGAATGGTATCTTATAGCACAAGATTCTCCACTGCCTCTCCTCCAATCATCCCGTGTTCTTTGGTATCCGTCTTCAAGGCCGTTGGCTTTTGAGGATGTAAACAAAGAAAGAAAACATATAAAGACATTATTCATTATTTCTAAAAGTGAAATTATATAAAATTATAAGTATTTAGACGATATACCACTAGTATTTATAAAAAAATCATTACTGCACAGTTTTTTATATGCTACAATGGGATACAACAACTTTTCCATTTTAGAAATAAATGGATAAAAATAAATAAGAAATTGTTTAACATTTAACGTATGTACTATGGATTACATCTACACTGATATTTAGTATGTTTGGTAAGCTGTCCCTAACGATTAGCAACAAAGACCGGTACTCCGCCTACAACAACCCGTTCAATGTAACTGGTTTCCTGTTAATCAAAACGCCAAAATATCGCTCTTTTGGTTAATGGACTTTTTGACAACTTCTCTTATAAACTGCTTTCAAAAACCAAGTTAAATGAATGACTTCTTTATACACATATTGTATGATTCGCTCGAATCATTTACTCGCATGGTACTTTGAACTGTTGAAAATATTGATATGCTGTTATACGAGTGAAATGTAAATATATACTATATAACATATACAAGGTAGAAATTGTAGAGACACCTTTGTACTGTACAAGAATATCATAAACGTTATTTCGCATATATTTGTTTTAGTGAAATGAAATTTCTAATTTTACTGAGTTAGTGAGTTACCGAAATTATTTATAGACAGACATTAATGAGCGAAGGAAATAATAGTTAAGGAATGAAAATGGGACCTGTTAAATAGTGTACAGACCTGCCGATTACATTGGTGCCAGGATATGATCTAGGCATAAAGATTTTAATATGACGCCTATTACAAGTTGTAAAATTGTGCTATGGGTTCATCAGTGATATCAGATCCATCTTTCTTTAACGTGTAGCCATACGTCCGGGTTCTGTTAATTTGGGAAATCATTAATGGGACTGATCCACTTTTTTTATTTATTTGAACACCACTTTAGTTTTATCAGTAATCACTTTTTTTCCTGAAGCATTATGCTGTTGTCTGGTTTGGAGTCATTTTACTAGTTTTCCATTTTAAACATGTAACATGTCGTTCTGAAACGAACCGATAACATC
This sequence comes from Ylistrum balloti, assembly GCF_031769215.1. Lineage (NCBI taxonomy): Eukaryota > Metazoa > Mollusca > Bivalvia > Pectinida > Pectinidae > Ylistrum > Ylistrum balloti. The sequence continues at coordinate 367,258 of NW_026782134.1, read as the reverse complement.
AAGTGTAAATTAATTATTTTGATGTCTGTTGGTGAGTGTTCGCGCATGTCTAGCCAAGATATTGAACTCTAGACAGGGATCTCATACATTATTCAAATATGTTAGACCAACATAGCATAAAAGAGTTACAGAAACATCGTGATGCTATACAATAAACCAGAAAACGAGAGTAGGGCAACATTGCAAATCCCAAAGATTGTGTTACGACTAGCCCCGCACATTATCCAGATCGTTGTATACTCCCCTTCAATACGATCGATTGTAAATGTATTGTATTGTTTTATTATAGAAAGTATGATAATTTGACACATATAAATTCCAGGCAAACGTCCCTCTGAATACCATAAGGACATAAAACCATAGTTCAATATTTAAGAGCTCCTTCAGGAACGTGTTGATATTTTTACCAGTATCTTGGGTATTGTTTAGTGTATACGAGTAAAGCAGGTATATAAATAACCAGACCAGCTCTAGCAAGATGAACGGATAACGAACGAGATTGTAAAAAAGACACACACGTGAATATCACCTTTTAATATCAATCAAGAAGAAGATACTATAGAGCCGAATAATCAATGAAACTGCATCGTTCAACCGTTTCGTCCTTCTAGGACTCGCCAGTGATGCCATGTAACTAAATTGTGATAACTAGGAGGCGTCTGAAGAAAATCCAAAATGACCAAAAGAAATGTCCATTTTCCGCTCTCACTTGTGTATATTGAACAATTTCACTGATTATGAGAAACAGTAATTGTTATCAAATATCATCATTAAGACTACAAATAATATCCTAATACCCTTCGGCTCCATTAAATATCTTCTAATTAAACGTTTCCTACAGCTTGTCTTGGTAATAGGGAACGAAAATAGTACATACAACGAGGCAGTTCTTTGAATGTGTGTTTCGGTTATCCTAGCTTACATTTAAACATATTTATCAGAATACTTAGTGCGTACATTTATTGCCTTTCATCTTTGTTGTGCGAGTAAACTTTGCATATGAAAATATTCCGTTACGCCTCAGTTAACAGATGATGAATATACGTCTGTGCACTAGTGCACTATATTATAGCTTCGTTTACCCAAGCATCAGTTTACATGGTATAGAATGACATTATACATCCGTTAACTAATTTCATATATTCATTTTAATAGCTTCATTCTGTGGAAAAAAGAAGAAAAGGTAACTTACTTTGGTAAGGACTGAGGTGAAAGCGTTGACTCACTTGGTTCTTTAGAAGAAGAATTATAAAATAGAGAGGAATTGATTCAGAAGAGGATGGTTTTCAGGAATTTCAGGGCGAGTGCGATAGTTCACAGGTACAGTATCATTGTCATACGTTTATTCTTTACTCAGTTAATTTGATTTCCGCTTCGAATTCTTGGTATTCGTAAGCTACTTAATGTTTACAATTATGATTTACAAATGAACGTTAGAAGTTACTGTATCTTATTTTCAACCATTAAGTAATTAATTTCTATAAAAATCGTGAAAAGACAAACTTATTGCTGTCATTTAATTACATTTTCATTTTAAATGTTTAATGTACAGATATTTAATATTGTGTTATATGTGTTTATTGCTATCGTGTTTTAATGCGTTAATTGTGAAACGTGACAATTTTCAAAGATGTTCTCATTATCATTGTGTCACATAATCAATTGTGTTTGCAATAAATTACAGAAAACGTGTTTTTATAGCCTCCATTTTGACGTCATAATACAATCTCTGAAAGGAGTATGCCATTTATTTTCACTTTGTGACGTCTCAATAAATCTTGTAACTTGAGTTCATGCACGAATGATGAGGACATTGTATTGTTTCTGAAATCTATGCCTATCGTTTTCCGCTCTGCGTTAAAAGAAGCAACAGAAGCACTGCCTTAAGATTGTTTTAAATGTTATTAATGATTGTAATATCTTGCCATTTAATATTTTGTCAACTCTTTACCATCCTTTATGTAGTCTTGTTACATTGTTTTACTCGATATAATGCCTCGATGTTGGTCTAATATATGAACTGTCCTTATCAAAAACAGACAACATTGATTTTGGTAGACCTTGTTTGTTTATACACACGGTTCCAGCTAGGTAGACGTTGGGCTACATAGATAATTAATTCTCTTGGTGGGGCTGGGAAACAGTATTCTCAAGTTAAACATCTAACCATGTATCGCAAACACTCTCCGTCCTTTAGGTACAAGTACACGCTATGGATTTATACAGTGGTATAAAAGTATCAACCGAGCGGTTGTTGCCCTTTGTCATTTGAGTATTGATAGTTATAGCAACGTTTCGAGAAGACAAAATTGCCAGCATGAGCTCATCAATCGATGAGAATCGTTCCACAAGATTAATTGCCATTCGAGTTCTCGCTTACCGAGGGGACGCCAAGTAGATGTTACGTGATGGAAAATGGGGATATTTTTTTGTCCATAACAACGAAAATAACACAACTGTTATGCTATGCATTCATCATCAATATTGATTATAATTTGTCTGAATGCCGTTCACTTGTATAACGAGTATCACAGATCTGGCGAACCTTGATAATTCCCAATAGTGTTGAACGGTATGGGTAAGTGATGTTGATATCTAATGGTTTAGCTATATTTTCAATTTATAGTCTGGTTCCTGCTGTATTTACTTTACTTATTCAATTTAGATTATTAGGCTTCATGGGAAACATGCATAATATGACAATTTAAATGTGTCTTCAAATCGTTATCTTGCAAATTCATTATGAAATTCAGAAACATGTGCCAATACTGCAGTATGACTATTACATTAGGAAAGATTTTGGCTACCATCTTATTTGTGTTACGGCGAAAAGCACGATAAATTTAGTCTCACCATAAACTACTTTATCGCTCTGTGCAAGATGGATAAGTGGGCAAGATGTCTAGAGAGGTTGCCAACTCGTGATATTTTGCACGCAGTTCTTAAAACATCGACCTCCATTAACCGGAGATCAGCTACCGAGGCCTCTCCAAACACCAAAGGTTAATCTTGAACTTCTTGGTTGATCCGGTCCATGACAACTACAATGTACTTAATGACAATGGATTAATCGGGCCATGGAAACTGTTTAACAGAAAATGATTGATTCAGTCCACGAAAATGGCATGAGAGACCATAAGTGATTAAGATACCCTTAGATCTTTACGATATAACGGCAAAATTGTGAAATTCAGCAAGAATCCTGTAGATAGATGTATAGACAGTCGCGAATATTTAATCACAAATTTGCTTGAATATCAATTTTTACATTATAGAATGTTAAGGCATTTCCAAGATAGACTTACAGAGTCGAAAGTAGTAGATGAAAATTAAGTTAACAGACACTAATGTCCAAGGAGGAGGTGCCTAGGTACATTTCACAAAATATATAAATGACAAGGCTTATCAACGTTTTATAATCACCAGATTTTAGGGCATCATTACGAACGGGATTATAGTGTTCTGATTCTGTCTATAAATCATTCTCACATGTCGACAAATCACTGCTTTACTGGGTCTGTTCTTGTGTTTATCGTGACCTACACTAATTCTTATTAAAAACAAGTAACGCTGTTAGCTGGCAAGGCTGTCTGAATTGTTTGCCTGGTATGAAGTTCTAGGTCTGCAAACGGTATGTTGCTGTGCTAGATAAAATAATTTTAAAACGATATGAGTGCTGCATCATTTAAAATAAATTACCACACGAAAAGAAAGAACATGACGAATAGGTTGTACAATGAATGTGAAAAGATTCCTGAAAAATACGAGTGTTTCTTCATATGTTCAACATTGCTCGTATTATTAGCATTTTATTAGCATTTTCATCCACCTCTTATGAACATACAATATTGCATTTTGAAAAGAAACAAAAGCTAAATTAGAACTTGAATTTTCTAAATATTATTTTTTATTTAAATTCCGTAAAATCATAGAACTTACCTGAACTTCGCAAAAGTCAAGAAAACGATGATCGATGATAAAAATGGAGATATTTAATGAGAGGGCACCTACCTTTCCCTTACTGCCCCAACGAGTATATATAATGAACAAGTTTTGAGAAATAATTTAACACTTGCTTTTTAATCTGAAACGATTAGCAGTTTTATAATCTATAACTTAAACACGTTTTAGGAAATTTATCTCATTATTATGAAAAATTCCTAAAATTCTCATTTGCTGAAAATAATGATGAATGAATATTCATAATTACCGTTAATTACTGTTTAGCAGTTACGACTTCAGATTCTTCATAGAGTTACCTCCCGTGCCCAGCGTATATATTTGCAGTTAATACACAGGTCACGTGGACAGTATGTGAGGAACATTGTCTGATCTTGATGTGTACATGTACTTTAATCTTTAGTAAACACAGAAAGAATGGCAATGTAGTCTGCTTTATTCTTTTTAAAAATATTATTATTGTTCATTCAGCCAATCAATAACAGACATCAGTAGAAAAAACTGACCGAGATAACACCACACGTATATGACTGCAACACTAACTGGTTCTCGGATGTCTGTTCATGTATTCATAAGTATATAAATACAATAAAGGCTAAATTATATACATATTTGTCGTAATCAAATGGGATTGTCTACAAAACGGCGATGATGTCTATTCAACGTTTGATCAATATTCCGTAAAGATATCTATCTACTTCATTGAAAACTTACCTGTGTGTCCAGCTTAATTAATTCATAGCATATTCCGGCGGGTAGTAATTGGGAAATTCTACAAGAATTATCGCAATATTATGATTAGTGAAATTGTGTTAAGTAGCATGTAAAAGAAGCAGTGTCATTTTTGTGTACCTACCCCCGCGGGTGGAAATATTTTCTCTTAAGCCTCTTAAGCTTGATCAGTAGAACAGAATTCAGTCAGTCAGAGGTCACAGGGTCAATCTCAAATGGAGGTATTATGATCAAAATATTTTTACATTAGTGAAGTAATATGGAATTACAGGTGGAATATATTTAATTGAAACACCTCCCGGTCCTAGACAGATTAAACACGATCCAGTATTTTTTCAAAGTTATCAATGTATCTTCCGCTATTGTCTTGTACTAGGCAAGGATTCAAGTAAAAAAAAAAAATATAATGTCAACTATTATGTTTTTCCTAATATAGTCATGTCTGTCAAAACAAATAATGATTTAATGAACACAATATAATTGTTTCATTTAATTGATTATAAGATACGATCAAAATTAAACGTTATCTTTATGTTATGATTGTAACCGAGGATGTGTTGTCCGGAACCTTCAGACTATACTTACGTGATCATATAGACTAACATATACAGGGACGACACTGACGTGATTCTACAGACTAACATATACAGGGGCTATACTGAAGTGATCCTACTTGCTTACATATACAGGGACTACACTGACAGATTGACATATACAGGGACTATACTGAAGTGATCCTACAGACTTACATATACAGGGACTACACTGACTGATTAACATATACAGGGACTATACAGACTGATTAACATATACAGGGATTATACAGACGTGATCCTACAGACTTACATATACCGGGATTATACTGACTGATTAACATATACAGGGACTATACAGACTGATTAACATATACAGGGACTATACAGACGTGATCCTACAAACCAACATATATAGGGACTATACTGACGTGATCCTAAAGACTGACATATACAAGGACTATACAGACTGATTAACATATACAGTGACTATACTGACTGATTAACATATACAGAGACTATACAGACGTGATCCTGCAAACCAACATATACAGGGACTATACTGACGTGATCCTTCAGACTAACATATACAGGGACTATACTGACTGATTAATATATACCGGGACTATACTGACTGATTAAAATATACAGGAACTATACAGACGTGATCCTACAAACCAACATATATAGGGACTATACTGACGTGATCCTATAGACTTACATAAACAGGGACTATACTGACTGATTAACATATACAGGGACTATACTGACTGATTAAAATATACAGGAACTATACAGACGTGATCCTACAAACCAACATATATAGGGATTATACTGACGTGATCCTATAGACTTACATAAACAGGGACTATACTGACTGATTAACATATACAGGGACTATACTGACTGATTAAAATATACAGGAACTATACAGACGTGATCCTACAAACCAACATATATAGGGACTATACTGACGTGATCCTACAGACTTACATATACAGGGACTATACTGACTGATTAACATATACAGGGACTATACTGACTGATTAACATATACAGGGACTATACAGTCGTGATCCTAAAGACTAACATATACAGGGACTATACTGACGTGATCCTAAAGACTGACATATACAGGGACTATACAGACTGATTAACATATACAGTGACTATACTGACTGATTAACATATACAGAGACTATACAGACGTGATCCTGCAAACCAACATATATAGGGACTATACTGACGTGATCCTTCAGACTAACATATACAGGGACTATACTGACTGATTAATATATACCGGGACTATACTGACTGATTAAAATATACAGGAACTATACAGACGTGATCCTACAAACCAACATATATAGGGACTATACTGACGTGATCCTATAGACTTACATAAACAGGGACTATACTGACTGATTAACATATACAGGGACTATACTGACTGATTAAAATATACAGGAACTATACAGACGTGATCCTACAAACCAACATATATAGGGATTATACTGACGTGATCCTATAGACTTACATAAACAGGGACTATACTGACTGATTAACATATACAGGGACTATACTGACTGATTAAAATATACAGGAACTATACAGACGTGATCCTACAAACCAACATATATAGGGACTATACTGACGTGATCCTACAGACTTACATATACAGGGACTATACTGACTGATTAACATATACAGGGACTATACTGACTGATTAACATATACAGGGACTATACAGTCGTGATCCTAAAGACTAACATATACAGGGACTATACAGTCGCGATCCTAAAGACTAACATATATAGGGACTATACTGACGTGATCCTATAGACTAACATATACAGGGACTATACTGACTGATTAACATATACAGGGACTATACAGACGTGATCCTACAAACCAACATATATAGGGACTATACTGACGTGATCCTACAGACTAACATAAACAGGGACTATACAGTCGTGATCCTAAAGACTAACATATACAGGGACTATACAGTCGTGATCCTAAAGACTAACATATATAGAGACTATACTGACGTGATCCTACAGACTAACATATACAGGGACTATACAGACGTGATTCTACAGACTAACATATACAGGGACTATACAGACGTGATCCTACAGACTTACATATACAGGGACTATACTGACTGATTAACATATACAGGGACTATACTGACTGATTAACATATACAGAGACTATACAGACGTGATCCTGCAAACCAACATATATAGGGACTATACTGACGTGATCCTACAGACTAACATATATAGGGACTATACTGACTGATTAATATATACCGGGACTATACTGACTGATTAACATATACAGGGACTTTACTGACTGATTAACATATACAGGGACTATACAAACGTGATCCTACAAACCAACATATATAGGGACTATACTGACGTGATCCTAAAGACTGACATATACAGGGACTATACAGACTGATTAACATATACAGGGACTATACAGTCGTGATCCTAAAGACTAACATATACAGAGACTATACTGACTGATTAACATATACAGGGACTATACTGACTGATTAACATATACAGGGACTATACAGACGTGATCCTACAAACCAACATATATAGGGACTATACTGACGTGATCCTAAAGACTGACATATACAGGGACTATACTGACGTGATCCTACAGACTTACATATACAAGGACTATACTGACTGATTAACATATACAGGGACTATACAGTCGTGATCTTAAAGACTAACATATACAGAGACTATACTGACTGATTAACATATACAGGGACTATACTGACTGATTAACATATACAGGGACTATAAAGACGTGATCCTACAAACCAACATATATAGGGACTATACTGATGTGATCCTAAAGACTGACATATAAAAGGATTATACTGACTGATTAACATATACAGGGATTATACTGACTGATTAACATATACAGTGACTATACTGACTGATTAACATATACAGGGACTATACAGACTGATTAACAAATACAGGGACTATACTGACTGATTAACATATACAGGGACTATACTGACGTGATCCTACAAACCAACATATATAGGGAAATTTTAATATTCATAGACGATATTGATGATACAATTAAATTTGATGGGTCTTAATGACAATGAGAACATCTGCCATGTTGTGACGGCAAATGAAGCTACGAGGCAAATGCAGCAACATCTGGATTTGGCCGTCATGCTTTAAACTGAAACTTTCCGCTGTTGAACATAGTCCTTGACGGGCGGCTAAACCATTAATCTTTCTCCAGATATTTCCTTTAATAGTGATATTAAAGATGTAGAATTCCCATCAAAACATTCGAATGACTTAAAAAACCAGGCATTTTTATGAAAACTTTATATCAACTGTCAGATAAACATAAAGGGAGAAGATCGAACCATATAATTTGTTCCCTGATTACCCCAGGTCCCCTTCAACACGGAAATTTGACGCGTCTTGGTCGCCCCTTGTGACGCTAGGCCTGAGGTCACCAGAAGCACCGAATTTTGTCTTTTCTTGGTCAAACATTTCTGTGTTTCCTGATGATATCAGGCCTTAAGTCATCTTTAGCGCTGAAACTTGGTTCGACTTAACCATACATTTTAGAAGATATTATCACATGACTAGGTTATGGTGTTCACATATCCCTACAACGACCACCTAACAGACCTTAGATAGACTTGCAAGACGTTCACACAGACAATGAAAGGAAGGACAGCTGATAAATATTGGCAGTGATAAGTCTCTGACTAGGTATGACTTCTTTTTTAATGATTACAAGTAAGAAAGATAAAAAGCTTCCTACAAGCATTATAGGAAGAGGTTCTGTCTTCTAACCCAACTCTTACAGGTATCGGCTCTCCTCAACTGTAAATGACAGTGGTAACTAAAAGACCAAAGGCCAAATGATATATTCACTGCATTGGTTGTCGATAGTGGACTCTAGCAGTTATAGTTGATAACTAAACGTTTGATTTAAACGTTTTTTTTGTATCCCTGTTAAGGTATCATTATTCACACTGTGTAGAACTCAACACCTCTTCTCCGCCTTTCCGAGTAAAATCAAGGAAATATATATATATCCCTATATTCTTCTTTATCTGCTGGTGATTGGCCAGTAATGATATTGAAAATGTCTGTGCGACTGTCCTTTTCAAACAAACAGATGGAAGACACCTAACACATGGAAGTAAACAGAAGAAAGGTAGCAAAGCTGAAGAGAGACAGGTAGACATATTGCAGACAACTACTGGTAGTATAATGACAGTTGTATCGTGCGAAACCAAGATAATTTCACTCGAATTTTGGTACTTGATCAAAATTATGGGGGAACCTCCATCTCATCATCCTTTTGAAAAGTTGAGAAAATAAAAGACGAATTCCAGAACATTTAAGATTGTATTCCATTGATTCTAAATATATGTGGGTTGCTTACCAACTGGAAAAAGGTGAAAATTCATGTAAAAGCAAAACGACAGATTTTCGTTAGTGTCATTAAAATTCCTGGGATTTACGGGGTTAAGACCGGTCTTCCAATGTAGATAGCACTTTAATCGTGATGGTACAGACATACATTTCCCTGTATGATGATAATGGACATTTGTACCAGGTATTTATATGATGTTTAAGGCTAGGAGTCTTCATTATACTGGAATTACAACTAATAATTCTCTGTTATAAATATTATAAATGGAAAGTAAAAATAACAATTCATATGATGTTACTTTTCTAATATTTGCAACTTTACTACTGATAACAATATCTATCGATATTCGATAAGTTTCGATGATATATCTATGCTTACATGTAACCCGCGCCTACATTTTATACTACACTTGCAATGAATGTTCATGTAGAATGTGCGAATTCTAGATGATTCAACACACATTATTATAGTGGTTTGAATTCAACGTGTATTTCATATTAAACTAAAATCGTTTTGTATGGTATAATACGATTATATTAGTCTACTATATGCACAGCATATTGACTAACGATTAAGACGTTATTAATCATGTTCCAAAAATCAATTTTCTTCACCACGTTTTGTTATGTCAAACTTTCTTATCAGTTAGTCTATTATGCAATAAGTTGTTTACCGATTAAATGACTCATTCGACATGCTATGTACTTAGGAAAAAGAATTGATATAATATTTAATCTTGTTTTCCCATCTCGGGTATAAATGTGTCAACATGACAACATGACAGATACGTTGAATACGATTCGATAAATTTCTACATACAGCCTAAAACTACGACTACTGTAGCACATGCCGATTTCTTTCTGAGCGCCCAATCCATCCCTGGTGTAATATATGTATAATTCATATTGTTTATCATTGAAAAATATCTTTACTGAGTGTGACTTTACAATTTCATTTATCAAATGAAGAAGAATTATTCATGCCTTATCTGCTGTCAAATCCAGTTATAAAACAAATATCATCGACAACAGCATATTTATAAAAGATCTCGGAGAAACACTTAATTGATAACAGCATATTTATAAAAGATCTCGGAGAAACACTTAATTGATAACAGCATATTTATAAAAGATCTCGGAGAAACACTTAATTGATAACAACATCTCGGATATATTCTTAATTGTTATATATATGTTGAACCACATAACTAACTTAACTTAGCCCATCCTAATGTGGTGAACTATAGAACAACCTTCTACAAGATTAAGGATTTCTAACGACTCGCATTAAGTTTCATCCCTTCTCTAAAAGAAGATCGAGGTGAACAAACAGACAATACGTCAGTAGGTCTAGTCGCGAATCATGTTTACCAGTAACGTGAACTTTGGGATCTGGTACAACAGAGAGACAACGAGTCAGTTACTAAAAGGGACTTGTTTTCTGGTCATTTATCAGTAGATCCTAATATTTCTGATGATTTAATATTTTTGTTGTATCATACATAAAAATAAAACATCTGCTATATTGAAAATGTTCATACTTGAAATAACAAAGTAGAAGGTTAAAATACGTTATTGCTTGTATTTATTTCGTACAGAGTAGAATAAGAAGGAGGAATATTTTATCGGTAGCCGTGGGAAACAAAGAAGATTTCTGTTCGCTGTATTCCCAGTATCAAATCGTTTATCTACTCATTATTCTATTGTCAAGACCACGAAAAGTCAACACGTCTTAGCCTGTTTTAAATAGCAATGGTTTAAATGGAATCGACAGATTGGAACATTCAAAGTTGAATCAATCTTATTGTTCGGAGCTTTGCGGAAAGATATGTCTGAATAGAACCATCCATTCTCTCCAGTTATTACAAATTGACCCGAAACTCTAAAGCTGTGGATAAATGATTTTGTAAACAACTTATTCGTAGTCTGAAATTTTTCAATAGGTAGCCCTGATATCTCCTTTTTGTCTGATACTCATGTGTACTTGGTCCATAAAAGGGTTACTTTACGAGGTATGGCACACAAAGGGGGCACTGCTGTCTGATCGGCACACGGTTTGTGATCATAACGTGCTAGACATACCGTCATTAGTTGGCAGACGAAGTTAGGTAAGTGGTTCTTCACGTTTATATATTATCAAGTTGTAAATCCTAAACTTAACAAATTTCCAAAGAAAATGTGAAAATAAATAGTAATGTAACATTGAATGAAGGATCGCTGCCGATTTAATCGAGCTCCGCGTATACGGATGTATGCGCACACGCTTAAATGAAGAACGTTTTTATGTGGAGACGTTAATAGGAGACAGGTGTGAGAGGTAAAACGATGGGAAGGGTGAGGGAACCAAACTAATGTTTTCAAGAGTTTTTATGTGTAGACTGATTATACCAGATTATACAGTGCTGTGAGATGTGGCTGGAAGGGGTGTGATACATAGCTGAATGGAAAATGATAAACTTATAGAATGAATCATCAAAGTCGACCTGACCTTCAGAAAGGCAGATAGATGTTAGAAAGTTGTAATCCTTTTACTGTATATGCCAAGATGTTACGGCATATTATGATCACTATTTCCTAAAAAAAACTCCATTATGTTGAAGACTTACTTATTCCACATCCCACACATGATATAGACTTCGCTGCAAGAGATGGATATGATAAATTGTGCCAATCCCACCCAGCCTTAACCATGCTAGTCTGGGTCTCCTCTGCGACTGATGTGACCCAACATCATCAAGGGTTGGAATAAGTACAGTAGAGAACTAGGTTATTTCCTTTCCAGTGTAGTCGGCTTCTATGCACAGTGTGCAATAAATCGTAGCTTTAAATGTTTCAGAAAGTTTAAGGACAAATTTTATTTCTTAAAAGAGATGATTATAGAGCACTTATTGTCAACTTCAACATATACATGTACATGACATCAGGTCGAAGAGAGAAATCAAATGTTTTTTTAGGAAACTTTCAGAGTATCTGGTCTTATGCAAAAGCATTTTTCGATGTTCAATGGAGTCTTTGATTTCCATACATGTAAACCCCTTTAGACATGACCTATGACCCTTTCGAGCTGTTCTCTGAGGAAGTGTTTACTTTGGATATCATAAAGAAAATATCTTTAAGATATCAAATGCATTTACAATGAAATGACATTGAACCTGCAAACAAAAGAAATATGGCCTTAGGGAAGTCTATACTCTTCTTCATTAATAAGGAAATGCAAAATTCTAGGGATAAATAACACGCCTGGCAGTCTCGTTTCGGGTGAGTAGGAGTAGAATAATAATGGAAATAATTTTGATAGTTAACAAGCGTAAGGGATTTGGTATCGCGTCTCAAATACGTATTGTTTGTTTTTAAACATTTCTGGAATTAAATATCACATACCTATAGATTCAAGCAGAAGCAAAAACATTTCTCTAAAGCTAACGTTTCTTTTCCCAACCAGCAAAGTGCCTAAGGTAACCATGCCTACTAGATCTTGATCAATATCTCTCTCTTTTTTTGTTAGCGACCGTGTATTTGATAAAATCCTTAAAACCCCGAGACATCGTCAGCTGTGAGTAACTGTTAAATACAAATGTCAAATGCTTGGACATGCCTACTCCTATCCTGTGTTAATAGAATGTTTTAAAGCATTTGCCAAAACAAAATGGATTTGGGTATTGAAATGAAAGTTTATTATGATATTGACATTTGGCATGTTTGGTCGACAGACTGTCATTGTGAAGTAATCAGTTGTCTGCGTGACAGGAGCAATAATAAGTCTATAACTAGAGCGAGCCGTGTTTGTCATTATTGGATATGAAATAAAATCTGTCAGACATCTATTTCTATTACTTGGAAATTTAAGATTTTCACATCACAATTTGCTCCTGTAATCATGGCGAAATTCACGCCATATACATTCAAACAGCTTTTCTGTGTTTGTGGTTTACAAGTTTATGAGCTGGACGGGTGTATGGTAGTGTATTTAAAAGGGAATTGGCACCAGTGTCTATATTACTGGGTGATGAACACGTTGCACGCCGCAGTTTATAAAGCGTACCGATAATCTTTATTAAGGCTTATGGAACTGGCGTTAATCAACACAAAATTTACCTTGTACAAACATTGTTATATAAACAGGTACAAGAGGAAGTCAATGTTACCACTTGCTAACATGCAACAATAACATATATAATGTTGTCTTTATCTTATAGTAGGCCCATGTCGTTTACACCTACACAAGCAAATATAACCCTAACACAATTCTTTGCTGCTTTGTGGATATCAAGACGAATGATTGGTAACGAAGTAGCGATACTGTACGTGATACGTTAGACCTCAAATCGTCGCAGGCTTTATAATCTCCATTAATTTTCGATCTGTATTTTGTCTTGGGTTACACAGGAAAAACTCATGGCGATTGGAATTGTGGTGACTTACAGTTTTCCTTCCACATTTTGTCTTCGAATCCTCTTTTTAAAATTGAACGTTCTAACTAACACATAAAGACTGTACTGTACACCTGCCATATAAAGCTTGGTCAATCCAAATAATGTCACGTTCTCAAATGAGAACACGGTATACAACAACGGCACAAACAGGCAAATTAACGACGGATGTAGTATTTTTGCTATCCAGAAATGGAAAATTCACAATAGGGAATTTGAAATCATTATGTGGAAAGCTGTCCAGGTTGGTAATCTATAGAAATAATGTAAACTAATTAAAGGGAAAGCCGACTCATGTAATAAGTCTTATAAAAGACATATTCGTTGATATTTCCAAAAACGCAATATTTACATCTCTTTCCATTGCGAATGTTGACGAGCGCTTGGCTGTGTATACAACAGAGTGGTCATTAGTTTTAATTTTACCATTCTCCTCTCAATCATGAGCTGTACTTTTCCGAGACCGAACCGTATCGAGCAGCCATCTTCGACAATGTTCTAATTCATAGTTATATGTTGCGACAGTGAACGTGATTTCGGATATAAACATTGTTAACATAAATAGTCCCAAGTCACGATTCTTCATATGTATATAGATAACATAAGACTTCTTAAATATCATCAAATACCAAGACTATGGTCATTGACCAAATGAAATTTGAAACATATTAGGTATTCTCAATGTAGTATTTAAATTAACTTCTCACAAGTGTTGTCTTAAGTATGTTTGTACTATTTAGGGTGCTTGGTTGGCACAGTAGCAAACAACTCGGCTTTCACCTATGAAATCGGGGTTCGATTCCCTATCTGCTCGATCACTTGGATTTTCCTCCGTTTACAATTACAAGAACCCTAGTACGTTTCCATTTAAAATTGTTGTTAAATAAAAAAAAGAAGTGTTGTCCGTGCTAGCGAAGCGACTTCTGGCCTGGTTCTTGTAGTTATTGAGTGACGTCATTATAACAGACACTTATGATATAAATTATATCAATTAAAACATATTTCAAACGCGTGTATCATAAAAGAACTCTCATTTACGTTATTAGATATTTGACATACAGGAGACATTCACATAAACCTCTCGACCAATTACATTTGTTTACGGAATCACGACAATAACAAATTCTGAAATAGAGCTACAGACTACAGAGGAAATTTAATGAAAGAAAAACAAAAACAACAATGAATACTCAAGGCAATTACGACAACGAAATTGCCGCAAATAAGAAGCAATCCGAAGCAATGGGTGTTTGATGTCACGCAATAACCTTTGTATGCTTATTTGGATATGGACCTATGGTTATCCTAAAGAACATCTACCGTACTTTGTTATTGTTACCAAACAATATTATATGCTAATCTGTAAAAGATTATCTTATTATGTAATTTGTAAATTACGCTATAACATATGAAGAATATTTGATAAATCATTTTGAATGTCTTTTTGATAACCCGTGGTTAACGTTGTCGTGACGATACGCCAATTTGAATAACATACGGTAACACATCGTCGGTAACCCATGGAAGCCTCGAATTGGACGTGGGTTATCGACATTAATGACTCTAGACTGACGCATGTGAAAACAGAACCCCGCGGAGATTTAATTTGTTGTAGGAAGCCAAATTGATTTTTGTCAGCACGTCTTCTTTAGTTTTGACGATATTTTAATTGTTTAAATTTGTGTTTGATATATTAATCTTTACCCAACAGACTTAGTGTTCTAGTACACGAGTAACTTATTACTTCCTAATAAAGTAAATGAATATTAGGCGGCGATGTACCAGCCAATGATATATGCTGAGTCTAATTAACATAAATTCATATCATCTGTTTAGATAGGGTTGTTGTTACAGTGCTTTTGTCCGAGAAATGACATACATTCATACATATGTTCATGCATATTTGAATAATGCTGAATACGTGTGAAATAACATGTACATATTTTATATAATAATACGCAGTACCGATCGCTTTGGTATAAGGTTAACTGACTTAATATCAAGTATAATTATTTATGTATAACTATACAAATTGTATAGCCAGTGGAACCGAAAATAGTATATACTGATCATAACTGCTTTTAGGTCATAACAAGAAATCTAAACACGAAATCAACAGCAGTTGAATCCTCCAGCGCCTAATATGTGAAAAATCAAGCACTGGAAAATGTTTATAGTCCGATTTCTTGTGAAGATGTCTGTATAGTTTGGCACACAGTGCCTACGTTTACTAAATCTGCCAGGTTAAGGTGTCTGACTGATCGATATTGCGGAAAGTAGAATCGAGCGTTCCCAGACCAACTGTATTCCCTGATGGGAGTCTCCTTCGGAACTATAACATCCACTCTGTAAATAATTGATCCAGACTCCGCGTATTCGTAATGTTTCTCCTCGAGAATGGTGTCGCCCTGGACCCCATGTTGCTTAAAGATACGCGAACTATTTTTTTTTTGGTTATGCGGCACCATAAATTTGACTGCGGGCTACGGCTGGATCATGCAGTCTGTTGGCATGCCTATTTTGTACAATGCGGATATTTATGTTTTAGCTGAGTTGACAATTTTTTTTATCAAATGTGTATACATTACATAACATTGGAAGCGGTACCTCATCTTTTCAATTTAATCAATAATTGAATAATGCCATTAAATTGAGCTACTGAGCTAATAACCTTTACTGCTAAAATTCCTATTGGTACGCTACAGACTGTGACGTTCACACGAGTATGACAGTCAAACTTAACTCACAGGAGTACTTTACATTTATAAACTCGCAAAAATATGTTACTTTTAATCGACAACATTTGTTTTTCTTACTTACAAATAGTTTCAACAGTCGCTTATTTTCACTCCCTCATTTTCCATACGGAAAAAGATGGGAATCATTCTTTCAAAATAGGGGAATGTTCCAATTATTCCTTTATGACGGAATGTGGGACGAAGAATACGTTGATTTATGATATTGCTTAAGAAGGAGGCCAATATTTACATCGACTTTTGCCGTGTTTTATATGGGCATTGCTGGTAACAATTAGTTTTGCTATACTTAATTGTTGATGAGTACATGGATGTATGACTATTGCTAAATTTTCTCCTTCATAACTTATGCTCTTTATCATCAACTACCCTTGATGCCTGACCCTGGTCGGGTTCACCCGACACAAGTTTGTTTTGAAACCCCAGGATACATATCGGTCAAAAGAATTTAATGTAGCGATGTAGTCACAATGACCGTGATCTAGATTGTGGTCAATTTACATAGTATATAGAGTGTCACTCGTCATTTAAATTGGCGGCGTGGTTTTGTAAACAACCTATTTTTTGCAGGACAATGTTGTTTTTGTTTCAACTGAACTATATAAATATCTGGTTGTCGTGTGTAACTGACTGAAATGATCATGTCGTGAACACGTGCCTCTGTGTTGGTCTCTTCTCACCTCTCAGCACTATAAATACGTTTACATAGATAAAATTACAACCAAACCAAGCCGTATAAAACAGAAAGTTTTATCTCATGTCCGCTTCAGCAGACAGCATGACCCAAATGACCACGTGAATAGCATTTGCTATCAGATTGAAAAGGTGATCGGTTGTTATCGAACGTCCGGCACTGAATTTATAGCGAGTTCTATCGACATCATGAATGTCTGTCAACTTAAGTCGGTTAAAATATGGTAGAAAATTGGAAGACCAACTGGCGCTTCAGTCACAACACACATCTCTACAACTGATTTTGCACCTGCACGGTATTCAGTTGTGAGACTGGAGTTTGAGTCGACAGTCCTTGTTGCAAGCTCTCCCCTCTGTTTTCGAACAACAAGAAAGTGTTCCAGGAAGAGGTTCTCTGCTAAGATCACACACCCAGACAGTCAGAAAACAAGAACAATGACGTAGAGAAGACCGAGGTACTTGGTCAAGTCCTCGTCGTTCGAGAGAACATACATACCCCTTACGTACTTACAATCGACATTGTCATTCTGTTTAATCGGTAGAAGTAAGTATTAAAAAAAAAATCTCTTGAACGCAGCCCTGAAGGTCGCACGTGTGTGTCGTTAACGCGATGGTGGATTCCGTTGTTGCCAAAATGCATTCGCTGTCTTACATCGAACGACAAAGGTTCATGTTTGTTCATGCGCTTACACTTGTGTACATTATCGGGATCACTCATTTTCCACCTCAGTAACACTACTGAGTTCTTATCTATAGCCAGCTGCGATACCGAGTATAGATAGCTCGAAATGTGAGTTCCAAAGAACACAAATACCACACCATTGTCAGTTTACCTGTTTTGTGCCAGTGCCAAATTCTTATCGTAACGGAGTGTTATCGCACTGATCAAACACACAGAAAAAGGCTACAAGTTAAAACTTAAAATAAATGACTTACTGTCGGTTATTCTGAATATATAACAGCTTTGGCTGACGATCAATTTTGTTCTATATAAGATTTGTCTCAATCAAGGATACATTCCTTGGACACATTTTTCTTGTCTGTTTCAGTTGAAAAGGGTGCATTAATGTTATTACTGAAATCTACAACGCGAATTAAATTATATAAATCAATTTTATTTTATTGTAATACATATTCCAGGTGCAACAATCCGAAGTCAGTGGGTGTTTTTACATACACATCGTGTTCAGTTCAAACGCAAAGATGACCAGTAAATGTAATTTCCAAGTTAAGACCTGCACGTTACATTATATCATTGTACATATGATGTTAGTTATGGAAATGAAGTTACTTACGAGTCGCACGATGACGCATTGACAAGACATAATTAATAATTAGGCTACACTTCAAAAGCAGCAATCAGTGTTGAGTGCGTGTATTCCTTCTTCAATGCCAGGTAATTTTCCTAGCATTGTCTTTGTCTTACTCCGCCTTTGTATATAACCTATATAGTAAGCAAGTAACAACGGGAAAGTTTGCCTCGAGAAACTACATGCCAAGAGATCATATGTATAGACCATAATATACAACATAATGTGCAATAAGTGACTCCCACAATTTCTTTAAGATTTCAAGGTGCTGGATATTTTCTATGAAATTTTAGATCATGTACAAATGTAACATGAATTACGAAAGCAACACTTGATAACATTCTAAAGGAAGCGACCACTTCACTTAAAGTGCTGTTTCCATTGTTAGTTATACAAATATGCACTCTTTGCTTTCACAAGGCGAACTTAAGTTTGACGAAGACAACAAAAGAGTGTGGCTAGAAAAAAGGAAATGAAAAAAGAAAGCATCAAAATAAACTGCTCTTGCAATGCTTCCAGATGCGGTGTTCTCCTTGGCAAGACTTAAACATTTGTCTCTAGGGATAAGCACCAGAAACATTGTTCAATAGTTTACCCTTATTCACATAAATGTGTGATGTCAGCTACACTTTATGACCAAGTTTAATAATTCATTCTCTCTTTACGACGATGCCAAATTACTGGTTCTGTTAATGCCCATATTCAATTTTGGTTTATTGAATCATCTCCGCTGAGAAAGATCTCATTCTTGTTGATCGATATCTGAGTTTAGGGTTGACCAACGGGTGCTGGTCTCACATACAAAATGCGACAGTGGCGGAAAATGATATCGGACGGTTTATATGATATTAAATAATAGTTTAACGCATACCTGCACACTACTGTTTACCAAACAACTGAGAAATTCTGCGAAGTCGACAAATCCACCCATTGATTTAACATAAGGAAAACAGATTTTAATACAATATTCATTGTACACAATATCATGGGTTATTTTAGTTATAATGATACAACAGCATACAATAGTTTGTCTTATTAACGGAAGAACGAGTGATATATCGTGTAACCAAACGTATGATCATGCCTCGGTGCCATAAATAAAAACCCGTTGTCAATTTAATTTTTGTCGTTTTAATGTTTTAATCATTTGTGCATTTTATTTGTAGTTGGTAAAATAAAACACGGTAAATAAAAAATAATTAAAATAAATTATATATCATGTCTATATTTGCAAAGGTGGGTGGCCAATTATAATCTGATATTTAGCACAATAATTTATCAACCTTATACATAATAGTCCAGCTGTGAAAAATACATTAGATTATCTACGATTGTTACGGAAATTTAGTGTTCTTGGTTGGGTTCCATTGTTTATTCTCAGTAAGAATGTTGTTTTAGTATTTCTCCTTCATGGTTTTGCTATTCACGCTACGATCTGGAGTATCCATATCTAAATAAACAAGCATCACCGTGAAGACTTTCTTAAAATGCTTAAAGCGGCACATTTCATATCGTCTTTGAACTAGTTGGTAACGACATATATGGTCGGAATGAATGATATTGTAATATAGAATGGTTCAATAGTTATATATACATTCTTTACACACGCTGCTTGTAAAAAAGCTCGTTTTCAAATGAAATAAAGTATTCATTACTGGCAGTGTTATCCGGCAAGTGTAACAGCCATTTTGATGGCACACCGTCACCGTTCCTATGCCAACATTAGTGACGTTAAAAGATTGCGCACTGGAAGGACATTTAAAGCTACACTTCCTGGTTGGTTTGATTATATAACGGTATTATCATACACATATATGCTCTTGTCATGTTTGGTTAAGTCACTATCATTTATGTTAACATACTTGTTTTGTTTAGATGTGGTGTTTTTCCTTTCGTTTCAGAGTCCTTGATAAATTGTTTACGTTATATAAAATAAGCTAATTAGGCACGAAAAAAGAGAGAAAACTTGAAAAAGAACAAAGTAGGAAAGTAAATAATTCCATGACACAAACTTCGCAGTGTATGCTTAGTTGATTGTGTTTCAAATCGTTTATATATTGGATACGTGACCGTGCATGATTGTCATGTGAGCACACAATACTTGCCAAAACAATACAAGCCATCTTACTTTCGTTTGGAGTTTTTTTAACGAAAGGCATTCGATAACTACATTTAGAAACACATACATGTCATAATAAGTTATTGTACTGTCGCCCGTGTTGTGTTGCCTGCAGTGAGACTGGCTGTTTATAATGCTTGTGTTAGTTTTCTCTGTATGCATGCCTCTACTGAGATACTTTATTCATTCGCGTATTGTTCGTGGATAGACACGCTAACGATTCAAAACATAAAATCACAGCAACAACCAGTCAATATACCAATGTGAAATTTTATACAGTTATTTGACATGGGCATAATTGGGACAAGGTATAGTATGAATTGACGACATTGAATCACAAAATTAAAAAGCCTCACAACCATACTGCACATTGATACACAATAAAACACCACAACGACATTTTAACTATCAAATAAATGAAACTATGTTTGAATGGCTAGGGTTGGCACTCCTGCCTTATGTCCGAACTTGTCTAGATTTAAATGTCTGCCATGAGTAAACACATTGTCGTCATGTATGGAATCGTAATCAGTTGAAACGTCTGTTTCATAGTTGTGCTTGATCCGGAACAGAAGGGGGCGATATAGGACAAATACATGGTCTTACAGGAGATTATAGAATTCCTTTACGTGTTCGGGTCATTGTACCTTTTAATGATCTGTAACATAGGCATACACGAAAGGGCACACCCTGTAATAACCGCATGATCAAATAATACTTATTTCTTAAATATTGATTTGACCTCTAAATAACCACATGATCAGTTCATGTTTATTTGTTGACTAATTGACATGACGACATCAGAATAACCACATGGTAAATTATTGTTAATATATTTCTAAATATTTATTTGATATCATATGTTTCTTAATATTGCTTTGACATCTAAATGACCGCATGATCAGTTCATGATCAAATCTATGGTTAAATTGATATGCCACAGTAAATATTGTTAAGACATTTGTGACTAAAATGTTTAACGTTTTGACATATATTTTGTATCAAGTATGTTACACACGTGTTGAACTCGAGAGTTAAATGACTGATGTGGATGGTGGTTATATTGTAAGCACATGTACATTACACATGGAGTAAATTCACTACAAATGTCTGATGTGTATCATGTTTATCTCAGTTTAATGAAGTAAGACACAATATAACGTTAATTAACGATACCATAACAGCTTTATCACTGTCAATTATTTTGGAGTGACACAGAGACAGGATATTAGCAGTATTGATGATCTGAGTGGTGCAAGTTTACAAAACATGCTACTGTTTGTAAATTGTCCGGAAGTCGTCATGGCGCTATTTAAGTGATGTTGATTAAGTTACTCATAGTTAAAGATAGATAAATATTAGAGCTATAACTTCTTATATGTAATACTTACTAATAGCACAGGTACCTTGGCATCTCAGATTCGTCTGACAGTCGCACAATTTAGTGCAGATGGTTTTTTTTCTGTTCTTTATTGTTTATCAGCAGATTTGTCCAAGTAATGGCATTCCATGTCTTTGAGTTACCATCAGGAAATGGCAAGAAAGACATTGCGCCTCTAGTACAATACAATATAAAGAATATACACACTACTGCGAAATAATAATACAAGATACTTTAACAAAATCAGCAAGATTGGATCAAATGAAAGATTTACCCGGAGACCTCTGTAAAATTACTAGTAGATTGAGGCTAGATGTTCCGGAAGGATTAGCATTTTCTGCCTCATCGACGACACCTGCCATTTTCACATTAAGTATGCTTGACAATACATTGAACAACTGTACAATATACTTCGGATACGTAACAACAAAATGAAAAACTAATTATATATAATAAAGAAAGTTATGATAACTATCTTACACAAAAAATACTTTCCGTTATGTATTATTAATGCTAATATGTATTCTAAGGTCCGTTCCCTAATGACAGTGTGAAACGTTTGTAAGGCGTTCCACTTGTTTAGTTCATTTAGTGTGCAAATATAGGCAATTTAATGTTTAACACCCTAACGTTTACTACCATCCTGCATTCCCTTCCACAGACATTTCTATCCAATATAAAGATCACGTCCCACAGTCAATGTGGTGGCGGATTCTTTATTAGTTTTCTACTAGATCAGAATTTGAGCAATTCCCAAGACAACTGCACTGAACGATCAATATTTCACTTGTATTTTAGAATAGGAAACCTGCTTTACATCCCGATGCCACGTCGTGAAATTTGAAATACCAAGGGTTACAATAGAATTCATTCTACATCCGTAGTCTGTGTCCTGTACAAATTCCATGTATCATTTCAAAGATATCATTAAATTTGCTAGATCTTTATTTGATACACGACATGTTGGTGACTAAATATCTGCGTAGGAGACCCCTCTGGGGCCTCCCATTCATTCTGTTAAGGATCAGTCGATGTTGACTCCATTGTTTTCAGTAGAAACATGAGAGTGAAGGGATTGTTTTAAAGCATTAAATCACTGTCAACGTTTCACGGGTTTTACGACAATCACTTGTGCAAAACAAATTTCATGAAGTGATCTAAAGCTTTCTATGGAATGTTAAGGGTAGTATTTTGTTCAGGTAGGAATAAAAGGTGCTCAATGGTTGTCAAGTAATTACGTCAACTGTAATGGGGTCAGGATAGAAACACCTATATAGCATTGATTGGTGATCGATGATATCACGTGGATAATACAACAACAATATCACTGTAATAAATCAGTAGTAAATACGATAGTAAACACGACAAGAATATTACTGTGTTGTGTAAACACGACACCAATATTACTGTGTTGTATTAACAGTAAACACGACACCAATATTACTGTGTTGTGTCAACAGTAAACACGACCGATATTACTGTGTTGTGTCAACAGCAAACACGACACCAATATTACTGTGTTGTATCAACAGTAAACACGACAAGAATATAACTGTGTTGTGTCAACAGCAAACACGACACCAATATTACTGTGTTGTGTCAATAGCAAACACGACACCGATATTACTGTGTTGTATTAACAGTAAACACGACACCAATATTACTGTGTTGTGTAAAAACGACACCAATATTACTGTGCTATGTAAACACGACACCAATATTACTGTGTTGTGTAAACACGACAACAATATTACTGTGTTGTACCAACAGTAAACACGACACCAATATTACTGTGATGTATTAACAGTAAACACGACCGATATTACTGTGTTGTGTCAACAGTAAACACGACAAGAATGTTACTGTGTTGTGTCAACAGTAAACACGACCGATATTACTGTGTTGTGTCAACAGTAAACACGACACCGATATAACTGTGATGTATTAACAGTAAACACGACACCAATATTACTGTGTTGTGTCAACAGTAAACACGACAAGAATATAACTGTGTTGTGTCAACAGCAAACACGACACCAATATTACTGTGTTGTACCAACAGTAAACACGACACCAATATTACTACAGCAAACACGAAACCAATATTACTGTGTTGTGTCAACAGTAAACACGACAAGAATATAACTGTGTTGTGTCAATAGCAAACACGACACCAATATCACTGTGTTGTACCAACAGTAAACACGACACCAATATTACTGTGTTGTGTCAACAGTAAACACGACACTAATATTACTGTATTGTGTCAACAGTAAACACGACACCAATATTACTGTGTTGTATTAACAGTAAACACAACACCGATATTACTGTGGTGTATGAACGGTAAATACGACACCAATATTACTGTGTTGTGTCAACAGTAAACACGACACCGATATTACTGTGTTGTATCAACAGTAAACACGACACCAATATTACTGTGTTGTGTCAACAGTAAACACGACACCGATATTACTGTGTTGTATCAACAGTAAACATGACACCAATATTACTGTGTTGTGTCAACAGTAAACACGACCGATATTACTGTGTTGTGTCAACGGTAAACACGACGCCAATATAACTGTGATGTTACTGTATTGTATCAACAGTAAACACGCAGTAAACACGGCACCTTTTATTACTATAATGTATATCAGTATACAGATGTTAACACAGGTGGTAATATGGAAACCACCTGCCATGTACATATCGTATCAAATGCCATATATCATTGTTAGCGTTTTTTTTGTTTTATTTGGAGCTAGCAGGAAGCATGACTTTTATTATTTCACAAAATGTCTTCTTTTACTGGAATATCTCGTCCGGTTAATCTAAACAGATACTTCCAATGTACCACACTATCAGATATTCGGATACGATGCTAAATATCATCAGTGATGTGCAAGTTATCTGAAATATTCATTGGGAGCTCAACGGCAGTGACATTTCCACTGCAACAGTTTGTTAGTTGCTATGAGAAACATAAGCCTAGATCCTGGTATGATAACAACATCCAACTCAGGACACTCAGTAAATAATTATTCAGAGGATGACACGGTAAAAACACACTTCGAACAAATACCTCTAAAACACAATAATTCAGAAAATATCTCTAACACGTGGTAAACATCCTAAACGCAGCCTTACCTTGAACCCAGTCACACTGTAAATACCTCAGAAATAGTCACACTGTAAACACCTCAGAAACAGTCACACTGTAAATACCTCAGAAACAGTCACACGGTAAACACCTCAGAAACAGTCACACTGTAAACACCTCAGAAATAGTCACACTGTAAATACCTCAGAAACAGTCACACGGTAAACACCTCAGAAACAGTCACACTGTAAACACCTCAGAAATAGTCACACTGTAAACATCTCAGAAACAGTCACACTGTAAACATCTCAGAAACAGTCACACGGTAAACACCTCAGAAATAGTCACACTGTAAATACCTCAGAAACAGTCACATGGTAAACACCTCAGAAACAGTCACATGGTAAACACCTCAGAAATAGTCACACTGTAAATACCTCAGAAACAGTCACACTGTAAACACCTCAGAAACAGTGACATGGTAAATATCTCAGAAATAGTCACACTGTAAATACCTCAGAAACAGTGACACTGTAAACACCTCAGAAACAGTGACACTGTAAACACCTCAGAAATAGTCACACTGTAAATACCTCAGAAACAGTCGCACTGTAAACACCTCAGAAACAGTCACACGGTAAACATCTCATAAACAGTGACACTGTAAACACCTCAGAAACAGTCACACGGTAAACACCTCAGAAACAGTCACATGGTAAACACCTCAGAAACAGTGACATGGTAAACACCTCAGAAACAGTCACACTGTAAACACCTCAGAAACAGTCACACTGTAAACACCTCAGAAACAGTCACACTGTAAACACCTCAGAAATAGTCACACTGTAAACACCTCAGAAACAGTGACACTGTAAACACCTCAGAAACAGTCACACTGTAAATACCTCAGAAACAGTCACATGGTAAACACCTCAGAAACAGTCACATGGTAAACACCTTAGAAACAGTCACACTGTAAAACACCTCAGAAACAGTCACATGGTAAACACCTCAGAAACAGTCACACTGTAAACACCTCAGAAACAGTCACATGGTAAACACCTCAGAAACAGTCACACTGTAAACACCTCAGAAACAGTCACACTGTAAACACCTCAGAAACAGTCACACGGTAAACACCTCAGAAATAGTCACACTGTAAACACCTCAGAAATAGTCACACTGTAAATACCTCAGAAACAGTCACACATGGTAAACACCTCAGATACAGTCACACTGTAAATACCTGAGAAACAGTGACATGGTAAATATCTCAGAAACAGCAACAATGTAAATTACATAGTAAATACTTACGAAATACATATTCCCCACAATAACGGGGAAACACACACCATCTCTAGTACAGTAGTACAGTACCAGTATAAATGTATTAAAGTGATCTAAAACACATACACCAACAAATTCGTACCGTCTTTGATGCTACTTTAACACCCGTATAATGTATAATGCACAATAGAACAAACTCACGTGAACCCTCTAAAACACACACACACATGCACGCATGTTTCCGTAACAGATATACATTCATTATTTACCGAAATGCACACACTCCTAGTTTATGGATAATTTGCAATATGTTATCTCCTTTGAGACGATGTTGATGGGCACTAGAGTAGAGGCATGCTGCTAAGTTATGCTTCATATGATGCATCCCTGTTACGATCAACTAATGGTATTACACGGTTTTGACGGCGTCGTTAATATCCCCGGTAGACATTCAGCATTGACAGTGTGAACTTCAGTAACAGATGTCCAACGCATCGTCCAATGCTCACAAGTAACGAAGAGTTATCAGCATAAAAATAATAGAGAACATCAAGTAGACCGATGATATCAAAGTTAATTATCGTGATAAAGTATAGCCATTATTTATTTAATAGCAAATTATCTGAACTTGTAATAATCATTCTTGTTGGCTAGGATGCAAGCGCGAGAAGGATAGGAGGGGGGGGGGGGGGGGGGGGGGGAAACCGGACAGGTGACACCTTACCTTGATGGATGTGAAATGGATGATATTTGAGAAAATATGAATATGAACGTTACGGTGGATGTAATTGTTGAATTTAAACATCAAGGTAAATAAGGCTGTAGAGTGAACATAACAACGTAACGTAACCGTTCAAGCGAGTGATATGTTGAATAAATACAAAAATCAAGGTAAAAAAGGGATTGTAATGTGAATGTGATGTTAACGTTCAGGTTAAAGATATTGCTGAGTGAATGTTATGTTAACGTTCAGGTTGAAGATATTGCTGAGTGAATGTTATGTTAACGTTCAGGGGAATAAAATTGTAGGGTGGATATTAAGGTTTACGTGAATGAGATAAGTGAATATTAACGTTAAGATTTGTAAATCTAAAGTGTTGAAATCATTGGTGAATTCTAACTGTATTTGAATGTATTTGAATGTCAAGACCGAAATTTAAAGATTTTTGTTAATTAAAAAATCTCTTGATCAATAGCATGTTTTCATGGAGCTGGTAAGCGCTAATATATTCCTAACATATAATAAAAACGTCCTATTAACATAGAAGTGTATTAACCAATGAAATCCGCCCGGGATTGGACGCGTATTAATCTTTGAAACACATATAATACCGGCGCTCCTTGCTTTAACACGAGAGTGTGGCGCTAACATACCGATCCTTGTTCTGGCCATAATCAATAAGCGGCGTATGATTCACGTGCTTCCTGAATGACCTGGTACCAAAGCTATAACACTATCCTTGCCTACCAAACCTAACACAGTGTTGCTCTCTCTTCCAGTTACTGTCGGAGTACACAGGACGAGGAGACTTGTGGTATTGATACGCGTCTGGGAGAACTAACCGTTGAAGGAGCAAGCTTTTGTGTATATTGCTCGGCTTCTATTGTTGTTTGTTCTCCTGTGTGAGACAAAATGAAGTTTGATGACGCTTTGCTGAAGCTCGGAGAATTCGGATTCTATCAGAAACGGTTATGGATTCTCCTTCAGCTTCCCGCTATGTCCGTCGGATGTTTCATGATGATGTTGGTATTCCAGATGTACAAACCAGAACACCGGTACGTAAAACATAAGAAATTTGTAGCTCATTTATCTGGGCTAATTTGTATATATATATATATATATATATATGTTATGTGTGTTGTACCATTAAATACACACCTTATGCAAACAGTCCGATTATATTATCGAAACACGGTCCTTGGTACAACTATACCAAAAATACGTCACTGGATTTGAATTGCACTGAATGTACCAGTCAAGTAGTTTACCTAAACTAAGAATTAACGGTGATAACTTATCACTACGCAGTAAAATTGAAGGCCGGTAATGTGTATCAGCACATGTTTTCTTATGCTGTTTCTATTGAGTCATGTTAACTTTCGATAATGTAATATCTTCTTTTTAATTTGTATTTTTATAAACAGGAAACATTTAAAACGTTTACAAAATAAGACGTTGTATTGATAAGAATATCTCTTGGTAAAGTTCAAATCAGTATTCATAAAAAAACCCACCACCAATATCTATATCTGAATTCTGAAACGAATGTTTGATCGTGGATGAATGAGGAGTTACTAGAACACATTCAGACTGATAAGGTCTTCAAACCAAAACAGATACAAAATCATGTTTTAGGGCCCATAGGGTGCTGGTAAAGCATACACTCCCCACTGCTTTATGTCCTGTAAAGGGTGACTCATACCTCTCAGTTTAACAATACTATCACAAAACTATCCGGCTTCACACAACTGTTTAAAATCCAGTCGCCAGTCGTTTCTCGATACATATTATATGGATTGTAACTTAAAGCATGTAGAAGCAGAATTACATTAATGGTTGAATCTCGTATGGAATAAAGTATTTTTCTTCATAGCATGGATAATGCTATATTGCTTACTCAAACCATACAAATAAAGTTCATTTCCACTTATGTAATCTAGCACGTGTAATTATTCTCAAAGAAAAAACCGTTACGACACACATGAAGATAATGGAAAACACATTTAGAAGTAATGAGAAAGAGGACAGCGCTTTAGATGTCTTATCCAGATGAAGTAGGCACTTCATATTTTAATGTATACTTGTACAAGTATGACAAAACTACATTATGTGTATACATTTAAGTAATAAAGTGCCTAGATGCGGGATATCCTGTACTGTATCTGCAGCATGTGTTACAGACAAACCGAAATAAGTCCGGTTTAACGGCACACAAAAGAACAGTTGATGTTACGTGTTCATTCATATATACAAATTTAAAGGGCCGCGTATAAAAGTCATCATATTGATTAATTTTGTTTGATGTTTTAAATACAATCAATTTAAAGTTAAACTTTGTATTTGGTATATAACAATCACAATATCCAGTAATGTTTGAGGTGTACATACTTGGCATATATTAGTGCGCGCATTAATTTGTACACACTGTTATTCATACGCACAACAAAGAACAACTTAGAGAACAGCCTTATAAGGGGGGTTACCAGGGGTTATAACTGGTATACTAGATAATTAGGAAGTATGTACTTTATACAGTTCACACTGTCTTATCGCAACAGCTGCAGCTGGAAGTGAAATATGTATGAAATGTGGGTCGGATTAAGATGTAAAATGTGAAAAAGCAGACATAAAAAAGTGTCGATAAACAAAACTATTTATATAAAATAGGATATTGAAATAAGGAATTAAAAACTGACATTAAAAATCCAACTCACATGAAAGACTAAATTACAGACATTTGCGTATCAAACTTATAAATTATAATAGGCGTGAGTTTCAGAAGCTAATGACATCTCTCAATTTCTGCATACTATTGGATATTCGTTTTCCACCCTTTGTTCTTAAAAACATAGAGGAATCCAGAATAGAAAAGAAATGGTCAGATGGCTCAGTGGAAATGTTTACTGTGTCTGGCTTTCTACATCGACTTATACATTAGTTATATCCTGTTGTATGTCGTGACTGCTGTAACAAACCAACAGGGAATCTAAATGTAGAAATTAAGGATATTATATAATTCTAAACGAACAGCTCCGTTTTCCTTCACCCCCATACGTTAATTGATATACCTATGCTATTAAACTGTACATAAAGTGATCTCAGAGGTAGAAGTATCTCGGCTCTAATTAACAACGGAGCTATTACTGACTGTTTTTCATTAATGTATGGTACTTAGCGACGGTGGTTTTGCTTACTGACAATTACTTTACATCCTACTGACATATCCATGAGTGTAACTTCTGAGATTGGTGAAGGCTTAAAGATAAATATAGTAATATCATATTATTATTGTCCACCTGTGTAAAACATATTTGAAAGTCATAATTACTGGCCGCTTATTGATTTTTACAGTACAATTAGATTTAGTTTAAGCTTTCAAAAACATAGACAGCTTAAAGGAGACATTGTTCAGAGATTTAAGTAATCTGCGTATTATTGAAGTAAGGCAAAGGCCTAGCGCGGCTTGTCGACTTTCACTTTAAAGTTATATATCCAATCATAACAAAAAGAACTTTCGGTATTGATAAGAATATAATTACAAACAGCATGGTACTTCTTGTTAGAGCATGACCATACAAAACAGCCATGATTAGAGAATAATAAAATTGTGCCATTTAAGAGGTTTAGTGACAGCCATCTATAGTGTATCAAGGCTTTTTGGTTAGTACAATAATAAAAACTAGTTTAAATGGAACTGTTGGTGTCCTACTTAACTGTATGTAATTGCAGTAAGTACTTACAGTACAGTCAGTAATTCGTCCTTCGTGATAAATACATCGGTTAAATACAATCCTCTTACAGCACCACCAATGTCACAGTCATTTAAAAGTGATTATAAGTCATTTAACGCCGTACATTCTGACTGACGATAGATAATTTGTAGTTTCATATAACATAGATAACGATCTGCGAGACGGAAAGATTAGAGAGAATTAAAAAAGGACAGGATAGCTGTTTTAAAGACCTTTCGTTGTTATGTAGCTACTGAGGAGAATGAGTTTATTTGAAAAAAAAAGATGATATCAACCCAACATCATGTCCCAGACACACAGGATTGCTGACTAACACGACATACAGCCCATAAACTACGTATACACACATTCCGCTTAGAATGATGTCATATTTATCGTGATTAGTTTGATATGCTGGTATAAGGAGAATCCTTTATTTTTGAAGACAAGATCTATTTCCAGTACAATAGGACGTATTCGGAATGATTTTGCACTATTTCATTACATTTCCAACACTGAACACTAATTAAAAAAAAATCTTGCATCAATTCTTTTAACTTAACAATTTGCAATATTGAACGTGGAGTTAAATTTATACGTGTTACTGTTGCTTACAAGCTTCATTAACATATTAAAATCACCGACGTAGAAGTCACTAAGATATGCAAAAATATTACAGTAGACAGCATCTTATTCAATAAATTGTTAAATATTTCCAATAGAACAGTCATCATTTAAGATATTCAATTCCTACTAAGACAGTAGCAACGAAAAGCTCGAAATGTGTGAATACAAATTGATCAATATTTAGGTTACCCCACACCCCCACAGTGAACTTGGTTGCCCGACGCTGCCTGCACAATAAATCAGACATTCGCGCTGAAATGTTCTCTCCATTACCGTTAGAAGTTGTCTCAGACTTGTCTCGGGGCGATCGATCGATACATCGCCCGCTCTGGAGGACGTCATTAGCTGTTACTAAATCATTGTCAGCTTTTCCTTCTGAAACAGCGTTAGTTTCTGTTCTCTTATTATGATGGTTGACGTAGGAAACAACATGTTCATTTATTTATAATGTAATACACATTGTACACTCGATATCTACGGTCATGTTACATATACGATATAATAAACTCGTATCACCATGGCAATGGTGAGAAGATGTTTTTTTCCAGATGCTTTTTTCAGACCAGGATCATGCTAGGATAATGTCAGAACCCCCCTGTCTACCACG
The DNA here is from genome assembly GCF_031769215.1 of Ylistrum balloti. Taxonomy (NCBI): domain Eukaryota; kingdom Metazoa; phylum Mollusca; class Bivalvia; order Pectinida; family Pectinidae; genus Ylistrum; species Ylistrum balloti. Next base: position 334,808 of record NW_026782134.1, on the reverse strand, counting down.
GCCAATTTTCTAATAATAACAGACATAATATCTTTCTAGTACAGCAGAAATGATTTTTTTTTTGACAATTTGCATACATTCTGTTGACGCAGTATCATAACATGTTGTGTTGACATTTATATTAGCTAAAACTGTATCATATTTTTATGTACAATTATAAGATGCGTTTGTTCAATTGAAATTCGTGAGCTTAATTGAAACTTGTTGTTTATTAAATGAAACTTGCTACATTCTATTTCCTACTAGTAACTATAAACCTCCTTTCAGACTAAATCAATACCTGATGGTTTTCTTTTATTGTTAATTCATACAGGTGTAAGATCCCCGGGTACGTTAATGACACGTTTGAAGTTCAAAATGCCTTCCACGCTGATCTCATCAATGCGACCATTCCGCCAAGTCAGGATGTCCTTAAGAAATACGAGATGTGCAGCCATTTCAAGGGAGTGGTGGTGGACTCGGCCAGCCCGGGGGGCTATGACTACTACGTGAACACTACATCTAGGATACAATGCGAAGACTACGTCTACGACAAGTCCGTCTTCGAGGAAACATTTGCATCTGAAGTACGTAACATACTGTTAGCTCATACCTCCCGTTAATATATATATTCAAGTTCAATCTGTACACTTGCAGTTAAAAAAAAAGTCACAAAGAGCTTTTTTCCGTTTGCTTTGCGTTAAGTGATAATGTTGTCATAACGCCTGTTTTGGAAAAGTGCTCTTGGATGCTTGAAAATTGAATGAGTGGCTTTATAAGCTCATAGGCTACTGCTGAACATTACATGCACATGCTATACAATCTAACTTCAGTACCTGTTTCATGTCTTGGATCTTCTATCACTTATACCGAACTACTAACGGTGCAAATTATTCACGTAAACTTTACAGACGATATATGTAATGATTAATAATGAAATACGTTCTTTTAAGTTTGAGAACAACTGTTTGGTAGATATGTTTAGATGGAATCGTCTGGCTTCTTTTATCTCTCCCAATGTAACCCGTGATGGCATTACGCACTGACTGTCGACTGTTAAAACAGTTTGTACGTAGCGACTACCGTGTAGTATTACTAACGTGATAATAGCAAAAAGTTCGCGTATAAACTTCTCATAAAGTTTTGTAGGTAATTTGGCTTTTTGCCAAGTTGCAGTTTACCGAAAAATACATGCGTATTAATCAAATCATATGGTGCGCAGGCTACAGGTCACATTGTGGGCAGGCCCATTTTTAGATCGAGTACTGGGTCGTTGACCCTCTGGCTACTGAAGGTTAGCAAGCAAGTCATGTTATATACATGGAAACTAAAGAATGGAGTCGCAGCTAGATCATGATCGTTGATGAAGTGGTAGATATACAAAATGTCAAACTTTCTTTATCACATATTCCTCAAACGAAGGAGTTATCTGTAAATCAATATTCGGTAATATGATAAGATCTTCCGAATTCCGTGTGATAATTTCACTGACATGAGTTGGTCGGCAAATCATTTCTATAACGATTACATAATGAAGCTCTAGAACCGTTCGCTAGTATCGATTTTAGGACAGTCTTCATTATCATGGACGCTGACATTACGGAAACAATAATAGCTATGATTGCTTTTTCGTTTTTAATGCAGAAACGTGTGATTGATTGTATATTGTCTGACTGTAGTTCACTACTTTAATATTCCGCATGTGTACACTCCTTGCATTTTAAATTTCAAGCACACCATATGGTGATATATTGATATTGTGACATTAACGTCTGGTCGTAAAAAATGCCCTTTAAAAGCAAAGCAAAGGCAATCAGATAACATCTCACCAGTTGTCTAGGAAGATCTTAATCTAACCGGTAATACAGTAATTGAAAACGAACACCTTACGGACGTTAAAGGTGACATTTCTGACGTTGGTAAAAGACACCTTCCGGAGGTTAAAGGTCATATTTCTGACGTTGGTAAAAGACACCTTTCAGACGTTGACAAACGACATCTTTCTGACATAAATTAAGCACTTTTTCTTGACGTTGATATGGAGCACTTTCCTGACGTTGATTTGGCACGCCTTCTTGGCGATAAAACGCGAACATCTTCCGGATGTTGAAACGGGCACCTTTGTAAGGTTTAAATGGGACACTTTCCTGACGTTGATGAAGGACATCTTCCTGACCTTGATACTGGTCATTTTCTTGACGTGATAAGAAACAACTTTCTGTCGTTGATGCAGATCACCCTCTTGATGTTGAAACGGGGCACCTTCCTAAGGTTAATATAATGACATTTTCCTGACATTGATGAAAGACATCTTCCTGACCTTGAAACTGGTCATTTTCCTGACATTGAAACCGGATATCTTTCTGAGGTTGTCTAAGGGAAGCTTCATTCTTGACTTTGCTAGGAGACACATATTTTAAAATTGATGAGACACCTTGCTGACATATTTCTGACATTAGTCGATTTTAATTTTGTTAATATTCAATATCAATTGTACAGAATAACCTGGTTTGTGATGATGCCTTGAAGACGTCGCACGCTCAGATGGTGTTCTACTTTGGTGTTTTGTGCGGAGACCTTGGATTTGGGATGCTTTCTGACTAGTAAGTGGCTACACTAATCTTATCATTAATGTTATATAAAAAACAAGGCAAATTCTATCCTACCATCATCACCAACAATGCGTTGTCTATCGCTCTAAAACACAAAGATCGTATTCATTTCGTGGCAGGATATGAAAAACAAATAATTCCACGCCATCGATATGATATAGCGTTTATTACAGGTGTTTGTTAGACTGATGTCGGTAACATTGTCTGTCTATACATTATGCAGTAAAAAGTTCCTGGTCTGGAAAATCAAAACGTGTTTGTATATATTTAAGACTAGTTGGCAAATTTGACATTTGAAAATCTATCTGACAAAAAATAAACATAATATTTGAATGGTATCCCATATGTAGCCTCACGATTCATGGCCAATTCATGTTTACGCATTTTGAGTGTTTTAATATCAGTTATAATTTGTCTCTTTATGGAATGCATTCGTATATGGCGTTATTATTATAACCTAAAATATCACTTTTCTAATGCCTGAATGGCTGAAGTTCGATAAGTCATAGTGTGTAAACAATATTCTACACGAAGATGTAAAGCAATTTATGTGATGTTTCCTTTGTCAATATAATCATTCCATGTTAAATTGTATTCTGAATAATATAACAACAAGCTTCATTCTGAAATTGATTTTTGTCTGACATGTCTTATATACATGAAAATATATCTTAATTACAGCATCGGTCGTAAAAAGACGTTTTCAATCTGCTCCGTATTGATGCTCGCATCTGCCTTGGCGTTAGCATGGGCTCCCGAATATTACAGCTTCGTCCTCCTAGAATTCACAGTCGGCGCTGCATGTCATGGACTCTTTATGGTCTGCTGTGTTCTTAGTAAGTCGACCATATGGTATCAGTAACTGCATGTGCAATTACTAATGTTATTGACTGTACTATTTCTTTGCGAGCAAAGTCGAGTCCCGAGAAAACTTCATCCCATTAAAACTAATAAGTGATTGTATTTTTAAGAGTATGTCGTAAAGAAGATTATATTGTTTGCCTTTAATCAACGTTGTAATGTTGTTGGCATAGAAACAATTTAATTTCTAAGAAAATTGATGGAATCTTAACCTTGATTTCGTGTAAATACATACATATTTAATATAAGGCACTTATTACCACGACAACTTAGGTCATGATTTTGTGCAGGGGGCATTCTTTGTACATATGCCGCTTACTAGCTTTAATAGTAGGTTCTTATAGTAATGAAGGTTGTACGCAATAATTCTTTGGAACATGTTTCAGCCGCTGCACACACTATTCCCCTTAATTTTGATACTAGCAAATGAATAAAAACACACATTGTTATTTTGGTGTTAATGATTGCCCTAGAGTAAGCTTTAGGTAACTATTTATGCTAAGTGTAATTGGTTTATCTGTTCAGAACAGGTGTTTGTTATACAAACATGCGAAGTGCTCGTATGAGAGAAGTAGTGTATAAGTGTATTTAATCCTAAACAATCTTATAATACAAATCTACATGGTTAGGAAAGCCCGAGAAAAAATGTTGATAGATGTAATATCACCATTAATAACAATCATAGAACTGTTTATAATCCTCTTGCATATATGAAATTAAAGAAAAAAATATCTATGTTTACATGAGTGTCTGCCTCTTCAGTGAGTTTGTTTGTCACCTTCTATTAGGCGTGGAAATGGTCGGACCGTCTAAGCGAGGAGTGGCTGGAATCCCTATACACATGTTCTTTGCTACTGGTTTGTGTTACCTGTCAGGAGCTGGCTTTTTCCTGAGGAACTGGCACTATATTCAGCTGGCGGTGGGCATCCCCTGCACTTTCTATCTCTTCTATTGGTGGTAAGTAACTCAAGGAGACGTTTGTTTGGTATCTTCTAAAACAAACGCCAGCTTTTAATATTCCTACAAAAATCACTTATGATTTTTTTCTTTTTCTCTGGGAAGTAGTAGTAAACACAATTCACTTAATGTTTAGTGAAAGTTGACTATACTCATAATTCGAAAGAATAGCAAATCTACTTAGATGTTCATAATTTGATATAGATATCGGTCTTTATATTTCTTAAATACTATTTAAAAAATGCAGACTATAATGTTAATGGGTTACGTACGATAGTGTTAGGAATAAAAACGATTTTATTCTACCTCTTTTAAATAATGCATTGGATTCAGCTTGCACTTTTCTATCATTGCATGCTACGGTATTAGATATGATCACTTTCTAAGCGAAGTTATACCTTATTGTCATGTATCAATCTTTAATAGTTCTTCCGAAGCTTAGATATCTTATTAATCACCGGTTTCCATAAGTGCATTTTGACATCAAGACACGGTATCGAAATATATACCTCGACATCTGGTATGAATGATTAGATAATTTGGAATATACAAAGACCTCGGAAGCAAACAGGGGTTTGACGTTCTTTTGGCAAAGAGCTATAGTTACTGTGGAATAAATTGAGACTAATCATAAATCAGCTCAATTACGGGGATTGAGAAACTGGAGAGGCTGATTTTATGTACGGAATATTCAAGCTGACAAGACAGGCAAAAGGTCGACACGACGATGATACCCCCTGTTATAGATGAGAGTTACTAACTAAATGGATACACATCAAAATAGACAGGATCATCAACAGGCCAAACTAAAATAAAATAAAAAAAGCAAAAGTAAAAAAAAATAAATAAATAAAAAATAAAAAAAAAATGGAATATTCTAAACTGCAAAATAAAGATAATAACGATTTAGATAAGGAACGATAATTTAAAAGACATTTAATCTGTTTTTTGATATAATCATTATTAATTTTGTTACTATTCATGGTGCATTACTTATCTTGACCACAGACGGGACGAAAAATACACTACAGACCATAGGATGTAAATACGGACAGATCATAGATTGGGAGATGATATCGAGTTTAACATTCCGTCATCCAAGTTCACCATCATATTCTATTAAAGTGCATTAAAATTTGCATGATTTCTCAATAAGGATAAGGTAGCGAGTAATATATGCAATAAAAAATTATCGTTGGGACACTAGATTGTGCTTTTTTCATCCTTAACTACATTGCCTGACGCATGTTATCGTAATGAGTTTTGTTTGCGGTTATATATTTTTATACTTTAAGGACAATGTTCCGATGACTTTTACAGCAAGACATCTGTCCAACAGACACAAAACAAATATGTTTGATAAACATATATATGGTAGGTCGGTACTAGGTTGTCCACACATTAGTTTTGCTTTGTGATGCGTATATTGAGAGTATAATGCAAGTTAGTTATGCAAAAGTGTGTTTCCGTTTTTGAAGGGTGAAACCGATAACAGTAATATCAACCAGGCGATAATCCATTATAAAATGGTATGGAATTAATGTTTCAAAGAAAGCACATAGTCAACAAGAGAATTAAGTGAAGTGATGAAAAGTGACTGGTAATTGGAGCGACTTTTCCACAAGATTATCGGTATTTTAATAACCATTTGAATATAAAAAGATATATACACATGTTTAGTGATCTACCAACCTACCAGATTTTTTTGTGGTTTTCTGGTGCATCAAGGCCCAGCGTGCTTCCATACTTATAGTAATAATTAAAATGAATGTATCTTGTGAAATAAACAGGTTTATATTGAACATGAGCCAAACATTTTCGTCCTTTAAACGGAAACACATAGTGACAATGTTTTCTCAACTCAGCGATATTTACCACTAAGAAAGGTTTCAATAAGAGTATTTTCCTGAATATTACATATGTCATTCTGTATTGTTGCAGGTTACCTGAAATTCTTGATAAGTCAGATGACGGAAGGCTTATTTATTAATCAGACTGAAACTCGTAACCGCTGAAAAAGAGTGTACTCATAGTAGAATCGAGTACGTTTGATCCCCACTTCCTTTTTCCCTTTGCCTTGTCTTTTAATCTCCTCACCACATCATAGCGTCGCAGGGATGCAGATAAATGGACCACAAAACCGTAAGTTCTAAAATGTGTAAACTGTATCAGGTTTGACCTTCACAACAGTTGTATTTAACGCTTCTACATACGGAGATATGATTTATGACTTGATTTATATCTTCAATGGTGTATATCTTACATATATGAACAATCTTGTTTCGAATCCAAGCGAATAGCAGACATCATCACCATAGAATGTTTTGAAGAGATGATAAATCGTAAGTTATTTTTCTTGAAAAATATACATTAAGTGTTGGTACCGATAATGATATCACGGTTAAATTATTTTTTTTAAACTATCGTTTTTTTTCTGTTTAGTATATCAACATTTGTAACTTTTTTTATAAGGTGTAAAGTTGTGTCAGATTTTTGGTTTGGTATAAACTATTTAATATACAAATGAATGTAAATAACAAACGATTTAATAGGATTTTTAGAGCTTAATTTGTATCTACGTATTCACGAAGCAACATGATTAAACTGTAGTGGAGGCCAAACTTATAAAAATCGCGATCTTTTCCGACAAAACGGTATTTTTCGGTTTTTTGGGCGTTTGGACAAATGAACATTTTTAAAGCCAAAGTTTCCATTTAAAGAAGGGCAGAGCGAAAGCAGAGACGAAATGCTTTGTTAAGCGACCATGGTGCAGTTGTGTTGGGCAATGAAGAGAGTAATACTCGAAGAAAACCATGTGAACATGCCTTTAGATGTAAATGATGTTTTCCTACCAGAGATGTTAAGAGTCCTGTATGAAGAAACCTTTTGAGGGGTTGGATGGTTACTGGACGAAACGCAGCAGTACATTATAATTTCACAATTTTACAATCACTACTTTTCGCACAGACCTTTTCTTTGCAAGAGCTGACACGATTTTGTTCAATTGAGTTTAGGTGAAAAATCATTTGGTTTTAAAAACACTAGTTTCAACATTGATTTCATCTGATATCAGATCCATTCAAAATAATACCTTGACAAAGATAGTGTCTCCTGAAAGAATGAAATTTAATTATATTTCACAATTTAACTTTTTACTATCATGATTTAATCATCCTTTTTTTGTTTCTTCATTCAAAGATAAACTCGTTTGTAAGATATCGGATGGAATGTATTTTTTCGCAAATCTTGCCTACCTGCTATGTAGTGGAGTTAGAATTTCCTTGCAAATTTCTCTCATATCATTGCGTACGTCAGTGAACCCCTCACGTCGACAAGAACCAGAAAATCAACAAATTCACCATGCTAAAACACAAAGATGCCATCAACGAAGAGTTTGAGAAGAAATATCCTGTGGCTGCTCTCCATTTTTGAAGACAGAAGAAGTAAGTAGAAAAACACATACCTTCACGGATGCTGATTGACTTAAGGACAAACTAATATTCCTTAGCAATGCTTTAAGATGCTTAAATAAGTTTGTATTTTGTATATATGTACATGTATGTATTTCTTCAGAAATAAAGACATATTGTACTTGTAAAATGCATTGATTGTTAGAATCATTAGGAAATCTAATAAATATTTATTGATATGATGTCAATTATAGAAATAGTCAACTATGCACTGTATCTTTAAAGAATAAAGAAACAAAACTTTAATTTGCTAGCCCACATAAGGTGTTGGCCGTCTGCGCACCGGTTGGGAGGTATGGCGCCATTATTGTTGTTCTTTATAGAAAACACGGACTTAAATAATGTAAAAGATATGTATTTGTCATTGTTTGTTTCTATATATGCTTAAACATATTATGAAGCATGCAAATGTTTTAGCTTTTTATTCCAAAATATGAGTAATTAAATTGTATAAAATCAATTGCAGTAATGAAACCTTAATACATTTCCAGGTAACCATTACGAATAAGATTTTATTCATGTTTCAATATTTCTTATATCTTTTTATTTATTTCGGTGTTTTTCTATAGTATAAACATAATTGAATTTTGTCCCTTATTTTAAATAATTATAAATATCCACATTTGCTTTAGAATTAATTTTTCTGTACATTTGTTCTAATTTAGTATAAAATAAAAAAAAGATAAAATAAAAATAAAAATAAGCTAATAAGATGGTCGTTACGTAATACATGTGGATATATCATAAGTAATTCTCCAGATAAATAATCACAATAAGCGGTTATTTGTTTTTGGGTGTTGGAAGAAGAGACTTTGACTGCAGTCCATGAACAGCACACGAAGAAATTGTCTAAAGCAATAATAAGATCAAATATCTATTGTTGAAGAAGCTATTTCTAAATTAATCAATTATTTCTCAATCAATTTTTTTAATTAATCAAACTTAAATATATTTTAGATAAAACGAAACTTTTCTTTATATAAAGCGAAAAGGGTTTAACGGATATCAGAGCTATTAAATATGGCAACACTCATCACTACATATTCCTCTGCGATGTTTCGAATATCGGTTATATTTGTTTATACTATACGGTGAACAAGCATTGTGTCTTCAGAGTACAACAGACAGGCATTCAATCCGACTGGATCAATAACTAAAGCCGGGAATATATATAACATTACAGGATAACATGGACAGAGAATACATACAAGAGTGGCGATAACACAGATATAGAAAACAACCAACGTTGCAAATGTGTAATATAGACTCAGACTGGTTTCCGAAAGACCAGGAGTTTTATTGATTTTAATGTGATGATATACATTGGAGTCGCGCCCACCTATTCTGTAGCTCGCTTAAGACTGCATCAGTCATGATAGAGCTACTCACGATTAATCATGCAAAATGTGATCAATCCACAAACTCGAGAAAAAGTATTAACATGAGTTGTTTTATAAGATTGTTGCCATTCTTTAATTGCTGTGTTATCTTTCAAATCCTTTTTGACCTCAGCAGAAAACCGTGTTGTTGATTTATAGATGAACTGAAATGAATATGAATATTTACTTTCCTTTCTCATTGTTATAAAGAAACTCATATCAATAAGCTATAATATACAACATTTCACATTTTCTTTGATCAAACAGCATGGTTATCTGTATGAAGTCGGGTTTTTATTCTACAATTCTTCGTTAAAGTTATGAAAAAATAAAACGTAAGGATGATAGGCGCGTTGTTTTGTTGAGGTAAGCTATAACGCTGTAATAACTTTAAAAAATGCCCGTGTTCACTCGTGTTGTTTTCAATGGGCGCAATGCCAACGGTAAGTACGTTTTGTATTATTCATATCCCTCCGCTGTACCTCAGGAACTATTTTCTCAGATATTTATTGCAATGTATTATTACACAGGCAATCACCCTCGCTTGAAAGTTTTTTGTTTTCCTTAAATACGTCAACCTGATTGAAATTTAAGACAAGTTCGTTATAAAAAAGAAACATGAATTTTTAAAATCACAATAACAAACAAACATTAAATATTGAGATTTTCAAGTGAGAAGGCATTACCTGTGATCACTCATATATCGTAATCTATTTCACGCATGCAATATCTGCTGCAAACACAAACATAACACAGCGCTGCAGTGGCGATTGTAACCGTGATGATTGCGACATATCAGATAAAAATAATATCTACAGTTTATGCATAGATATGCTCGAATCACAATATTTCAGATTTAAAATTATTTCCTGTGAAATTTTGACCAATTGTGCAGGGAATTTACCGAAACGTCCAAATTGCTAGGAATTTGATCGCGGATAGTTCCTGAAGAACAGTTTCGTGAATACAAGCGCGCTGAACATGAGAATCTTTTGTTACATCCAGAAATTTATCAACATGATTATTGATCACGGATCTGATTTTGTGTTTTCCAGGTATCATCTCCTCTTGGCCTTCTACCAAAGCCTCAAAAAGATCCACGGATTCCACAATTTTATGAAAATGCATTGTTCCGAGATTAAGCAATTCAAAAGCAAACAAATCTCTCAGATATACAATTACATAGCACTGACTTGAAGCAACCAGTATTCTAATGTCCAACGTTAGCTGAAATATCAAATAAACAGACAATCCAAGGGTTACAGCTGGTATATGTCAGTATCCAGTGTTCTCATGGTATATCCGTATGTACATTTGCTAAGTAGAACTGCAGAATGTGTGATTCCATAAGATGTAAGGATGTAAAACGATGCTACTCGTTCAAAAAAACTGTTAGATGCGCCAGTGCGGTGCTGATTCACTTAACCGGTATGCCCGTTATGGAGTAAAAGTTTATTGGTGTGTAAGGGGAAGGAACTTGTATATATATAGTATCTTAACCGACAGCTGATTGAACTGGAATGTTAAACTTATTTCTTATAATTTCGAATGTTATTTTAAGTGTATGAAGCTTTTTATAATCACTTATTTGAGGCCTTATTTATACTTTGCCTTATTTCTGTCACGTTTGCGCTGTCTCAGTAATGTTGTTGCTCGCCAAATATTGTATCATCTCCCGGAATAAATTGGAGAGTGTCTGCGTGCTTTCTTCTAATGTATAACTCACCTCATTGATCATCTTAAACAAGAATATCATAACTACGAAACAAAGTTCGATAACTTACAAAGTTTTTCATATGTAACATTACAAAAGGAGTTTAGGTAATTTGTAAGTAATTTTGATCGATAATTTTCAAATGTTCGTTATATAAATTTGGCAATGTGTTAAACAGAAAATCATCGTTTCGTTATTACTGCAATACAGTATAAACACCTGAATGTTAAGAAGTATGAGTATGTATTTCTTTAAATGAAGATATATATTAAAAGAAATCGATTAAAATACTTATATAGATAGCTCAGTAATTTTAACACAAAATATTACTATTTACAACATAAATCAACATTTAGAAGTGTGACTGTAACAATTATGACACATCGTCAGTTAGTTATAACTACTTTCATAACTGATATATAATTTTGTATTTTACTAAAATTCTTTTAAAGATCGACGGAAGTCCTCAATATCAAAACTAAATCCAGGTCTCCGGAGAGTGACGTAACATAAACATTCGTGATGAGATGAATAAATCTCATGTGCTCATTTAAAAAAAAAAATGGTTATTTCAACATTTACTTCTTTTAATTCAAAACTGGTGACGTCTTGATGTCGTCGTAAAACATTAAATAGGAATCTAAAATCATCTTAGTTCACACCATTATAGTACTAAAATAGTTAAATTATAAAAACCGTTAGAATCAGGGTATTATTCTATCATGCAGTTTGAAAGTTCATATACTTAGTTTGGTAAGAAATCATTTCACGAACACACATGAACCATTTTGGATTTTTTTTTATCGATCCAAACTCGCGTTGTTTTCCGAGGATGGCCTAACTGAGATGCCTGGGCGTTGATTAGCCCTGCAGACGACCTTTTTGCCGACCCCTCCCTGCGTCCATTCCCTGGCATCCATTTACAATACCCATGGTCCATCAGTGGTTACGAGATAAAAGCTAATCAAAGTCTCTTCTGTAGAGAAGTTATGTGCTATAGGAAATATTGTTCTTCGTAACACTTTCTTAAGAGTTCTGGCTGCATGTGTATGTCCTAGGTTTATTCCCGAATCGCCACGATGGTTGATCAGCAAAGGGCACTACGAGGAAGCGGAGGTGATTGTCAAGCGTGCTGCGGAAGTCAACAAAACAACTGTTCCAGATAAGATGTTTGACGCCGACTCTGTGGAAAAAGTGAAAGAGGGGCACTTGTGGCATCTGTTTATGTCAAAGACCCTCTTCTTCAGGACCCTCATCATATTCTTTAATTGGTGAGAAAATTTTTTATCAAAGTTTATTTGAAGAACATAACAATTAGTTAAACGCAGTTAAACATTCTAATAATTGATGATGATTATAATAATATACATTAATATTTTCATAACCCCTAATTTATAACATTTTCATATTGTTTTATTGTTTTATTTGTGTTAAATGTAAAATCACGGATAGGTTGATTTGTTTTACTAATTCGTTGTTTTCATTGAATAGGTTCTTCATAAAAAAGGTTTGAAACATTGATATCGAGAAATAATCAGTATAACTACACTTAATTAAAAAAAATCTGGCTTTCATATTACCATATTGCATTCATTCATATAGTGCTACCTTTTGAAAAAAACATTGATTATTTCTCGATCATGGTTGCATGTTTGTATGCTGACCACGTATCTGTTTATGTGATTGTTTAGTATAAGAAAAAAACCATAAATATGACAAGGATGAAATAATTAAGGTTTGATGAATAGGCTTGTTTTATATATATTTTAATTTTCTTCATAGAGCCAATTGTTGCACTTCTCGGAACGATGCCAGAGTATTCACTCGATCTGTTTCATAAGACTGGTGATGTCCATAGGACGAGGGGATAGGGCAATCAGGCATCGGGTAGAGACCAGGGACCGCTGGACACTTATACCTTCTCACAGAAATAAAGATTGGGATAATCTATGGTTGTAGACTAGCTTATAAACGCAGTAAACTGAAGAAACACGTTCTCATGGAAGTTTCTGTCCTTATTTTTGCTCGTAGGTTGGTGATCAGCATGATGTACTACGGTGTGACCATGCACTCTGGCAATCTGGGAGGTAACTTCTTCCTCAAGTTCTTTATCCTTGCTGTGGTGGAGTACCCGTCCAATGGATCAACAATTTTTCTTCTCAACGCTATGGGACGACGAAAGCTGTTGTGCCTGTGCATGATGGTTGGAGGTGTAGCCTGTGTCTGTACAATTTTTACCGTATTATATGGAGGAGACGGTGAGGATTGTATTCTAATTCTCTTAAATCTTATAAAATCATCATGTTAGTAATTGTTGGAAAGCATTCTTAACCATAGTTAAATGATATTCAAGGATGTCATAGAATTAAAGAAGGAAGGGTGAAACATTATGATAGAGTTTGATTTATATATATATATTCATATATGAGGAGTTTTATGTGCTATTGGCACAATCCTCTCCATCTTAAAAGGATAACATCTTGAAATGTTTAAAGCTGTTAAAAATGTATATTGTTAGATAGTGCGGACTAGAGTTCTAAAATTTGCATATGTTGTGGTGTTGACAGAGTTGGAGCCCCTTACCCTTGCACTAGCCGTCCTCGGTAAGATGGGCTCGGCCGCGGCCTTTGGTGTGGTTTACGTATATTCAATGGAGTTGTACCCGACTGTCGTCAGGAACGGTGGAATGGGAGCTAGTTCATGTGTGGCCAGGATAGGAGGAATGATATCTCCCTACATTGCTCAATCTGTAAGCAATTTATACAATAAGGAGAGTTTGCAAGATTGAGAAATATGAGAGTTCTGACATGTCCGATTCAGACAAATTTCACTATGCAGTTTACACATCGTTTACACTTGCAATATCATATATCGATTGTTAATTGATAAACCTTCGGACGTTTCCTTCTATGTGATTAGATTTTAGTAATCAATTAAATGACTTATAATAACGGCTTACTCAACTGTAAGTGTATTAAAACACGCGCATTTCTAACAGTGTCAATAACAACATATAAATTTAATTGTACCTACATGGTAACGGCGTGTTTGTAAATAAACAAATATGTGATCAAAATGATTCTGAAAGGATACAGAATAGAAACGCTTTATTTTTGTGGCAAAGTTTGCAAATCAAGCAAACGCTAAATAGGAATGGATTTTTATTAACAGTGAATGTGTTTTATTAAAGGGAGAAATTATTGGAGGGAAATTCGGACAAGCTTTCCCACTTGGTATTTTTGGTGCTGCTTCAATTACTGCGGGACTGTTGTGTTTGCTTCTGCCGGAAACATTAGGGAAGAAACTCCCAGAAACCATCGAAGATGGTGAAAACTTTGGAAAGTAAGTATATTTATTAGTCGCGCTTGAAATTTGTTTGATATGACTTACAGCAAAATTACAAACCCTAATTTTGACTCGATACATAGTATATAAAAGGCAAACGTAAATTTATCACTAATCTGAACAATCCAGGAAATTTAACCTTTCCCGAGGATATTGCTTTAAAGAACCACGCATTTTTGCAGCCGGTTGTTTAATGGTATGACCCAAATAATTTTTATTTACATAAGCGAATGCAATTAACAGAAAACCTATTCTACTAGAACTTAAAATATTGTACATTACATATGTTTAAAGCGTTTTGTTAAATCATTTTACAGGAATCCCGATCAGACACTTTACGAAAACCAGATAAAAATGGTACCTGCTGATATTGAAGAAGGAGATTACCCTGACGATAAAGCGTTTTTGTGATAGAGTGGTCCATTTTTGTCAGTTTCTAAGAATATTTTGCACAAAGTGTTTATTATTACAACAGTATTTGCACACTATATGTTCGAAGCCATTGATTAATCATCTGTATTTTGAAAAACGAGACTCGAATACCATTACAATTCTTATGTTTTATACTTTGTCAATCATTTACTGCTTTGTAAATGCAATTCATAATTTTTCGTGTATTTAAAATTCAAAACGGAGTCAAAATGTATCCGTTTGTTTGGTCCAATGCGGAAGATGATAAGGCGATGAAGACTTCTGAAAATTAATAAGAGTTTTCTAATGATATTGAAATTGATAAATGAGAAATGATAAATATAGATTTCGATCCGCAATATCACAAAGGGTGTATCTCTACAACGTATTTTCTTTATTATTTGAAACTAATTTTAGGAATCAAGAAAAGAAATTAAACTTTCCATCTAATTACTTCATTGGTACTAGAAACACAGTATGTATCTTACTGCTGTTTTGTAGCACTGAAATGTCATTGCTATCCTGTCTTTCAATACTGTAATATAATTGTAAGACAAAGCTTGCAATCCATGTCGGTCTCCGATAGACAAGCCACATTGGATGTTTGATATATGGTATGGTATATAAGGTCATGTCTTGTACACGTCACTTCGAACTATCATCTTGACCAAATATAATCATCTTTATCAAAATCTATGTTACACACTTGTTTTCAGTTACACAAGAATATTTTTGCTAAAGTCTATTGTGTTGGTAAAGACGATAGCACCTTACATAGAATAAGGAATTTAGCAAAATTTTGAATGGAATATAGACTCAAAAAATTATCTTGAGGGTAAGCAGGTATGTTAATGATAATTATGAAACAAATCATGTCCATTGCAAAATTGAATGTTTACCTGAACGAGATTTTTGATATGTTTACAATGCTGGTTTACATAATATTCAATGATATTTTGATTTTAGATGTTATGTCTTCAGTCAAATAATATGAAAACCTTTAGTAATGACCCTACCGGTTCATGACCCAAGGACTTCGTATGTTTACATCCAAACAGTTTATCTTTGATTCAATAAATAAATATTTGTTGTAAAATCAGTGATTACGTGTACATATTTTTGTAAACGTAAAAGGAATGATTGTACTATGCTTAATATTTTTACAATTTTACAGAACAAATACGACAACTCGTTTCTAAAAGGGAACAGAATTATTGTTCATTAAAAAAAAAATTCAAATTACTTAGACTGCAAATACTAGCCTCATTAAAACTTTTAAATGTTATGCATGCTTAGTTGATAAATGGTAACAACCATGACTTTGAACAGCTAACATGTTGACCTTCAAATGAACCAAATGTCTAAGTGTTACTTATATTTTCTTGTTGACATTACATGGGCGACGCGAAAAGGATGATAATGTATACTGATATTTTGTGTATAAATGTTTTTCTTTCAAGAACAAATGCAAAAATTTCTATGCTTTTTACTGACTATTTATAACAAAGTAGAGTAAACCATTATCTGATATGTTTGCTTTCTTATTGATGAGGTATGTTTCTTACCATCGAAATAAATTTTCTATCGTAAATGGATTTTATATACACATTTCTGATAAACGTGTAGAAATTGTAAGTGTTTTAAATCGACAAGGAAAATATCCTAGATGATCGTGTGAATATTCTACAAAGTCAAGGAGATGTAAACACAAAATATTACCTTTAATGCTGTTAATTATTGCTATTGTTTCCTCGTCTTCCACCATCATATCCCTTTTAGACTTATGTACATAATGTTTATTTTTAATATATTTCTCAATCAATCTTAGCGATCTGTTTTGGCGGTTTTAACGTCCAATATATGTTCTTATGAGTAATCCGGTGACAAGTTGATATGTGTACTGATAAATGTGTTATACTGTACACTAGACTTATGTTTTCATATTTCACAACTCGAAAATTTACGAACGTTTTGAGAATGGTTCGGTATAGACCAGTCAATTTAAAACTATTTATTTAGAAGAATACATTGTATGCAAAGAAATGGACTACCCTTCATATAATTCTTCTTTTTCAAATCAGTAAATAAAAATATGTGTATACGTGTACTCAATCTCCACAAGACTTCTTGTTACAAACTTGGATCGATTTACAAATATTCTGATAGTTTTGAAATTGAATAGAAAACCATATTCTATATATTTACTGCCAAATGGTAAAGAAATTAAAATATATTTTATCATCTAGACAGATATTCTAGCCTAAGATTTATGTAAAATGGATATCAATCAATATTAGTTCATGGATTTTGATATACTTTGAAAAATCACACAGTGCACAGAGGGTTACTTCTTACTTCTTGAATATTTCTTTTTAAGAAAAAGTCTCTGATTGCTCTAGTATGTATTTTATTGTTAATCATAACTTGGATAAATATTGCTCATTAAATTGTACCCTTAAAGTCATATTACTGGAGTTACTTCCCGTACATCATAGATTTACTTACTTCATATTTTGACATTGCACTACATGAAATATGATACAGGTATGGTCTGTTGTTTGATTCCATTCATGTATCAGTTTGTAAAAAGTTTTTTTTCTTTTCTTTCATCTTTTTTAAAATGAAATCAATGCAATCAATATATAGAAATGTTTTGCTCACATTTCAATAAATATGTACAATCTATTTTGGGGTGGTTAATTTGATATATTACTGCTAACACTTTCATACCAAGGTATGTTACAACTGCTGTAAACACAGGTATTTCTCTGTAATATAAGTCACTGTCACCGTCGTATATAAAAAATCAAGAGATTAAACTAAAAAATTGTTTTTTCTTGTATTGTGCCAATGTTTCAAGAGAAACACCACTCATTATATTTCACAATATGAATTATTGATAAATAAATATAAAACTGATTTGTAATAACCAGTTTGTTCAGTTAATGCTGATATTAGTATGGTGAAAGATGAAACCATGAATTATTGAACTCTAACACATGATAAAGTGTTACCTACAGATATTAGGCTGTTTTTTTTTTCTAAAACAGTGTATTTTTTGTAAAGATATCATTCTGTACGGTTTTTTTTCTCTTGAAAAATATCATAAATATGAACGCAAATACATATAATTATAATCATTATATTTATATTAAATACCGAAACAAATTCAAAAAATGAAAGGACCTACTTTCATGATATTGATGATAGAACTTATGAAGATGTAACTTTTAAAATATCTTTGTATTTTGTTTTTTCTGAGGTATAGATTGATGTTTTCTTTAGACTGCAGTGCCAATAAGGTATACCGCTGTACATTTTAAAACATTTGTCTTTTGAAAATGAAATAAAAAATCACATCTTCACAACTATCGTATTTGTTAACTATGTATATCTTACAAACGTGACCAACAATCATCATTTGACACGCAATTCCAGCGAGCAGCATTGTATGTCGAAAGCTGGCAGCTATATCCACAACACAGGGTGTAGAGAGCTTTAGCTTTAGGGTCGGCATAATGATAGGATTCTGTTTATTTGATGCTCGTTATTAAATCTGGTACTGCTTGTGATATATCAAAGCTGAATGCCTATAACAAAACGCGGTCCACCAAGAAAAACATAATAAGGTGGCAGCCATTGAACGAACTACTTTTAATTGCTCAAGTGATATTACTTCAGCGGACAATTTTAACCTATAAATGGACTGTAACACAATGACTAAACACAGTGTTTACTTGGGTTGACCGAAACTTTTATTTCATCGTATAGTGGTTTTCCATAGTTAGTACTTCGCGTTAGTATCCATTACAAAAGATAGTTCCTAATCAACATACAGCATCATGTCGTGGCTATAACACTTCAGGTGCTTATATATGCTTAAAATAACAATCCAACCAGGTAGGACAGGTTCTCTAGTCTTCACATGCAGTTAAAACGAAAGAGTTCGAAAAGTTGAAATAAAGTCTACAGTTAACAAGTTTTAGGTTCCATTGGCCGAATATGAGAAATGAGGAGAGAGAGTAACACAGTCGTTCTCCCCAAGTCTGTTAGCAACAGTGCGAGCCCCTATTTCATAGACAACGATCACGTTGCCAAACATGGGATATGGTCAAGTGTTCCTAACCCTACCAGAATTTGCCCAAATTTGGTAATACTCCGGTCAAAATATGCTGATCTCACAAATTGAAGTTTCAAAACATTTTAGATTTTTCAAAGACATCGAAAATTGTAAATCATGCACATAAATATTGAAAGGAGATAAAAATGCGACTTCTCTTGGTTTTGCTTGGTCTATCACCCAGTGAACAGCTAGAGTTAGATTGAGTCGAGGTTTTCTTGTGTTAGCGGTGGTTACCTTATCGAAAGACATACAGGAGGCCCATCGCATACAGTCCAGAGAATTAGGGTTAACTGTCTCGTCAAAAGGCACAATTTCTTCAGCAAAGAACGGTTCGTGTCTCAGCTTCTGAGGAGCACAAACCGTCACATTTCAGTTGCGTCAAACTACGCATCTGGGATCTTCACCTGGGGTTAGGTAGGGCAACGCTCTCACCAACTCAGCAATATTCCTCTCAGACCAAAAGATTAATGCCAGGTCAGTTTCAATTATCTGTAGGCTTACTATAATAGGACCACATGGGATACACATGACGGTTTAACAATTACTTAACCACAGGTGTGAGCTCGCTAAAGGTAAGTATTTTTATCATCTTATCAATTGTTTCAACAACAAATAAATGCTACCTAAAATAATAAATAACGAACACTTACCATTTTTCTGTTGTCACACTATTGTTTTATGCTTTCAGATATTTTCCTTTGTATCATCACTTTACAAAACAATTATTCTAAAATGTCAAAATACTTACAACAGCAGGTAAATCACAGGAATATATGCTTTTTATATTTTTATCGATATTTCCTGATGGACTAGACGTATTTTTGGCTTTATAGTCAAATTCGGTCAATATTCCATATTTAATTCTAGTTTTAAACACATGCTTATCTCATTACGTTAGCTGGTCACTCCAAAAGAACACGTTGTTTCGATATAAAAATGTGTTACTCCCCATTATACATCGGCGTAGAATACTAGTATATCTTTGAGTTGACATGTGTCGGAACATTAGTGTAAACGAGACCGAGGATAATAGGATCATGACATGAATAGAAAGTGACATTTGACTTATCCTTAAACTGTTACGATTTACTTCAGCGGTTTCGTTGTCCTACATAAGTCAACTATGATAATACCATAAGAGGCGTTCTTGTTGTAGGGGTCCGAGGTCAGATGTTATTGTATATACTAGAAAATGACAAACTACAATGCTAATTTGTACAAGAGAGGGTGACGTGTATGTATTAGAAGCGAAGCTAAGGATGAATTAAGTCCCCGTGTACTTATCATAGGTTACAGGCTTGTAGTCTTTCTTTTGTCCAACATCTGTTGCCTCTCTTGAGTATTATGTATTTGCTTTGTTTACATGTTGATATAATCCTACTATAAGCGGGATTTTAAAATAGTTACGAGTCTGTTTGAATTGAATCTAACTAAATTTATGTTTAGGTGGTTTTTTCGATCAAAACATTTCTATATGACATTGTTTACTTACTACTGACTTCATTTGTGATCCAAAAATGCTAACTATATGTTGACCTTTTCAATATCCAATAGCTATCAGACAGGAGGAAGATTCACGGTTTCGCACGAGAAGACTTCTTAATAGGTCTAACAACATCAGTGATTATCACATATCTCTTTCTTTACCTGTTCAAATGGTATCGCTGACAGGAATTTTCCCGGATGAAAAAAAATCTTCGGGTTTAGCTTCCTTCTCAAGGACACATGCTGACCGTGTAGGTTACGATCTCATCATGACGTTTAACGACTGTATCTACTCCTGTGTATTCCGGCCGTTAGTACAGGCTATTTACATGATGATGCTGGTCGTCGCCATGCAAACCCGGAACACATGTAAATTCTCACCTTTCCAGTTTCTGGATTTCTGCATTTGTGTTTATTATTTAGCGGGTTTTATGTCCGCTTTCACGGCCTTTCAGCTTTTTCAGCTGCAAGAGTCCTAAATATGAGTCTCTGGTTCTGAAATCTTTTATTTTTAATTGAATATCCATCAATTTCAAAGTAACCTTATCACGTGATAAAACATTTTCAGCCGCAAAAACACCAACAAAACAAGATATGTATATGTAAGAAATTTGAGTAAAAAGGTTAGTATCCAATGGAGATGTTAAACAAATGACGAAATTATTAAGTTGGATGACTGACTTGTCACTCCAGCTAAGTCATTTATGCCATACGTATCACTAAAAGTATGACACATTCGTCGTGACAGAATTCCCTACTTACCATCTTCATAATTCAACATTTTAATTTTATTTCCTGTTCAAAAATCATCTACTTAAAGATTGCAATATCCATGCATCTTTTATTTGTGGAGTTTCTTTTCAAATCATACCTGTCAGTAACTTCCTTGAAGTCGTTGGTTATCAGATGATTGAATGTTTTCCGTTTAAATGGAACATACATATATATAATAATTGATATATTTGATCGTTGAATATAATGTATGATTGGGGGTTACTTACAGTATGTGTCACACCTACTCCTATCTTAGCTCCGTCAACTTCTGGAGGCGGAAGACAAGAGGTTCCCGACGAAAGTCAAGTGTAACAAATGGGTGTTCACTAAGAAAAATATTGACAAAACGTTTACAACACCGGTATTATCGACATTACTAACGTCAATATTGTGATTAGCTTGTTAATATTTATGATACCGTGATAGAAGAATATATTCAAGTACAATAGGGAAACAATATTTTTATAGGAGAAAAGGAAATTGGCCACATTTTATTTCAACACCATCAATCCTGTCGAATCAAAATCTGGGTTAAAATGTCAGACCTAGATTAGGTATGTAATGTATTGTGTTTGACGAAATTTAGTGTACACTGTCACTTGATACATAACAAAAATATACCATACTCTTCCAAAACGTTGTATTAATGACACCATATTGTTGTTTGTTTCCATGGGAGATGAAGTTGATTAGCCGTCACATTTTCCTATTGTTTTTAGAAAAACCTAAAACAAAGAAAACAAGGTTTATGTAAATTTACGTAACGGAATGATATGTATCCAAATAAATATGAACTTTGACCTGTAGATATTCTTTTTACTGTTGCCATATTTGACAGTTAGCTAATCAATTTGACCTTAATTAGTAAACCCTATCAGTATTGAACATCTCATTATCTAACAGGATGAACGATATAGCTTTATAGGAGAGGTATTAAAGTACATACATTAAGGCACAAACAATTGACAACCCAGATTAAGTAGACGTTAATCTAGGTATAAAGTACGTCTTTTAGAATGGTATCTGATTAACAAAAGCAGGTGTACATTTATCAAAACTCAGCTGTTTATCATTGATGTCAATTAATGAATTAAAACACAATTTAGGGAGACGGATGTTTTCTCTACTTAAATTCATCAAAATTTGTTAATGATTTTATGATCTATCAGTTTGTCTCTGCTATTCTGTGTCTCTATCCCATTTATTCTTCTGTTACCTTTAAGTATCTCACTTTCGTCGTAGCATGGTGTAGTGTGTGATGATTCCCTGAAGACCTGCCACAGCCAGATGTTGTTCTACGCCTGAGTATTGGCGGGCGACCGTGGATTTGGCATACTATCGGATTAATTAGTCATCAGATAGTTGTTTGATATTATTGGGGGAAGATTTACTATCGTCCTTTTTATTATAGATATTCTATTTCCTTATAAAGTTGGACGTATTTACTGCCTGTAAGTTTCGTTGTTGTGTACCTTATTGTCTTTTTTTTCGTTTCCCTTGTTCTCACTTTTGGGAGGTGACATTACTTACTTGCTTTAACCACGATTTACATGGCGTGTCTCGAAAATAAAGGAGACGGGGCTTACCATTCCGGATAACCTCTCTTTTTCTAATCGATCTCCATTTTGTTAATAATTTGGGACATAGCAAGGGATCGGTATCAACATGAGTCTTCCATATAGAACTTGTGCACCTGAATGAAGTAGGCGTATTACTCTGGCATTGGAAATTGATTCATTCCTTGTACCTTCTACTGATGGCACTTGGATTAAAGTTGATGCTATGATAAATTTAATAGAAAAACCTTAATCTCGGAGAGCACTTTTGTTTTTACTTGGTTTACATATGGAGAGTATTATAATGTAATGAACGTCATATTCCTATGTATGTTCTTTACTTTGATAAAATAAAAAGGAAAAAAACCCGAATAGGTTAAGAAGTTATTTAGGAATCAGAATGTCTATTTAATAAACGTGGCTGGGAAAAGTTACCGCTCATGTTTAAATCTCTTTTCCAAATGCACAATTACTTACATTTATTATATAGTATTTTTCCTGTATTTCAGCTTTCTATGTCGACGAATATGAGACTTTCGAACTAATTTGATTAAGTTTTATTAAATACATAGAATTTTCATGTCCTTTGACAAATTCTGGTAACATTAACAACAT
This sequence comes from Ylistrum balloti, assembly GCF_031769215.1. Taxonomy (NCBI): domain Eukaryota; kingdom Metazoa; phylum Mollusca; class Bivalvia; order Pectinida; family Pectinidae; genus Ylistrum; species Ylistrum balloti. Next base: position 311,527 of record NW_026782134.1, on the reverse strand, counting down.
AGTTTCCGAGGGATGCACTGTAATGAAAATGATTCGAAAGTTGTACGGCAGCCTATACTCTATTTCCTAGTGCGATATGCCATTGGACGCGCTTAATGTTCGTTAGTGTATTGTATACTTGTAAGTTTCATGGTTCTTTATCCTGTTCGTATTTGGAAAAGTGAAATTACTTACTAGGATTAACCAAGATTTACAGGGCGGCTTGGGAGCAAGTTCATGTGATGCACGCTTTGGAGGCATGGCCTCTCCTTACATGGCACAAGCAATGAGATGGTTAGAGTACATAACAGCCCATCGTATCAGTTATCTCGAGTATTCGACATATAGGCACTTGTAGAGTGACAGTAAGACATCACATTAGTGATTAATTAAAGAATTAGTAAAGTACACTGATATATGTCACATTGTACATGAAAATCGTAATACATAACAAGCAGAATATCGAAGCAACATGTTTTAATTCACTGGGCAGAATATATACGTGTCTTCCATTTTTTGTAAATTTTGTAAATTATAAAGAATCGCTTTTTGCTCATTTATGACTTTCCTCATTAGCCCCATAAGTTTTCGTCTTGCAGGTGGCCTGCATTATTTACGAGTCTTAGTAGGATAAAAACGCTTTATTTGGTTGTCTGTATCCTATTAGATCAACATTCTATTATCATTATATTCCCAACTTAATTCTGGATGTATATAGAAATTGTTTTATATATATGTCTTGTTTGACATATGTTTGAAATTTAAAACTTTTGTGTTTCAGAATGACCACATGCATACAAACGCACAATTTGCAAAATCTTAAACGTAGCGTTAGTTAGACATAATAAATGCAGTGATTCGAAAAAATATACACGTGATTTCCCATTCTCAACAATATTAGAATACTTTATTTTCTTCTTTTGTTCCCTTAAGAAATGGGGTTACAATTGGTCCTAACTGTTCTTTTTTATCGCAAGGCGTTATATATCTGTGTATTTTCTACTTTTTACAGTGGACGTTAAATTTATAAATGGTGGCTGCAGTATGTGTCACCATTTTCCACAGCCTAACATCAATTATATAGTTGGGCTGGGATAGCTGTTGGGTTAGGTGAAAAATTATTTTTCTCATAGACCATAGTGAAATTTCAACTCTAACTTGTGCGCTGGCCGTTGATAGGATGTGCAGTTGTGGTGAGGAGCAGCAGGTGTTTATATTAGAGATGTCTCGGATATGCACAGGAGAGAACTTTACAAGTATATACAAGGAATTTGGAGGTAGAATTGTAAACAGGAATTATCATTTCAGTGTTAATTACTTGGAAAACAAATTTTATCTAATGCAGTGTCACGAAATGTAAAAGGGCCGTGGAGTTCTTGTACAAACAGTTGTAGCAGACAAACATACGAATTTAAATATCAAATCATGTCGTACCTCTCTCTGCATGGGTTAAGTAATGATTAAAGCCAAGGTTATGAAACAGGTCATTGTTATATATAGGCAACTCACCCCACTGTCCTAGATTTCTCACAAATATGGAAGTTGTACACAGGGTTGTAAAACGTCATAATTTCGTAATTGAAGATTAAAGATGAAATCACATTAGCAAAAAAATGATCAAATATCTTGTGTAAGCAGCAAAAACACACAGCGAAGCTATTGTAAGAATACAAAAAAGTAGACAGTTTATATGATAAAGCATTTCTTGATTGTATTTTTTGAAACCAGGTTGGTGGTACAGGCACATTGACTCTCTATTTAATGCCATGATTTTATGAATGCCCAATATAAATATATCTCAAAAATGTTCCTGATTACTGGAAGGGAGACAACTCAGCACAGGAACAATCTTTTATGTAGATTTATATAATTCGGATAAAGAGAATTTCTTAGATATTTTGTGTCGATTCCTACATGTGGTTTATGCAGCTATGTGCTATATGTTGCAAAAATAATAATAATAATTGCAAAATTATAACCCATTTAGTAATATTGTTCTGAATAAAACGATACCTTGTAAAGTACATGTTGATTTCTTTTTCAGTTTATATATCTTTAGGATTTTCAAGAACCCTAAAAAATTATATTGGAGAAACACATTTTTTTTTGCATTTTGCACAAAATATTTAGCAGCTCGTTGTGGTGGTTTGATTTTCACAAAATCATATACACATGGTAGCATAAACATTATGTAAAATTTTCAAGAAAATCTAGTGGTTGATTGTGAAAGGATCGGGTATCATAAATGTCCTTCAATATTATATATCCCAATTATAACTCACGAAAACAGTTATAACCATGCGAGAATGAAAAATTCAAAATTTGATTTCTTTAATTCAAGCATATCTTATTAGCTAATTAGCAAATGGGATAAGGCACAAGTTATTACAACTTAGAAACACCTTCTCATAGATCAAACATATCTATAATGTAATATACATTTTCATCAAATTTGATTTGCGACATGTTTAGATTTTAGAAGGGAAGAGATGAAAACAGAATAGAAATTGAATAAGGTCAGTGGAGAAGTAAGGGAGTGAAGGAGACAGAGACATGTACTACTGAAGTGAAGATATTTACAAATAACCTTAAAACCTTAAAGATATTAGCATTTGCTCATTAATTGTGACGTTACAATAACGAGAAATGTCATAAAAAAATAACTTTGACTAATATATAATATATAATCAAAACAAATAATACACAACATATTCACATTTATTACCACATTCACATGCAGGATAATTAATAATATTAACTCTAAACTAACAATATCTTAAGCTACTGCAGACATGTCGCAACCTTGTATGTAAAAAATACTCAACTTTCTATTTCCAACATAACAATACAGAGGTAATAAATCAGAATTCTATTGAGTTTTAAATTTAAAGCAGTTGATAGACGTCATCTCTATCACATTGATTGATATATTATTCCATAATTCCATAATCTTATAGAAGATAAAATGAAAGATTTATAAGTAGTGGAAAATCGAAAAATAGGAACAGAATGAAAGATTTAGAAGAAGGTAGATTACATAATAATTAGTTTGATGCACGTCTCTGGCATCTCTCGCTAAGCCTATTAGGTGCTAACGTCTCAGTTTACTTACCTTAATTTCGTTCGCTTTGGATTTCTTATCATTCTCAATTGTTCAGTACCAACGGTACTAAGTCACTCACAAATTTGACATGTTTCAAGTTGCATGTAATATGAAAAGTGTACAAATACCACTAGTGGCCACAGTTTGTAATATATAGCATGTTGTGCTTAATTGATGATCCGTAATATTTTCTATTGTTATAAGTTACCAAACTAATGGGTTTTTTAAAAAAAAATTAGATGTAGGTCTATTGCCCAATCCAGTTGGTATTTTGTATCAAATTGATATATAATAAAGCTGGTTTAAGGTTGAGCTAGCAGGAACTTTTAGATAGGTTTTGTTTTATGAGTTTTTTCTGTCGTGATATGTTTAGCTGAAATTCGGTACAGATATTATAACATAAAATCTGTCATTTGTTACTTTCTGACTTATCAGCTTATACAGCTGTGGCATCGCACAACGTTACACGATATGCGACTGCCCAAGATTTCTGCACGAGGTCCAAATGATGTATGCACGATGTACGCACGATAGGAAAACTGGACGATACCTTAGTGTTCGGACACAGATCTGGACCTGGCACGTATGTACCCAGATACAGATAAATTTTCCGAGACACACCACTTGTCACTGCCTGATGTGTGAAACTATATACGGTAAGATTAGTTAATGAAGGGTCCAGTGTTATATAGAGCGTGTGTGAGCACGATGTATGCAAGCAGTACGCACGATGTTTTCGTGCGTTGTGCGTTACCACTGTACATCATAACTTCTGTAAGCCTTCAAACAAAGAATAGAGGAACAAACCCCGAAGCCATCTTCGTCTAGGCGATCAATCGACGCGAGTGATGGCCTTAGCTGTGTTTATTTGTGGTAATATGGGAATTTAGAAATAAACTCTTGGTGATGAACTTAAATGCATTGAAAACTGTACTCCAACTGTATTGGAAATTTTTAACTTTATAAATATATCATTTTAACCTAACAAAAGCAAGACTTTGTGAACAATCACGAAATAACAAGTTATAGATAAAAAATATCTATTGAACGTAATATAAAAAATAATACAAATCAAATGGAAATTGACTTAATTTATCTAAATCCTAAATAAATAAAGATAAAACTCGCAGGTTTTTCATCTATTACTTTCTGATTTCAAACAAACTGGAAAGTTGACTCTGTCTGAATACCATTAACATATGAAAACATAGTTATCTATTTCTATCGCCAATATGGTAATCAACTGATCAGATATTCGAATTTCAAGTGCATCGCAAATTGTATAATCATGCACACAAGCATTCAAAGGACTCCATAAGTGACGACAAGCGAAAGCCACAAGGGAATAACAAGGACACTAACTAATATACATGCTTGTCTGCTGTATGACCAGATGATTGATAGCAGGTCACTTTCAATTACCTGTAGACTTGCTATAATAGGGCAAGTTGGGATACATACAGTCACTTCACAACAGGTGTGAGCGTGCATAAGGTAAGTGGCTGTATCATCTCATTGTTTTCACCAACAGATATATAATCAGTATTTCTATAGAAATAACGATTACTTTGAATCGGTTTTGTTTTTCAATATTTTCCTTTGTGTAAAAATACCTTACGAAAACACATTTATTTTAATTTAGACGCGTTTTAGGCGGCTACTAAGACTGTCATAAAAGTATTTTCAATCGGTTTCGATTGTTATTGTGTGGTTCAGTTGATATATAAGCTAAACTGCAAAAAAATCGATTATTTTGAACTATTGTTAACAGTAATGAGAGAAATAAATAAAAATCATATTCATTTTGATCATCTTTAGTGAAGTCGGAAAACAGATCATGAACCGAAATTGTTTACTGGAATGTCACAACAGTTCTTTCGTGTATAACTTCTGTGGAATAAAGCAAGGCTGTCCGTTTGTTAGAGAAAGTTGCCATGATGTACATATGAATTACAACAACGTCGAGGGTCAAAACCCTATTCTTAATATAGTGCAGTAAAAGAGAACCAGTAAGGCTATTAAATAACATCAACTCATCCATACATGTTTGAATGTTGAAAACGGTGACATGACTCAATACTTGATATTGGTTTTACAAAACCATCAGATGCATCATAGATATTTTAGGCTTTCAACAAATATATGAAGGTTTGTTTGATATCAGTTAAGTATTTTCTGTTGGAAAACGATTTTAAACACTAGGGTTAAGCTATATCGTTGTCTTGCTTTTTTTTTTTTTTTTTTTTAAAATTTGACCCCGACTTTGAAGGTAGATACAATTTCATCATGGTTTTCATACCATTTTCCCTGATAATCCAGATATTTAATACACGATAAAGTTTGAACTTTGTGCTTCATTTAATTTATATTGTACAAGTAAACAGTTTTTCACACAATTGATTTTGACTTCGTGTTGTTTATATGAATATTTCTTTCTTCATCCATTTCCTATCTATGAATGTACGTATACCAATAATGGAAAATCAACATTATCCAAAGAACAATGTGAAAACATGTCGTATCTACAGCTGCACTGTTTAACTATTGAAACTCTTAGGAAATATTAAAGCTATTCTATAAAAAGTAAATTTCAGCTATAAATGAAAAGTTATATACAACACAAGACATCATTTTGTGTCAAACTTTTAAAAGAAATGATTTATCCTCGAAACTGTATCATTGTCATGTTCGTTATGTTAGCATGGACATGATATGCACATTGCAAAAACTACAGCCGTAAAACCAAGTCACCTTTAAGCTAATGAATAATAGTGTTTACAACAGCTTAATACATTCATGAGGAAACCTCGATGGGAAAAACAACAATACATCAACATGTGTTTTTATAAGTAGGTCTTGGTGCATTAGATACACTTTCCATTTTATTGGCATAGACAGATCCGGGTCTTGAAATTAGCCCAATATTCAATGTAAACACATTCTTATCGCATTTTGTACGAATAATCAAATGTTAAAATCCCTAGTAAGGGAAAAGATTGAATTCGCCCTACGTTCTATTTTTTGTCGCAAACTGCAACGCTACTTTATAATTCGCCCAAGAGTAGTGACACGTATTCATCAAACGTTCGCGAATGAAGCTAAGGTTGAATGAATTCTCCACGTGCTTACTCAGATATCATGGGTTTCACGCTTTGTCCAACGGTTGTTGTCATTTTTCTATGCCAGTCGAAAGACGGGTTGTCTTATGTTATCATGTAAGCGGATGGACATGCGGTCACAGGCGGCACAGGCGGTGTCCGCTCAATAACTTGAGTAGTTTTCAACGAATGAACTTCAAACTTTATAAGAAAATTTATTACCACAATATCTCGGACAAGTGTAATGACCGTTATTTCTTGAGTTATGGTCCTGTATTTAATTACCGAAACAGACTCAACGGATCTACTTCAAACTCCAAAGTGGGGTTCATTGCCCTTTAGGTCTGTAATTCACAGAGTTATGGCCCCTTATTTCAGTTACCTAAACAGTGTCCGCATGATATCTACAGCAGTTCCCAATGGATACGCTCCTTTAAAATATGACGGACGGAACTCTTTTTGAGAATGTTTGACAGTGCCGTTAACATGTTGGTATTACTATTTTTACATAGAATCACGAGTATTTTTTAATTTAATCTTACTGGATCTTACTGGATCTTACTGGAATCAAATTTCGATGATTTGTTCTGAAAGTTTAAAATTGTCCTATATGTTTCCTTACTTCTGACTTCAATTATGAACCAAAGCTATTTCCAATGTTACTGGCGTTGCTGATAGTAGAGATAGAAAAGTTCCGGATTCTGTTTCCAGATACACTATCTCGTCGTATAAATACGAGAGGACTGAATCGCGTAGCAATGTCTGAATATCACAAATCTCTGTTTCTCAACTTTACGTGTTCATATGGTGTGGGAGAAGAATATTTTCATCAGATTTCAATTTTCAGTTCTTCGCAAGGGCAGGTGCTAACCGTGTAGGTTACGATCTCATCATGAAGTTTGATGATATTTTGGTGCGGTTAGGAGAGTTCGGCTACTATCAGAAGCGGCTGTACCTACTCCTGTGTATTCCGGCCATTAGTACAGGCTGTTACATGATGATGCTGATCGTCGCCATGCAAGCCCCTGATCACAGGTAAATTCTCACTTGTTCTTCGAAAGTACATATTAAATAATGAAAGTAAGTTTATTGTTAACGCGAGTTATTGAATGAATCAAACATTGGGGTACAGGGACGTCAGTTTCCGATACCTGTATTTGTTTACTGCCATAGACCTAAATATGAGAGCCTCTGATGGTGCAGTTTTTTTATTGTCAATGAGTGTCCAACAATTTCACAGTTCACCTGAAACTTAATAAACGGAACACAAAGAACAGTATGGTACTTTTTTATGACCGGATTTTATTATGAAAAAATTTTGCGTCTAAGGAAAAAAGAGCGGAATAATTATTTCTTCGTCGAGCATCTTTTATCGAACTCTAAATGCTGTCGGCCATCTGTTTCTTTGTAACTATACCTGAAGTATACCTGTCAGCGTAGGCATAACGTTTAAAAGTCATAAAAAGGAAACAATTTCGATGTTTACCATTTATTTAATAATTTTAAAGGTGTCGTTGATTATCAGATGAGTGTGTATTTTTAACTCAATATACATTAATATCCATTGATATATTTGATATAAATCTTTGTATACTAGGTGTATGATTGCTGGTTATCCAAACGACACGTTTGACATACAGAGCGATTTCCACCGGGAACTTGTCAACGTCAGCATCCCCTCCCCAGGGGCGGACACGTACGACATGTGTCACACCTACTCCTATCCCAGCTCCGTCAATTACTCAGACCTGGAGGCGGTAGACAAGGAGCTGGCGACGAAAGTCAAGTGTAACAAATGGGTGTTTACTAAGAAAGAATTCGACGAAACGTTTGCAACACAGGTAATATCCTACATTACTCGAAAATAAGTGTGTAGTTTCTCACGAGATAAACTTTGCTTACTATTTAATCTGCTTCTTATTTTTGAGTTTTTAGGGTCGATAAATAAATGTCGTTGTTTAGGTGAGGCAACAACAGTATTACAGGCAATATATCCAAGGGAATTTAACCACAATGTTTGCGGTATCCCATGTGCCCACATTGCTCAGTTTCAGTATCGATCATCACAATCAAAGTTTTTATTTAAAGGGGTATACATACGAACTTTTGGTTCTAATGTACGTTTTAAAACAACTTTGCGCAATATTCTATTTTTCCTGTATCCTGGGATTCACGAACATTCCCAAATTACCAAAATTTACAAGTTACGCTATCAATTTGTTTAGTTTTAGAAATAAACGCCGGGACACGATATATTCTGTAAAGTTGTGGGCGGCGAAGAAGCAACCAAATATCGGGCATGTACATATCGCCTACGTGCTAAAAAAAGAGAAGAAAACATGGTTGATCCCGTGACAAAACCACTTGCACGTAAACTCTTTTTTGTATACACATTGAGATAATGAAAGTACATTCACTGTCGCGTGACTGTTGTGACTGCGCATGTCCCTCGTGCCAAATCCCGCGTTCGGTTTTGATTGACAGTTCATCAGCAGCGTAAATAAATGTGTTTCTTTGATTGTTTATAATATTAATAAATATTCTCTTTTAATAATTTTCTAATCGTAGTTTAATTCATAATCCGTTTGAGAGACCTATACCCCTTTATGTATATCCATTGTATATAAATAACTGACAACCCAACTGATGTTGGTGATTTCAGATTTAAACGACATTTTCATATTTTCAGAATGTACACGTTAACGTAGTGACAAAATCCTTCCTTCAGATCGGTATGATTTACCATATCTGATTAACATGTTGTGGATATTTATTAATTGAGCTTGATTAATAGGTGACATTTTGCCGTATATTTTCTCCAGTTGAATAACCCCTAGGGAATTATGTTCTGTCCGTCCATCTCTCCTCACAGATTATATCTGTCTGGCTTTCCTTTATGTCTCTATATCCCATTTATCTTTCTGCTACCTTAAGTTATCTCCCTTTACTCGTAGCATGGTCTGTTGTGTGATGATTCCCTGAAGACCTCTCACAGCCAGATGTTGTTCTACGTGGGAGTATTAGCGGGCGATCTTGGATTTGGCATGCTATCGGATTAGTAAGTCATCAGATACTTGATAAAGACTATGAGGAAGTATTATATTTGTTTATGAAGTTGGACATGTTTAACGCTCCTTTATATGCCTGCTGGTTCCGTTGTTGTTTACCTTATTATATTTATTGTTGGACTTAATTGGTGAACGTGACATTACTTATTTGAACTGGCCATGATTTTAATGGTAGATTTGAACGATGAGGTATATCCGTAGAAGACGTTCACTTTATCGATCATCTCACTTTGTTTTTCTTGTGTCTCCGTATAAATCTGTCTTTTGTTCCTATTTTGTTCTCCATTCATCAAAGTTGCGTTTGAATTAAGAAACTGGTATTTTCTTTTTTTCCTTCTTTTTAACGCCTTAACTCCTCTACGACATATTTAAAGTATACTTAACGCATATAAAGATATGACACATTCCTGAATTTGTACATTATTTCTCCTACAGCATTGGTCGTAAAAAAACCTTTGCGATCACTGCCGTTATACTGGTCGCCTCTTCTGTCAGCGCCGCCTTCGCGCCGGAATACTACAGTTTCCTGGTGTTGGAGTTTATAGTCGGGGCGTCCATCCACGGTTTGTTCATGGTCTGCTGTGTCCACGGTAGGTCACTCTCTTTGGAGAAGTCCAGATAAATGTAACAAAATTACGAAAGGGATTAATATAGTCTTTCATAATGAATGATAGACATGCAGTTACACAATACATCTTTACTAATAAATGAAGAAGTAAACATAAAAGTGATTCAGCGTCAACGTATAGATGCCATGCCCCCATAAATACAGGAAGCGTTTGGTATCAGTAATATATACAGGATCACGATGTAATTAATGGGGTCAAGCGGTGGGCTCCTTAACTAGTATCAGGTGAGAATTATATATCATATAGCGATAGATATTAAAATAGACTTAAATTAATGCTACAATTGTTTAATGGGCGACCGTAAAATCATAAACCATTTTCATCCTAATAAAGTTTAATTGGTTTGATATTAAGTCTTTATTTCTCTTATGAACATTCAAAGGAAAACATCGAAAAATAAGATGTTCGGAAATGTTCATTCATATTTAGAGTCGTCGATGTGTGGAATGACTCTCCAAAGTCAGTATTGTCAAACAGTGAATTCAAACGGATAACAGAAATAATGTACAATTGAAATGAAAATCTTTTGTACAATCTCGATATCGCAGGTGGTAGACACCACTGGTAGACTTTTAGTCCCTGGGGTTGTTGTAACCTGAATGATATGTTATTACAATTTAATTCTGGTATACAAACATAAAGAATATTGATTTGACGGCGTCCAAATTGTACAGGGACACATATATTTGTTGTTTATTAGTGAGAGTTATCTCCCCCACGCCATATTTGATGCTGAAGTTTTTGTCATAATATTATGTGTTCAGGTAAACGACAAGTTCAACAATGAAAAAGTAACCTCGAATTGAATTTGATATCAACTAAGTGTACACTTATGAAAAGTGATCAAACACGTATATGCTAAATGCTTTCTTAACATCCTATGATCGTCTAATTTTCGTTGTCATAAACATTTACTAAGTTCTATTACTCTTTATACTGCTACACATTATAACGTCGTTCGATATACATGATCTGTGATGTCTATTGATCTAAAGAAATGTCGCAATCGACAATTTCAATACGTTTTGTAAATTGATGTGCGACACAGGTCTGGAGTTAGTGGGACCAAACAAGAGGATATGGGCAGGAATCGTTATCCACATTTTCTTCGCGATCGGACTTGTGTACTTGGCTGGAGTAGGCTACCTACTCCGGCATTGGAAATGGATTCAACTAGCGGTGGCCATTCCTTGTACCTTCTACATGTTCTACTGGTGGTACGTATGTTATGGTTGATGATATGCCGTGTGGTTTGGGCAGTGATAAATTGATATAATTTGAAGTTGGAGAGGAATTTTAACACGTGTTTTTCAAATGGGTAGCATTATCATGTGATTAACATTTGATCTTATCAGTGCTTATAAATTTTGTTTACTTTGATCGAAAACAATGAAGTTAAGAAGTTCTACAGAAACCAGAATGTCTTCTACGTAAAGAAGGCATTAAAGCTGAACTTCACGTAATACCTCACCTGATATTGTTGAATGTTGTCCGGACATTGAGAAGTTTTATATCTTTAGCTAAGTTGTATAAATCTTCCCGACCGACTTGTAAGTTTAACCGCCATTGCTTACCTCCCTCTTCCTTTTGTAGAATGTATATAGTGACACGGTATTAATCCGTCGATGAGTTACATGTATTGTTTAAGTTTTCTTTCCGTACATATATATTGTAGTGCAGATTTTTATTTCGATTAAATTGTAACTATGATTTCCGCGGTGACTGTCTCCTGGTGACTAGGAAGACTGTCTCCTGGTGACTGGGAAGACTGTCTCCTGGTGACTGGGAAGACTGTCTCCTGGTGACTGGGAAGACTGTCTCCTGGTGGCTGGGAAGACTGTCTCCTGATGACTGGGAAGACTGTCTCCTGGTGGCTGGGAAGACTGTCTCCTGGTGACTGGGAAGACTGTCTCCTGGTGACTGGGAAGACTGTCTCCTGGTGACTGGGAAGATTGTCTCCTGGTGACTGGGAATACTGTCTCCTGGTGACTGGGAAGACTGTCTCCTGGTGACTGGGAAGACTGTCTCCTGGTGACTGGGAAGACTGCCTCCTGGTGACTGGGGAGACTGTCTCCTGGTGACTGGGAAGACTGTCTCCTGGTGACTGGGAAGACTGTCTCCTGGTGACTGGGAAGACTGTCTCCTGGTGACTGGGGAGACTGTCTCCTGATGACTAGGAAGACCGTCTCCTGATGACTAGGAAGACTGTCTCCTGGTGACTGGGAAGACTGTCTCCTGGTGACTAGGAAGACTGTCTCCTGGTGACTGGGAAGACTGTCTCCTGGTGACTGGGGAGACTGTCTCCTGGTGACTGGGAAGACTGTCTCCTGGTGACTGGGAAGACTGTCTCCTGGTGACTGGGGAGACTGTCTCCTGATGACAAGGAAGACTGTCTCCTGGTGGCTGGGAAGACTGTCTCCTGGTGACTGGGAAGACTGTCTCCTGGTGGCTGGGAAGACTGTCTCCTGGTAGCTGGGAAGACTGTCTCCTGGTGACTGGGAATACTGTCTCCTGGTGACTGGGAAGACTGTCTCCTGGTGACTGGGAAGACTGTCTCCTGGTGGCTGGGAAGACTGTCTCCTGGTGACTGGGGAGACTTTCTCCTGGTGACTGGGAAGACTGTCTCCTAATGACTGGGGAGACTGTCTCCTGGTGACTGGGAAGACTGTCTCCTGGTGGCTGGGAAGACTGTCTCCTGATGACTTAAAAGACTGTCTCCTAATGACTGGGGATACTGTCTCCAGGTGGCTTGGGAGACTGTCTCCTGATGACTGGGAAGACTGTCTCCTGGTGGCTGGGAAGACTGTCTCCAGGTGGCTGGGAAGACTGTCTCCTGGTGGCTGGGAAGACTGTCTCCTGGTGACTGGGGAGACTTTCTCCTGGTGACTGGGAAGACTGTCTCCTGGTGACTTGGAAGACTGTCTCCTAATGACTGGGGAGACTGTCTCCTGGTGACTAGGAAGACTGTCTCCTGATGACTTAAAAGACTGTCTCCTAATGACTGGGGATACTGTCTCCAGGTGGCTTGGGAGACTGTCTCCTGATGACTGGGAAGACTGTCTCCTGGTGGCTGGGAAGACTGTCTCCAGGTGGCTGGGAAGACTGTCTCCTGGTGGCTGGGAAGACTGTCTCCTGGTGACTGGGAAGACTGTCTCCAGGTGGCTGGGAAGACTGTCTCCTGGTGGCTGGGAAGACTGTCTCCTGGTGACTGGGAAGACTGTCTCCTGGTGACTGGGGAGACTGTCTCCTGGTGACTAGGAAGACTGTCTCCTGATGACTAGGAAGACTGTCTCCTGGTGGCTGGGAAGACTGTCTCCTGGTGGCTGGGAAGACTGTCTCCTGGTGACTGGGAATACTGTCTCCTGGTGGCTGGGAAGACTGTCTCCTGGTGACTGGGAAGACTGTCTCCTGGTGACTGGGAAGACTGTCTCCTGGTGACTGGGAAGACTGTCTCCTGGTGACTGGGAAGACTGTCTCCTGGTGACTGGGAAGACTGTCTCCTGATGACTGGGATGACTGTCTCCTGGTGACTGGGAAGACTGTCTCCTGGTGACTGGGAAGACTGTCTCCTGGTGATTGGGGAGACTGTCTCCTGGTGACTGGGAAGACTGTCTCCTAATGACTGGGGAGACTGTCTCCTGGTGACTGGGAAGACTGTCTCCTGGTGACTGGGAAGACTGTCTCCTGGTGACTGGGGAGACTGTCTCCTGTTGGCTGGGTAGACTTTCTCCTGGTGACTGGGAAGACTGTCTCCTGGCGACTGGGGAGACTTTCTCCTGGTGACTGGGAAGACTGTCTCCTGGTGACTTGGAAGACTGTCTCCTAATGACTGGGGATACTGTCTCCAGGTGGCTTGGGAGACTGTCTCCTGGTGACTGGGAAGACTGTCTCCTGGTGGCTGGGAAGACTGTCTCCTGGTGGCTAGGAAGACTGTCTCCTGATGACTTAAAAGACTGTCTCCTAATGACTAGGGATACTGTCTCCAGGTGGCTTGGGAGACTGTCTCCTGATGACTGGGAAGACTGTCTCCTGGTGGCTGGGAAGACTGTCTCCAGGTGGCTGGGAAGACTGTCTCCTGGTGACTGGGAAGACTGTCTCCTGGTGACTGGGAAGACTGTCTCCTGGTGGCTGGGAAGACTGTCTCCTCCTAGTGACTGAGAAGACTGCCTCTTTGTGGCTGGGAAGACTGTCTCCACGTGACTGGGAAGACTATTACACGTGACTGGGAAGACTGCCTCTTTGTGGCAGGGAAGACTGTCTCCACGTGACTGGGAAGACTGACTCCTGATGACGTGGGAGACTGTCTCCTTGTGACTGGAATGTCCGTCTCTTGGTGACTTGGGAGACTGTCTCCTGATGCTTGGGAAGACAGCTTCCTGGTGACTGCAGTGACTAATCGTCATCAATATTGTGTCTATATTGCTGTTTCTGATGGTCACATTAAGACGTATATATTCCAGGTTTATACCCGAGTCCCCACGCTGGCTCATAAGCCAAGGTCGCTATGACGAAGCTGAAGAAATCATGCAGCATGTCGCTAAAGTTAATAAGGTGAAAACAACTGAACGATTTGTGGACGAGAAAACAATAGATGCACCAGAAGGGGGACAACTCTGGCACTTGTTTACAAATAAAGTGTTATTTATCAGGACGATGATACTGTTTTTCAATTGGTGAGTTTGCTCTACAAGTGTAGGACGCATTTTTATTAAGTTAGAGTACTAGATTTCTGTTGTTCCGATGTGGCAGTCATGTCAGGTTCATGGGTGAGACATTGTTGGACTCATAATTATTTATAAAATCTTTGCAGTCATAGTGAAATGCCAAGACCAGTAATATTAATATTTATATGTATTGAAATGTATTCTAGAGAAAGAATAAACCAAAGTGAAAAGCTGATTTAAATACGAATTTATAAGAGCACAGCTTTCAGGCGATCCATGAGCCCGAGTGTAAATCTCTAATGACTTCACTCATACTACAAGAAAATATGTTTTTAATATATTCATTCGGAGACTATCTTGAGTTCAATGTAATGTTTGCAAAATATGTGTTAACTTGTGATGAGATGTTAATGCAGGCGGTATGAAAATCAATCAACACTTAAATCAAATCTAGATTTTTATCAACGCGGTAGAATTCTTACATTTCATTCGCTTTATTCACAAATGAAATCTATATATGTACAATATGCTGTAATTACGAATTGCTGCAGTCCGATTACTCTTTTGTGGTAATTATAAAGGTACGCTCGATTTAAGCATACCCTGTTTATAATATATACAGAATATGTCTGTAATGAATTACATATTATGACACAGACGTTCTATGCAGGTCGAATCCGTGATGCTAGGGACTTAAATGGAGATCTATTCAAATTGGTTTCATAAAATGGTTAGGCAAGGCATGACACTCATGATGTCGTGAGGGCGTGGTCGTAAGCAGCTGTGAATATATCTCTATATTTTCTGTTTGTTTTGTTTTTGTTTGCATTACATGTTTAATACGGATGTTATCTATGATCCATTGTATGTTATTTTAGTAGTAGGAATATTTGTTAAATGCCCCGCCCAGTACACCTTTCTATTTTGATATTTATCGGGTTGTTTTCTATCGTTACAGGATCGTTGTCAGCATGGTCTACTATGGAGTAACAATGCATGCCGGGAAACTGAGCGACAACTTTTTCCTTGGATTTTTCCTCATGGCTCTAGTTGAATTTCCAGCCGGTGCTGCGACCATAGCCTTGCTTGACCGCTGGGGCCGGCAGAAACTCCAATGCGCATGTATGCTTACCGCTGGCATTGCATGCCTGTGTACCATAGGTCCGGTGTTGTTGGGAGGCGATGGTACGTAACCGTATGAATGATCTGGAGCTAGAGAACGATTTAGACACTTAAACAAAATAAATCAAGGTTTGCAATTACGAGTATAAAACAGGAAAATAAGACAGCAGTATCCGTAACATACAAGTAAAAGTGAGAAATCATAACTCGGGAATCAGTATTTGATGGGAAATGTCTGTGTCAACATCATGCACCGATAAGTGTGCCTTACATGTAGTCGCCGTGTTCCTAGTACTGCCTTTCAACGTCATTCTATCGGTCATTGTGATCCCTTCACTTTTATTTATATAGAAACCGTAGACGATTCCTCACGGTAGGTGAGATGATATGAACAGCGGGTCTGTCCTTTCCCGTATTCACGATTTTTCTCTTTGTTTTATCTTTGAGATATTTGCTTTTGTAGACCTAATGCCGTTGACCTTGACCTTGTCGATGATTGGAAAGTTCGGAGCTGCGGCTGCCTTTGGGGTGATATATGTGTTCTCTCTCGAGCTATATCCAACTATTGTCCGCAATGGCGGTATGGGAGCAAGTTCATGTGTGGCACGCTTTGGAGGCATGGCCGCTCCTTACGTAGCACAATCGGTGAGATATCAAAACTTCATTAAAATCCCAAGGCAATCATATCAAATAGTAATTCCCACACCTATCAACGTATCGCTGAATATATCAGCGGTGTTTTTATAATGCAACCTGCAAAAATGATCTAGTTCATGAATAAATTTACATATTGATAAATGTGGTAATACAGAAGTAGCGACAAAAAGTTGGCAATCCAATTAAGAATGACTACATAAATATTACTGTGTACACCAGGGACAATTGGTTGATGGAAACTTTGGCATTGCTCTCCCTTTGATGATTTTTGGTGGGGCATCTGTCGCCGCTGGTTTGTTGGCACTTCTTCTTCCGGAAACCTTGGAACGAAAACTCCCGGAAACTATAGAGGATGCCATACAATTCGGAAAGTACGTATCTGATACAATAAATTATTTCTTATGACTTGTAAAGGTATTCTAAATCGATTTTTTAAAATTTAAAACATTATCTATATATTTAACTGAGGATGCCTTATATGATAAACATCGTTTTTTAAAATAAAATCTATGACGTGTTGTTTTTATTTAATTCTTCCAGACCACAGAAATCGCCCTCCAAAGTGACGCTTGGATTACATTCCTCAACAACAAGTTTCCCTTCCCAGGAAAACTTTACAAAGCTGTAATGTAGATACATATCTCTGTTTAGAGTTAACTACATGTACAATAAACACCAGGAGCTGGGGTAATAGGACTTCGTCGTGGGCGGAACTTTCCTACGAGACTTGATAGATTGGAACAAAGCCCTTAGTCTTCGAAAGAAGACGATCTACCAACATACACATGAGGATGAAATATGTTTTAGATAAAGCTTGCAAACGTCGCCATAAATCAGCTTTCATGGCTTCCTCTACCATAACTCGATAATGAATTGGTTAGGCTAATGTGCTTGTGATAAATGGTTTATATCTTTAATCAATGTAAAATAGATATATTTCATCCTGGGATTTATAACTAGAGGTCATAAGACCAGGGTCTTTCATTCCCAGTCGAAAATATATAATTCCACGTGACATTTCCTGGTGCTGACGTCAGATACCTGCAACTGTCATATCACTTTAGGAAGTCCAGAAGCCAAGTCTCTAATGTAAAGTCATCCAGGGACTTTTCAAGCCATTTCCCCAACATCATGTCAAGAAATCCAGATGTTTTGAAATCTTCACGATCAAAATTCCGAATATTTACATTATTCGTCCCTAATATCGATGGTTCACTGCAGAGCTAGTAAGATGAACTGTTTTCTTATAATGTTAGATCTGTGATAAGGTTTCTATCTTTTGTATCTTCACTAAAACTGTGATATGTGTCATGTATTGACTGTTCTATCAAATTAATTGTAATAATGTGTGGCTTATTTTATCCATAACACAACAATGTAATCCTACACATCAATACATTATCTTTATAATATACATCACGTTCAGTTGATGTGACAACAGTGAACACGATATTCTTTTACTAGTTTAAAATTGTATTGTTAGTTTAATTATGTTAATTTGTTACCTTTAAATGACGTCATGGATATGTAATGACGTGTCGCGAGAAACCGATTACACGTGAACTATACGTGTACACTACTGTTTTGACCATGCGACTACAAAACTATGAACTCCAGAAGGTTAAACAAACACAAGACGTTAAGATTATTTATGACTATAAAATGTGGACAGTTCAAAAAATGAAAAAAAATCAACAATTATCATTTACCAAAGAAAGCTTTGAAGTTAATTGTTCAAGAAGAATTCTTGCACTGTAGGGGTATCAATGTTGTTAAGTTTTCACGATATAATCTGAAAAAGTCTATCAATGGGAGAGAAAAAAAAATGTATATGTAAATATCCTACCAGAAAAATATCCCAACCGAACTCGGCTTTCTGTTACACTTAAGCTGATCAACAAGACGAATCACATTACCTTAAACATTTTGTACTGAATTACCAATGCTGAGAGAAACGAACTTTCTTTATGTTGGAATGCTAAATTTGTATTTACATAGGTGGGAAACACAACGTTCCTGGTTCCATAAGCAAATATAGGTAGGAAGTTTTCCTATTTATGTCGACCGGACACATAGTTAGCAACTGGTTAAGGGCATAGTTAGGTATCAGGATAAGGCATAGTTAGGTACCTGGTAAAGGCATTTAGGTATCGGTTAAGGGCAAAGTTATATACCTGGTAAGTGCATATTCAGATACCGTTAAAGGGCATAGTGAGGTACCCGTTAAGGGCAAAGTTATATACATGGTAAGTGCATAGTTAGGTACCAAGTAAGGCCATAGTTATGTACGGATTAAGAGTATAGTTACAAAGTAGGTACAGCTTAAAGCATAGTTCGATAGCGGTTAAGGACATAACCATAACAATCATACTTTAATGTTTTAGGAAAACAGATACATAATCGATATCTATCTTATATGAAGTTTGTTTATTGAAATTTGTGAAGAGAAACATTCTAAATTTTCCCACGAACTATCAAAATTTAAGTATCTTAATCACTTAAGTGATAATATAAGATGTTAAATGATGACGAAAATTTTCCGTGTTTTAAAATTCTTTGATGTGTCCTTCTGTTTTATAAAACATTTGCTGTCACTGCTACCATTTCTATTTAAGTAACATTTTAAAATTAATTGCTATGATCAGATACCAACAGAAAATGGAGCCCATTCAAGATACCGCTGTTTGATTATATATAGAGAATATGCTGCTTTAATCTATACGATCATTGTTATGATACATAACATTTTTGAAGAATCTTTTATTTGATGATGTTATAGATAAATAAAGCAATGAGTTCCCGTTTGTCGCCTGTATTTCACTCGTGCGACAGAGATATATTATATCCTCATGTCTTACACTTGTAAGACAAAAGGATTCGAGTGCTAGTGAAATATATGGGACATTTTGTTTTTTCCGCATTGAAGATCTCCTATTTATATCGGTCAATTTTCCGTCGTTTATATAACAAATAATTTACGTAGACATGTTGTTTGAAGATATGTCATAAAGTGTTTGACAGGAATGAAAATTGGCGTCGTTTCCTAATACACATAAATAAATACATGTGACATATAGAAATATATGTGACATTCAATATGTTGTATCAATTGTACAAGAGTGCATGGTGTAATATACAAATAGGTAATCTACGCTTAAAACAATAACATTTAGAGGGGAGTCTCGAAAAGGCTAAACCTGTGTCGTACAATAAACTAGGCATTTAGTTATATAAGATAAAGATATCTTTAAATTAAGGAGAGATCCATATTAGCAGAAATATAATAAAATGCTTGTGATATACTCGGAAAATGTGGTTTGTCATTATTTATCGAAATAGAAACATTCCAGTTACATAGGAAAAAATATTTTTTAAACATGTACAAAATATACTCCCAACTCATTCTTATGATATCACATTAACACCATTTATAACATACTAAGAGCTAGCTATCATTACTTATATATCTAGCTGTTAAGCGATAGTTACCTGTATAATTTAGAATACATTTTGTACCTTTATAATTATGATTGAAATTGAGAGTGTAAATATAAAAAATTAAATAAATGCCAAAATATCTCCTCTGTTAAATCTTCTCACTTTTTAGATGTTTATTTTCCCCTGAGTTCATGTTTAATGTTTCCAAAAATAATCGTCCACAACTAAACGGTACGATCTAATCAGCACCTTTCTGATACAAACCATTGACATATCTATACCTACGTACAGTGACTAACCCATTAAAACATTTCCGTGTAAGATGTGAATCTCGCCCGGAGACAGATATTACAGCTTTTCTTTATTTTGTATTTGTATTGGTCTTTACTTTCTATATCAAAAACATAAGATATGCAGGTAGAAAGTAGAAACAGGACACATAATTGAAATAAGATGTTATTTCTATGATCTGAACAAGTATTAGATTAGTCAGGTAATTCGTATTGACAAACATTTGATAAAAATTTAAATGGTTATAACATATCCATCTCATAATTTCAAAGTCAATGTTCGTTCATCTATTGAATTGATATTTAAACTTAACACTGATATTAAATGATATATATTTTTTTTAGTTCCTGACTAGGTAGACAGAATAGACATTTACATTTAAAAACATATATTTAAGTTTGGCTATCCTACTTAACCACGATAAGCATCCGCAATGTAAGATTGGTGATAACTCATTTTCACATGTTACCCGGACCAACAAGTGCGAACCCCCAAGAAAAAACTTTTACGTAATAAAACACGTTTATGTAAATTTGATGACAAAATACCATAAAAAACATGTACGTGTTGGTGATAAACCTCACAGGTCTGATATGGTAATGAGGGGATGTCTGAGATTGCACCAATTCGGAAATAGTTGTGGTTTGTGAAGTGTAGTAGCGTACGGTGTTATTACAGTATCAGACAGTCAACCACTTAAAGGCGCGCTGTCCGTTGCAAAACGACAATATTACACGGATGTCATAACAAAGATATTTACTTCATCCTGTTGCTTTATTTATCTTAAAACTAAGATATTGACATCATAAAGCACTTCCTTAATTTTTTATCTTTGATATTTGAAATACAACACCGACCTCTTAACAGAATTTAGTCACCTCAGCATCACGATACCTACCTCAATCTGGCACTTTCTTTACCTAAGGACATCAATCTACCAATAGGACCAGCTATTTCATGATACTCTCCCAATCTCACAAGGAAGAAATATATTCCATAAAGGCGTTTCATCCGGTATGGACCTCATGATGGTACAGTGTCCCTCTGTAAACGATCATATTGACCTCGTTATGTCCATCTCATAACAACACCGCAATTATTAAAGGCATATTAAATCAGGTAGGGGGCATGTTTGTACTCGTCTAACCTATTGATTGTAAGGCTAAAGAACCATTAAATTGAACAAAATGTTTTGAAGCAAAATAAAAACAAAATAAATACGAATATCGTTAATGCCGAAATAAAGTTAATTATCAATAATACGGCAAAATATGTAACGTTTCAATTTTACTCTGACAATTTTCATATCTTGGCAATTATGAAGTGGTTAGAAAAATATTGCTGATGAAAATCTTAATTCTGCTGTAAACATATCAGTTAATGTCTTAACTTGCTAAATGTTAATTAAATAAAATGACAATTATGTCAACTTTCTCAAACGTATTTCTAATTGTTTAGATAATTCGTCTCTAATCAGATGGCCACTTTGATCCAAAAATCAAATGTTTGTCGTCTTGAAAAGGTGTTGTATATAACAAATATTCTAGTATTCGATGTAGCCAGCTTACCTTCTGTAACTTCATATATTCATAACAACTTAAAAACATAGTCCACCTGATTATTAATGTAAGAGACATGTTTGGAAATTGTTAAATTGACAGCGGAGCTATCCTCACATAATTCAGGAGTATACCGACAACTTAAATAACTTTATTTCATTCTCAGCATGTGCATTTGGTCATATACAGGCATTTATAAGCATGGTACAGCTTGTTTGATCACTTGATAATAGACAGATACCACGTGACATTTAAGAGATATATAAAACGACTCTAGGTACCAGTAAAACAGTGCCATGTTTGGGTGCATTTTCACTAAAATCTACACACATGTGAGAACGCTGACAAATCGCTTTTTAAAGATGAACGATAAAGAGGACTGCTTTGAGCATTTTAATTTCATGTTTTCACCTAACAGAAACATACATTTCTTTTTCATTACATTATGTTCACTGTTGCTATCACTTTAAAAATGTTCGGTCGAATCAATTTAACTCGCACAAGTAGGCGTAAAATGGTATCATCCCAATTAACATAAATAACTGGCGATATATGGTGTTGTTTACGTTATGGTAGTTTTTACATTAGTGATATCGTACGTAGGATGATACAGCAGAATGTTAAACTCGTCTTCTAACGACTCTGTTGTGTATATTGTATATCACAGTCATTATAATATCCTTTGTTACCAAGACATCAAATCACTCGGCCTTGTAAGTATAGTAGAGTGAGGTCTCGCCAGGACGAAAAGTATAATATAGATAGATAATCAACAAGGTCAACTTGGGATATTTTTACCGTGACCTTCTACAAAGTGCAAGATGAATTTCACATTTTCGACAAAGTTGAAAGGGTGTATAGCCATAGATAGCCGTGGAATTTACTACAACACGAGATTCCTGACCACTATCACATAATCTACAGTACCTTTGATATAACACTACTGTCATAATGAAGTGGAAAATCTATGTTTTTGGGAAGTTGTTGCAGTGATCTATGATTTCAGCTGATTTCTAGTCTTAAAATGTGTGAAGTAGATAAAACAAAAGGTACTATAACACGCAAATCTGAACTCAATGACGCAGCACGACATCGGGAGGTAAGAATGCTGAACTCAGAGGCGCAAGATACTGCTAGAGACCATACACGATGAAGGATTGTTCGAAAGTCTCACAAGCGAATAGCACCTTTAAAACAGAAATATGCCTTTTAGCCAAAACACATATTTGATTTGCCGACAGGGTAAACTTTAACCTACAGGGCACTTCACTCACTTACGGAAATAAGAATGAACAATAAGTAGTTCACGATATCTGAAAAATAAATTGATTCTTATTTGAATTTCTGTTCCGATTTGCTTTGAAGATAAAGAAACCTACTTATTTCTAGTTATGACTTGTAATGAATTGTAATAGTTCCATGTACAGTTTTTCTGAAATTGTCAGTTTTGCATATTATTAAGCATTAACCAAATAACGCCTTAACTGATGGCATCAACAAAACACATCAAGATACCAAGGTTGTTATTTATGTTATTTCTCCCACTCTCGATAGTTATTTTCAACAATTTTAAAAACACTCGAACTTTGAAAATTATCAAATTAAAGAAATAACATATACCACAACTGCCCTTTTTGACCCTTCTATATATCCTGGCAATCTACACGAGTTGTTAATGTAACGAAGCACACATACACAACGAAAACTTGTTGGTTCGTGTATGCACGTACTACTTTCATTGATATTTCTTAAATCAGACACAAGATGAAGTAATGCGAATCCCATTTTCATTTGAGAGTAAAGTGTTGGTCCCGAAAAGAATACAAAAACATTCGAAGAGAAACAATTTATTCTTTTTTTCGAATAATGGCGGCACAAACATTGCACGTGGACAGGTGAGAAGTTAGTGACGGGTAATATAGATCTAACCATTTACCCTCTGTGAGTGTTTCAAGGTTGAACGTATTTTAACATTTAAAGGTGAATTCGACATATCTCGGGACATCAATAATAAACAACAGGGGTCCAAAAACTGAAAAAGTCTTTCAAACAGAACTGCAATTTCAACTAGGCTTCGTCACAAGGCTAGCATAGACATGCTAATTAATCATCTTTGTATGTCCTGCTACGAGGTCAAATGAGTTTCAATATCGCTCATACATGTTAAACTGATTCCAGACTAGTCCTTCAAAGCTTCGTCTGGTTACCATACGTATTCTCCAACTAAAATGAAACTGTTAATATAAATGATTTGAAACGTTGGAGGAATTCGCTGATTCATGTTATTATAAATATCAGCTGGGTATGAGGTCATACTACAGCATACATATATACAACTTTTCGGAGGATTTTACACGGCTTTGGAAACCTATAATATTCTTCTTTCTAGCTGAGATAGGTTCGCCCTACATATATGTTTTGCTAGATTTAATCTGAATCTACATTTTTCTTGATATGTTCCATATCAGTGTAAAATTCTATGTTTGAAAAACAATATGGTTAAGACGAGGCATTTTAACTTTCACCTACAGAAGACAACCATACTTATCAGTACAACACTCTCACGTAAGAGACATATCCCGTCTCACAAACACGCGATCAAAATCAAAACTGTCATATTTAGATCCGAGAACACTGTGCACTTTCAAGTATACTATTGCAGTAAACCTTTATCATTTACAACAAAATATTTAGCAGATAAATAACAGACCATGTTGATATTTATAAAGCTTTGATTGACGTTGTCAAAAATGATTGACAAGTAGACATCCACACGACAACAATGACGTACACCTACATTTTGTAAAATTACGAGAAAACATTCTTTCATGAAACAAAGGGTTTATTTTAACGGGTTATCATAACTCAATTTATTTGTCGGCGAAAGTCTTAAGTTAGGGAATGTGAGAGTGACCCCTGAGCAACATTATATCAAAATAAAATATGCTTTTAAGTAACATAATGAAATATTCAAATACATCACAAAACTGAAAAGAAGCGATTCTTTAGTTTCCCCGTTGGTTCCGTTATTTTCATTTGATAACGTGACTTATACTTACTCGGACTGAACAAAATTTAGATGACAGGTGTCGTCGACGAAGCAGAAGACGCCTATTCCTCCGAAACACATAGTCTCATTCTCTTTGTACTTTTTCAGGAGTCTCTGTGTAAACCTTTCATTTGTTTATATTTGGCCCTGGCTTTATTGAATTTGTGTCTGGAATTTGTTGACATCTTGGTATTTTCGAATTGTTCTTTGTACGTCAATCAAGAGTCTACACCTTATCAAATGACTTATTTATTAAAATGAAGATTCGAAAACCACCCAGATACTGTAACATAAAAAAAATGTGAAAAGACTTTTCTGATTTAAGAGAATATTGACTCTAAGTTTGTTTAAATAAATCCAGGAGCAACAATAAAACGTTTAGATGTTACAGAGTGGACTCGGTATCAATGACAAATGGCTTCGAATTACTGAACCACGACGACCTGGGATACTTTAACACGAGACACTGACACCAGTGTACATTAGAGGATATGTTTATGTTATGTTCAATTCCAGATTAGAATGACACTGTACCTCATATAATTGGCCTTTTGATATGCTTTCTTAGAGAACAGGATAGGGATGTTTCGCGGGCGCGTGTTACCTATGTTCATACACATATCTTAGCCGAGTACAATTGTAATGGAATTTATTTTTGTAACAGTCTAACAATTTAATCTTTCGCGATCTTTTTTAGATGAGTAGCATGAGTGTGGAATTCTCCTGTATGACACGACGACACGACGTCAGGAAAACTATGTATGACATCATTCTAGTGCTATTACACATGCGGTTAGGAAATGTGTTTGCTTAGTGGTTCACAAATATGTTTATGGTTTGGTGTCGTTGTTAATCGGCCATGAAGTGAAAAAGGAAATTGAATTAAGCATTGGCCTTTTTACCTCATGTAAATGTTAAGCTGTTGTATTTCCATTTGCATTTTCCGTGATGATGATGTTGGTATATTATCTGTATTGATTATCATGCATTTTCTTTTTGTTTCAGTATAACTTTCTTAAGATATGAAATATAAGACATATTAAATTAAAACCATTGAATTAAGTAAAAGGTACCTATTGAACCACTAAAGATACTTGTTACCTTTCGCCTTTCCAGGTAGACATACTGTACACGAAGAATAAAAGAATGTGTAGTATGCGAGATACACCTGTGCACAGGTATGCCTGATTGCCTGTTCAATTACCTGATAGAATTGAATGTGATCGATAGGACATTCCTTAATTCGCACACCTGTCATTGTCACTGTATATCAAGATTTACATGGACCTAAAATCAAATCGACATGCATACCTTCCTAGGTACCAGTACACAAAACTATTGTAAACATTTTAATTACAAGGCAAACTATTCCAAAGTGATATGAACTAAAGACGTATTGTGGAGATATCTAATTATAAGTTTTAAGCCACAGTATATATTCATATATTTAGTTTTCATACATCGTTTATCAATATCGTAGAACTGGGGCCCAGAACGAGATGTATTCTGTCATGACTGTGGTTATGTCACCATTGGCAGATTTAATAAACACAAGGTTGTATATTGTTCTGTAGGTGTTAAACCAGGTATATAAATATATTATTACACAAATTATATAGTATGCATATCGACAATAAAACCAATATCTATAATAACAGTTAACTATTAACGCATTGAATAACTGTTACTTTCTTAACTATCACTTCAGGAAACAACTATCAGCCCACTATACCACGGCTTAAGGTTGATCTTAAACCAACAGACTTTACGTAACGCTACACCTGGTAATACTCACAGATAACAGTAAAATGTCCGGCAGGTAAACGTTAGAGCTAGTGTGTATATCATTTTAAGAATTTCTTATCAATAACATGAAAGCCAAAATTCCCTCATGAAACAAGGTATGATCTTTTTTCAAAATATCAAGAAAATCAAATGGAATTAGTTGTTATATATGACGTGCTAGTTCTGAAGCCTTATAGAGTCAATTTAGGTATGGTCGTATAAAAGTGTCATTACATTGGGGAAGAGTTATATAGATACACCTTGGATATCACACGTACCTGTATTATACACCTGGGATCACGTGGGTCCTATGTTGACATTTTACCTGTGTGTCAGGTGGACCTAATCTTATAACACCGCGAACCACAGTCGGGGACACACACCAGTCGCGTCATAGTAAATCTATGTGCTTCACGAAAAATGATGTCGAAATGATTCCTAATTTCAAACCAAACATTGTTTAGACCTGTTCTGTGTGAGATGCGTGGTGATTATGCTTACAGTGCCAGGTTTTGAAACCACAGACTTTGGCTGGTAATATATTCCGCGTATATCTGACTTCGATGGTCTTTGGATCAGTCCGTAATTATCTTTGTGAACCTGGAAGATAATTTGAAACCCAATCAGGATAAAGACAATGACCACTCTTTAGAATAATTAAACATACTGTATTTCTTGTTATCACGGGCACCAATGAAGCTGAACATGTCAAGCCTCAGAGTCGTGGTACTTGGAGCCGAAAAAGTAGGAAAATCAGGTAAGTAGATTTATATCTATCATCCCAATATTATTATACATATTGATGTTCCTTACTTTGAGTATATGTTATCAACTAATTATTTCAACTACTAATTCAATTCCAATAAAGTTTACTTTGATATGGGTTTATCGGCATTGTTTGTTTCATCGAAACAGTGAAATAAGAAACGATGAAAGAATAAATGAATGATTGAATGAATGAGTGAACAAACTATCAATGTGTTATTATTGAACTGAAGGTACAAGCCATTATCTACATTCATCTCTATTATGTAGCACATTAGCTGTAGACACAACTAAACACGGATTCGTGTTATATTCCGGATCTAAAAAGGTAACCCAAGATATTTCTCCGCCAAAATTAATGAGAAATATTTTAATTTATACAAAGGTTTGTACGAAAGTTTGCAAACTCTGCTTGTAACGACTATTTGTATTGTTAACGTGAAGTAAGCACCCTGTCAGCCAGTAAGTAGTTAGTAACTGTTGTCTCACACGGTCGTGTGTAGTGGCCGAAAGGATATCAGTTGATTCGTATTGATGTGTTTCAAGTTTTCTGAGTTGTACCACTATGATATTTCGCTATCTCATCTTTTTGTTGTAAGTTTTCAATCATGGGTCATCCAAGTTATGTTCAATAATATTTCTTTTCTTTTTAGTTTATTTGGTTTTCATTTGACTGTGTTCCTACTTACAAGTCATATGATACAACAATTATACACAAAAAAATATCCCATCACTTTCATAGTGTAGTGGTGGATGAATAAAAAGCCTGGATGCCGAAGTAATCACAACAGAAGACATTTCTCAATCACATTATGATTCTGTCAGTACTGAGGAAGTTAATCAGACCTTTTATACTCGTAGACAAAATTCCTCGGTTGTACGTGCATGAGTTATATTATTACCGTCTACCTGTAAACTTTTCACCTATAATCAATATATTATGTGTGAGAGTGTCACTGATGAAGTACCCTTAACCTAATGGATTTCCGCTGTATACCAATCTTCACTCTATGGACAAGCAACAGGCGACCTTTTATACTTTTGATTTGATCAGACAGTTTTTAAAACGCTTTTCAAGTATCCTATCTCAGAATCAATGTTAATGCTACACGTCATCAGACATACTTTAACAGATCCGTTTTACATGTAAGATGAGACTATCATCTAAGAGTCACATCTTTCACATGGTATAATTTTGACTCAGCGACACTATGTCAACACTCAGTATTCTTTATGTAGGGGATTAAGCCGAAATCGAGCCCGACCTGGTTGGTTTAACTAACTTTCCTCAAGCAGTTATAAAATTATTTTCAGTAATAGTATACTATAAAAAATGTGAAAATTGGACATAAAAATATAAAGGATACTTATCATATACTATTATTTATAAATGGTGATCTCGTGTCATTGAATCCACCCTGTATAAATAGAAGATAGAATCCGTTTTAATATTCAGTCAACCAGAGAAAAACGCTACATCTACTATAAAATTGGACCCCTCTTCTCGATTAGAGACCTATAGCTGATTCTGTTGATATACATTGTTTGCTATGTAATTTGATAAAGATCACCTTCAATCGTTATTAACTGCATCAAAGGACATTATTTCCTAAATAAAATTAGTAGATTTACAATTGCGTAGTATACGTTTATTTACTGACTATTGTCCTTTTTGGGTCAGTATTGAAAGTAAAGAAAGTGATTTATAGTATATGTTACTAATAACAAAAGCAGATTTACTGAATAATCGACCCCAAAGATTTCCCACACAAAGATTGCTTCCTGGTGATACTTTTTTTATTATTATTTTGTATTGTGTATCTCTACACGAGAAAGCGATGCTCTCTCTCTCTCTCTCTCTCTCTCTCTCTCTCTCTCTCTCTCTCTCTCTCTCTCTCTCTCTAAATATATAGATATGTACATACTGCTCATAAAGGGCCGTATCTATGCATTAAACTTAAATGAGATAAAACAAGGAACCTAGTAAAGGCAGGAGCTTATATGTACATGTGTGCATGGTACTGGGAACTCGATATCATCTAGAACCTATATGTGCATGGTACTGGGAACTCGATATCATCTAGAACCTATATGTGCATGGTACTGGGAACTCGATATCATCTAGAACCTATATGTGCATGGTACTGGGAACTCGATATCATCTAGAACCTATATGTGCAAGGTACTGAAAACTCAATACCAACAAGAACCTATATGTGCAAGGTACTGAAAACTCAATACCTACATGAACCTATATGTGCAAGGTACTGAAAACTAAATACATACAAGGACCTATATGTGCAAGGTACTGAAAACTCAATACCTACAAGAACCTATATGTGCAAGGTACTGAAAACTCAATACATACAAGAGCATATAAGTACATGGCATTGAAAACTCAGTACAAACAGGAAGATACTTGATGTACTGGCTGTCAAATATAACATCAGATAAAAAGCAAATTGGTTAACATGAATAAGGTCTAAATGCTAAAAATATATCATATAAATAAGTACATAATGTTTTCAAACACCACCATTAAAACTGGGGCCTATAATATTACCAAATATCATTATACAGTCGGGCGTCAGCAGGTCAAATCGAATCTATTGTAATTGGCGACAACAGTTGAAACACAAAGAAAGCCCGAGTTGTAAAAGTTTCATGAACATTCCAAGAGAAGAATTATTATCGGCGGAAAAGAGAAACCAGTGCATACTTAAGAGTTTAAAATATTCCTAATGTATTTTATATGCAGAATCGTTCGACATTTATACGATATAAATTAGCTTCTGTTTAACATAACAAATTAAACCACTCAGTCTTCAAAATGTGATATCCTGGCTGTTAGTTAGGGTTACAACATAAAAGGCCAGGACTTCTATGTAGAGTACAATGGGATATGTTTTACAGAATACCTTTTCTATGGACATTCGCGGATTTCCCTTCATTCCAACTAATTATGCAATCATTTTGTAATAAACGCCAGCCTTAGTGTGTGCCTCATGTTGTATAGTTTTGAATAGATTGATCTATATTTGGCTGTTTTAGATCAGCTACGTGAGAGAAAAGGGTACAAATGTAATACAATAGAATTTGAAACACAAGTGAGCACGAACTGAGAGCCCAGTAATTTCTTTGTTTAAATAAAAGACTTTCAAAATAAAGTTAAAGATATTCAAAGTGAGGTCGGTGATCTGACGGTTGCTGAGACACCATTCAAACATAGGTATCGCTATATGGTTTCCATGTACTTCGGAGTCAACGAATTACTGTTTAGCCAATTATAAGCGGGTCAAAATTAGATTATGTTCATGCAAAATGACATAATAATATTTTGGTTAATACAATTTTCGACCTGGACAACAAAGGGAATAATATTTCCCGAATAATGCTCCTAATGTCAAGTCATAGCTGAACTATCAATCATACAAATCTATTATTCATGAATCATTTATTCTGTAACCTGTAAAAATATTTGAAAAAAAAAACCAAGCCGAGTCGGAAAGCAATTGTGCCGATGGGTCTCAGATTTTATTATTGCGGATAGTATTTACACCCTTTTCACAGATGGAATATTTGCCTTTACGTATACGGCCCTCGAAATAGCAAAATAATATCCCACAAAAATAATCAAATATGCGGTATGTGTTAAAAAATGTAAGATATCTATTTTCAAATAAAACAAAAATAAAACAATTTGAAAAGAAATAAGTTTGACTGTGATATATCGTATCAAGGTGAACGTGGACCAAATATTCGTTAAGGGTGTGTCTACATCTCCGCCTTTCAGTACCATCCACTTCAAACTCTGGAGTTCACAATGACCGTCTTGGTTATATTCTACATAGGTATAAAATGGTGTTACCACTGTAACAACAACATCCATCAAACGTAGACGGATAGATTTCATATCATGTGCAAATGTCAATTTTACATCACATTTAAGTATGTTCAGCTTCATAATAAAAAAACCCCTAGTAAATCAGTTTAATTTGTAATAAGCATAATTCATGTTAAAATAATTTTTGAAGGAAAGATGAAAATGAAGTCACATGATAAAAATATTTTAAGAAAATCTGATTAAAAACAAATGTTTATATATATTTCATTTAAAATTACATACTTGGTTAAACTTACAATCCTTTGAAAAGCCTGTCGAATGATGGGCTTTGAGTGACAGGCACAGGTGGCAGCTGAAAAATGTATGTTTCAGGTGTGTTGAAATTGACACCAACTATCCGGCATACTTGATGAAATTGTATCACTATCTAAGTGTAACAAACACCATTGTTCCTTTCAATTTCAATGTAAAACCATAGTTGTATTATTTAGTATAACGTTTACATTGTGGTTTACGATTTAACAGCTTGGGTTGGCGTGTTGGGTGATATCCAATCCTATATTTAAACTGATGTAAAAAAAATAAGATATGCGGAAAATTACATTTTATCTAATAATGCAGAACATTAAAATACCACGATTTGCTTTTTATGCAGTGTCGATAGACGACTTTCATCGCATGATTTCAACAGAATCTAAGATCGGACAGTCTCACTATAGAACTCACTTCACAGAGTTAGAATCTTGTAATCTTAGCAACAATATGATATGCTTTGACACCTGTTTTTATATCAATGATTTAAAAGAGGGGACGCGAAAGGAATGTAGCACCTTCTAAATGGCATGATTCAACCTAACCTGGCGAACATGTACCATCCATATCGTTCCCAGGAATATGAAAACCAACAAACAGGTTTTTATGGTTAATATTTCCAATCACTTTAAAAACATAATCAATTTAATTATTACCATAGGATCGAATATAGTTTTAAAAAATTATATTTTGTTAATTCTTACTTTACATTTGTATTGAAACGTGCTGTTCAACTGTGTGACGTTCGTACAATCTTATTATCGATCTATTATCTATTATCGATGGTAGATACAGCTTGTAGACTTGTAGTCCACAAGTTTGCCATAACCTGTATACCACGTTTTAATTCATTCGAATAGTGGCATGGTTCAGAATATACATATGTATTTTAAATTTTGAAATTTCCTGGTATGTGAAAATTACGATATTATCGAAGACTAGAACACCTATCTATATACATTTTGACATATGCCTCGATTTTCACTTTGGGTTTACCTCAATCACCTTCTAAGTTTAAAATGTTAGGCCCTTGACATAACTCTCGACTGACAAGTTCTAAAAGGGCGAAACAGCTGTATGACGCAGTTTAATTCATTATCTTACGATACTGTTTCTAAGTTATGTAAATAGGTGTCTTTTGTACAAGCTAGGAGGATGAAATCCTACAAGCCATTTTTAATCAACAGAAATGTATTCATAGAAGCAAATACAGACTTATGAATACGTTCAATCCTGAAAATGTACCGAAGTATACCAATTCTGCTTAAAAATTCACACACAAACAAATATTCTGTTTTATATCTAATACGTATAATGTAACAATTCGGAGCGTTCTATCTAAATCGGACTACATACCCGGATCACACATGTATCTACCAGAACAGTGTATATTTACCAGGTATGGCATCTGTTGTTTAATTATCTGTTGATATTTCGACCGACATCTGCGTCCTATACATGTTATTTACACGAAATGTGTAAATGTAAGTGTTGCATTCAAATGTCGCTGTACGTAAAAAACCAGCCCGAGGTATATCATAGACAGCCCGATCACGGGTGAAAAAAAACCAAAAAAACAGGTACCTGGGCCCACATTTAAAGGGTCGGACCTTGTTAGCTAATTACAGGCTTACGAAACCTGAAGCTATTTATGTAGTCAATATAGCGATTTTCTACAGTCCCACCCAACAAAAATATTAGTTTCTGTTTTTTATCTTTACTCCAAGGTCAAACAGAAATAATAT
Source organism: Ylistrum balloti (assembly GCF_031769215.1). Lineage (NCBI taxonomy): Eukaryota > Metazoa > Mollusca > Bivalvia > Pectinida > Pectinidae > Ylistrum > Ylistrum balloti. Next base: position 278,419 of record NW_026782134.1, on the reverse strand, counting down.
TTACTCAACAATGAATGTATGACTTATAAAGTGACATCTTCTGTCATCTAACCTAAGCCCCGTGAACATCCCACACTGAGTGGTAATTATCTTTCATGTATTTTGATATTTTGAGGAGAATAAATTCCAATGAAAAGAGTTCTAGTTTTGCAACGTCATGAACGTCTTAAAGATTGCAGCAATTCTATGAATACTCATAAACTGATATCAATCTGAAATTTAAATATTCCCCCCCCCCCAATTCTTATTAACTTATTCTTATGATATGACCTGCATATATAACAGGTACATTCATATAATATAAATTGTCTGTCGCTGAGAGGGCAAGATTAAAGCCTATCACAATAACATTAGCCTATATTATTCTCATGAATAGTAACATCATATTTGACTGTTCTCTATTTCAATTTTAGCGGTGACCGTGAGATTTTTAACTCGAAGATTCATCGGTGAATACAACTCTAACATAGGTAAGTGAACACAATGCCACGGTATTAACTACAGAGCAGGGGTCCTTAACTCGTGATTCCGGGCATTTTAACTTCTTGATAGAACATCGCTCTACTTTAGTCCTTGTTAGCTTGAGATAAATTTGAATAATGTAATGCTAAGTGACGAGAATATGAAAATCAAGATTGGTCAATTTATATTGATTTCTTATTTAACACCAGTAATCTATAAATAAATGATCATTGAATAATCTTTGTTATAATTTGTCAAATGTACTTTGTTTATTCTATTAATAGAATTATATATTTGAAAAAAATATAAAATGTCGATATGAAATGAAGCAAAAGCGAAATGAGCCAGTGAAATAAGATAGCGCCATATATATAAGTAAATACAATTACAAGTTAACGACGATTTTGTCATTGTATTGCTAATTATAATTTTTAAAAAAATAACAAAAGTTTTAAAATTCTGTATTATTGATATCTGTCCAGGCTAGGTTGACATGGATAGGGGATGGATTTAGTACTATAACTGCTGTGGAATTTGTTTCCAGCTGTGATACGGATAGACGGTGTCTGAACACTACCGAGCGGGATATCGATATATTGCCTTTCCTTAGAATAAGAACTGAATAATTTCTCATAATTATATGCATTGGAAAAGAACGTACACTAGATGTTGTAAATTTCAGTTTTCAACGGTATAGACGAGAACTTCTTGATAGATTAACATAGCATACATGGTGTTCATTCTTTGGTTGTAAAGAAAACAAACCCAACACATTTCGTAGGTATTGCTTCCAAAAACATCTTTAAATTACTTTTTGTATTCATCCGCATTGTGACCTACTCATGTCATTGAGTCGTGTTTTTTCATTCGTGAGAACATGAGTTATTTCCATGCAGGTGTAAAATGTTGATGCCCAGTCATGGATCAACTTCCTCACACGAAACTAATGACAGTTGTATTGTAATATCAAAAAATACGATTCACTTTCAGAAATATATCTGCTCTTTTTTTTAAATTTCTCCAGTTTGTAATTAATACTGTCACATCACGAAACTGATGTGCGAAAATGTGTAACATTATTATTATAAAATAATATCTACAAATGCATATCAACCGTAGACAAGAGGTGTCATAAGATAAAAGAATCCTAATAGATCCAAGTATTTATTACAGACATCTGTACAATGGTCAAATTTTTTTTATTAAATTAATAATATAACAAAAAATTCGTAAATGAAATCGATATTATCGTGCTGATAAAAAAAGAGGAATTTTCATGTTGTCACCGGCAACAGAACAAAACATAATCAAGTAGATATGCAGTTTTCAGAATATGAGAAAGAAATCACATGATCGTAATATTATCCAATCCTAAATAGACTTTATATTTCCGTCGTTCACGGGAAGTCTTGAAATTAGAAGCATTGCAGTTTAAACCTAAAATGATAATTCTATGTACATATAATTTGGCGTTAACATGATGATACACATGATCAAATATATACAGAACTATATATGTTGTGAAATCATATATATCCAACAAAATATGGTGAATATCTGGTAAATTGTATATATATATAGATATATGGTAAAATGTATTGAAATGGTAGAACGTACAATTACGTATAATGAGCATATTGATAAGATATGTAGTATTTATTTCAAATACTATTTGTGTTTTGATAACCAAACATAATAATTTATATATCCATATGGTACAATGAACAGTCTATGAGTGGGGCATTCACAATGTAGTAAGAAATGAAAGACAAAATATCTTTACCCGATTGTTCTAAAAGGTAGTGAAGCAGAAAATCTATTTTGTGTTGACGTCTCAGTTAAACCCTAAAAGTTAAATGACAACTTGGATTATCACGAGTATAAAATCGAACAGCACGTTTGGTTTGTGCTAAGCAGATATACAAATACCATAGTGTTTGGATCACGGGTCAAGTTCATGATATAGTTACATGATACAGGTACTCATTAGGTTAATGGCCAGCAAAAATGTGTTCAGCACATCTGTTTAAACATCAAAGAAAAAACAAAAATCTCAAGTGGTAGGATTGCCTGAAGTTGTGTACTGTTAATATCAGTACGGCACCCAAGTACGTAATCAGTCTTTATAATGACAAAATTGTACTTTTGATAAGGAATAAAAGTACAAAGGTGCTTTAGTCACCTAGCGCGCGCGCGCGGGCGCGCGCGCGCGCGCGCGCGCGCGCGCGCGCGCGCGCGCGCGCGCGCGCGCGCGCGCGCGCGCGCGCGCGCGCGCGCGCGCGCGCGCGCGCGCGCGCGCGCGCGCGACTTGTATTTTGGTGTGGAATTGGGTTTTCAATGTTCATTGATTAATCCCTTTTAAGGGGTTAACTTGGTGTGTGTTGGTTTACCTGGCCATGTTTAAGGGCTGTTTGCATTTGATATCTCAAAGGGGTTGAAAAACAAATTTAGGTTCTATTTGATCATTCTATTTTTACAGTTTATTCTCAGATAAAAGCATAATTATTTAAGAATTAGCAGAATTATTAATTGTTAGGCAATAGAGAGAACATCTTATCATATTAATGAACAGGTATTAGATAATCTTATACTCAAAATAATCCAAATAAAATTAACCTTCCTTAACACATCTATGAACACAATAATTCCTTTCCTGTACATACAGTGATACATATTTTTTTACATTATTTAATAATCAATGCAATGTTCGTAGAATGGATGGAGTGCGTATATAATATATCATATAACATTTGTTTCCACCATTGTTTTTTTTTTACGATGTGACATGGCAGGTATTGAATTGACGAATCATAAATGAGAAAAAGTCATATTACAAAAATTTTAGTTACTTCTCTTGAAAACATAAATATATCAAATGACAGGAAATTTTCTTTGGATACCAATGGCGATATTAACTTGTAATATGGCATGCACACCTGTGTGGCATGCTTTGTACTGGAGGTGATTGATACCTCATGTCTTCCATTTTCTGTTGTAGATCTTCTATACAAATCCAGTATAAAACAAGAAGACTATATGACAGATATAGAAATCCTGGACACATGTACAAAAAAGGTAAGCGATAGGTGTCACTAGAATTAAAGTGTTACCAACAAAACATTCCAGAATAACAATAGGGTGGAATACAGTAAAAAAAAACAACGTGCAGTTTCTCAATAGTAAGACGCTAGTCTTCCGGAACACATGGTCTTATTCGTCTGGGACATTTCAGGAGCCTCCTTGTAAATGCTTATATTTTATCGCCGTTTTATTAAATGTGGGTTTGGTTTCTGTTTACCAGCATTTGCTTCTTAGATGTTATCATAGCAATTTAATTTTGTTCGAGTATAGACATATAGTAATGTAAAATAACAGCCACGTGACAATGCGGTATACTGAGTTTAGACTTAATGATACAATGCGCATCAGTGTTTGAAAGCTTATGATTAAAAAATGAATGATGCCCTTATCTAACCTCTATCGTGGTATTGTTGACATCACGTTGCCTAGTTTAACAACTAAGGCAACTACCCTGTTCCGTCTTTTCGTGTTATGGTGTGGTCGCCTAGCGCAGTGATAACATACTCTCCTTGCACCTAGCCTTCCAGAGTTCGATTCCCGGAAAGGAAATGAGAACGTAAGGGGTCACATGCCCGACAACGTAGGTATAAGTTGAATAACGTTTCTCTCAATTATTGTAAAATTAATAAGTTTATATTATGTTGATATTTACATCATGTTATGATTGTTTTGGGACAAACATCTATAGCTTAAAGATGAAATATTTCTTAATTTACCTAGAACTATATGAGGTACAGATTGTCATACAGTAGATACGTTCATGTGAGAGAATATAATTAGCTTACAATATTTGGACATATCTGACATATTGCTACAGTAAGGTAAATATATTTCGTCAACATAAAGGTAGGTCATGTTTAATGAGAAGAAATCTAGATGAATAAAGTGATCGGGGAACCCAATGTCATTGTCCATGTTTACCGGTCAGATGATAAACATCACAGGAAATCGTGTATTCTTGGCTAGGTCAACAACACGAATACCACTTCTAATTAGGTTCCTATGTAAATTTGACTTGTGCGCAATAAAACTTGTTACTTGATAAACCAGATGATAAACGAAAGATTTAATCTTTTAAACCACCGTATATTGTTTACGCTTTCGCTTCTGGTGTTCGTGATTGATGTTCAAATATTGCAAAACTAATTTATAATGATCACAAGTAAATTGGAAGTTAATTTTAAAAAAATCAATCACATAAAAGTTATTTATGTAAGCTTGCGCTGAAATTCGTTCCAAAATGTGCTTTTACATGTTCTATTTAAACTGAGGACTTACAGCACCGACAGGTATTTTCCCGTACTTCTTGCGTTAATATTTAAAGTCAATTTACAAATATTTTGTTTTGAACGTGATCTTACCTGATGATCAAATCTTTTACTAGAGACAACACGAATTTTTTGTTAAGTAACCACATTTTGGTATGAAAGGCTACTTTTAAAAGTTATGTTATCCTGGCAAAATAGCATTTCGTAATTAATCGATTATCTAAACAACGTACATTTCACTGACTGAGATTGACCCGATAACATTACCGAGATACAACTCGTACTTTTTTTTTAATCCGAGAGAGTAAGTGGTACAAATAAACAAATCTAGTAATATCGAGATACCATCAAAATGTTATAGATACATGTAGAATGCATAGGAATAATAAAAAAAACCCCACCATTTCCCTGCACGAGAAATAGAATGTTTCTTCCGAGATTATACGAAACCTATGTGTTGTATAATTTTTGAACAGTTGAAGTTCCAAAGGTTATCTATACTTACTGTTTTTTTCTTCTTCGAAATGGCACTTTATTAGGAAGAACAAGAGTAATGGCGATGGTCAATGTAATGTCTTTTTATAGGAATGTCTGTATCGAAATTTCCTTCATAACCACGTGATTGAAAATTGCACTTATAAGTATTGTCGATGTTTTCACATTAAACAACAACAACCAATAAAGCTTTAAGTAAAGAACGGCTACTAAAGGAATTTAGAACGATTCGTTGTTAAACTATTTCTGCGAGATTGTCATGAAAACTTCACAAATAGCAAGTGAATGGAATCTTATTGTTGCTTCGATGTTCAACAATATTGACTGGTTTATGATGCTCTAGTTTGAAATATCATTGTCATCAGCTTGGGACACTTGTCCTCTCCAAGACAAATTTGCTAGTTCAAAGTGACCAAACATCTAACGTTACTTTAAATAATGCAACTTACAGCTGTTCACCTGATTAAATATTGATGTTATGTACGCGTTGTTACTTGACGTAAAAATCACGACCAGATCCTGTATTTGAATGTGAACCAGGAGATCGCTCCGCAAATGCAAATGCCGCTAGAGGTGGATGGGGTTGTGGCCGTGGGGGATGCGGTGTAGTTTGGGGTTGTTGGGATGGGGATGGGGGGGGGGGTTGAAGGATGGGTTAGGGGGTGCGGATCATACCGTCCTGGCGTAGTTATCCTATCAATATCCAAAATCTTTTCTATTGGTGCGCTTGTTCCATAGAAGGATGCTTTGTTTATTTGAGACAAATCTGTATAGAGAACTATTGACATTGACAGTTTTGAACTATTGACAGTATTGACAGTGTCATGTTTCAGCTTCAAATGATCCTCTAAAACAAAATTCTGCAAGGTGAACCGAAAAGAATATCATGTTTCTGTATTTTCCTTTTCCAGGACAGTACTACACTTCCAGCAGATGGCCAAGTCACGTGGGCTGATGCTTTCGTTATTGTGTACAGTATATGTGATAAGTGCTCTTTTGAAAGCGCAAAGCTGCTTCTGGAAACGGTCAGCAAACAGCGGTCATCATCGTATGTTCCTACGTTACTCATCGGCAACAAAACAGATTTAGAACATCGGCGGGAAGTAGGTGTCGACGAAGGCCACCAGATGGCGCTTGAATTTAATTGTCATTACTATGAAGTGTCAGCAGCTGAGACCAACATTACTATTAGTATCGCGTTTCAGGCATTATTGCGGGAGACAAAAATTGTACAACAGAACAAACCTCTGTTAAAACGGCGACGAAGCTCGCTCGTAACTGTTTCACGAAAACTAGGAGCCATGTTTGGCAAGAAGGACAATGAATTGGACAGAAGAAGGACATCAGTTGATATTGCAAGTCCTAAGCTGACGTCATGACGTTGATGTCAAATTGTGTTGTTAAATATAAATCATATTCTTCATCCTCTCTTATCAGAAATCCGAAAAAAACTTAGACGTGAAAAACCGAACAGAAACCATGCAGCGATAGGATATAGGGGACATGTGGAACTCTTCTTCCTTTATTTTGTATGATTTATAATGTTGCGTCGTGTGCTATTGAATAATAAACACTCATCAAACTGCTATGAAATGGATAGCGATCCTTGAAACACGTTTAATGTAGTACAAACAGGATTGCCCTCTAATCATACAGGGAGCGAGAGCATATAGGAAACGCCTCCTGAACCTAAGGTTGACGTACAGTCACAGAACAAGGGCAAAAGAGTTGGGTTTTATCGATATTTTGACGAAGAGAATGTGATTTGTTTACACTGACGTAAAACGTCGGATATGTTAGTTGTTAATTCATATTGTTGTTGTTGTATTTCAGAAATTCCATTGCTACCTTTTCATTAAAGTAAAAATTATGATTTAATCTCAATAACCTTGGTAACCTTTGTTGTCCTTTATCTTACGTACAAGATGACCTTTGTGTAGATCTTAACACCAGATGCAGTTCAGTTTTATTGAAACAAGATCGGAGGTACCATAATGCAATACATTATCATCTGATGTATTAATTTCTATCGAGAATAGGTTTTATTTCGTTGGGAGCTACTTTTTAATCTAGTCGGACGAGAATAATGCGAATATATCCTATCATTATATATTTCTTCCTACAATTCAGGTAATCACTACATACAAGATAATGAGCGTAAGGTATAAAGTTATATGAGAAAGGTTAATTAAGGGAATTCTTGAACTTTGTATGCTGTTCATTATTCTTCATTATATATTAGTATTTGGACACTTTTCACAACTTTTTTTCTGTTTCTCAAGAAATGGAATCATCTTCTATCCAAGACAGCGATATCTATTATTTTGTCTGTATAGAACTTCCTTGTCCAAGTCTTAGGGTGTAGACACGCGGCACGTGCTAAACCAGATATATGTACTGGTTGAAATATTTGATTTGATATACATATGTGTTATTTTACTCATTAACGTAGACAGAGCACTTACTATATTGACAGTGTCTTTATATAAACCAACAATGGGACTACAGCGTTATGTGTTTTAAACGAAAAGATTTTTGTGACTAGATTTTCACTCCATTATGTCTACTTTACACTGCTTTCTTCTGGATGATGAAGAAGCGAAATACATAGCAGAACAAAGGAACACGAATCCTATGCATAACAGGGGAATACAGGGGATCGGACATGACGGCCGGAAATAGCATGATAACCGACATTTAAGGATTAAACACACTTTTAAAATAAGCGATGAACAGAACATTGTGTGGTAAATGTGTCGTGCCATGTGCCAATATGACGTTGACATTTCTATAGGGTACGTCACGAAAACTGAAACTATTTACAACAACCAATTGATATTCATACACCATTCAACTGAATGCTTTTATGTAAGAAATAAGGTCAAATAATGTTTGATAAAACTCGTTTTAGCCCGATAAATTAAACAGTCATTCATAAAAATTATATTAATGCCTGATATTCAAGGATAATACCCTTCTTAACCGACATATAAGTACTGACTATAGTAGTATTGTAATGATATGTAATGTACAATATATTTCTGACAGTACAAATGTTCTATGGCTTCATTAAAACACTGCAAAGGAATATGTTTGATATAGAATTGTTTGATTAAAGCAAATAACATTGACAAGGTTTGAATGTTGTATACTGGTTTGCAAATACACATTTGACACTTTTAACTACCAGAAGATGTTTGACCATCGACGGAACTTTCAATGACAATTTTGTCTTTAGTAAATGTTGCTATTATTATACTAATTCATGGATTGCCAAAGAGTTGGGGAGATCCACGCCAGACAGCGTTAAAGAATGGAAGGGCGCTAATATGTTCATGGCGAGATCTAACGTACGACGTCCGTTGTTTTGAGGATTTCACGTATCAAACACATTTTATAGCTACCTAGAGTTCACAATCAATCACTCCTATGAAGGGAAAAACGAGTTTAGAATTGGTGGCATGAAAAAGGGGACCATTAATGAGTTTATATTACACTAATTATATTATTACACAGATGTCGGACAGGTGCCTTGTAGTCAGATAACTATGGACACTATAACCGGTTATTCTAAACATAAATGTCCTTTGCATGTTATCCCGATCAAAACCGACTTCTTTCTAATTTGTTTTATCACATAACTGCCCTGTTATATGTGTGATAACATCTATAACATAAACGCGGGTTATAACGCACGTGATTTAATCCTGCGAGATTGTTATTGGCTTAATATTCCACGAATTTCATTGTAACGTCATAATTAAATGGCGCCTTATGCATTTTACGTCACCTTAGAAAGGGATAGAAAGAGGAGATGTCGTAAGATTCTTTATAAGTGAAATGGAAGATTATTTGCGAAACTATTACAATAAATATAATCTTACTTCCTTTCCATTTCAGATTTATAAAACTCGTTACGTATTTTCACTTTACCTGGCTGGAGAGTCGTTCATAAATCTCGGGTGAATGCAAACTAGTGTCTTTCCTTGTGTTTTCCTATGATACCTACATGATGACAAATATCTATATTCATACGTAATATCTAATATGTAATTGCCATACTGAGTCTAAATTACTCTGAAGTTTTATCGTATATAAAGGCGTGATAACTACAGTAAAATCCTGAAAGTGAATGCAGATTGAAAGAAATAAATACATCTATGTCGAATCAGACCGTTCTCCGTGAGATTTCCGTTACAGCTTAGTAAAAATCACAAGTATACCGCGCAAGGCCGATGGAGTTGTTTACCTTGATTAAAGAAATGTGTGTATTAACAGACAGACGAAGCGAGCACCTGTGTGGCCCAGTCCTCAGTGCAGGGCACCACTTAAGAGGCATTTTTTGTCAATATTAAAGTAAAAGTGGCTGACTTTATCAATACATGACACTCAGATAAAAGATCACAATGTATTAACGTATACTAAGCCTTCGAGTCATACCAACACGCGCTGACCCCGCCTTCCTGATTGACGCCCCACGGACGAGGTCAGGTGTATCTCACCTGTGTGATATGTCGTGCCAACTTTGCAGGTGAACAAACAAAATATGCGAGTCTAACGTTATTAATGAAGTTTTCCCGATCAATTTACTTTGATTTAATCTTCAAAGGAATGTCTACCTTCCCTGTCCAATCGACCTATGTAGTGAGATCTGACGGGATACACAAGCATATCAGTATCAACTTTCCGCGGGTATTAAAATACAGAAAAGTCGTGTATTCGGTTAATTACAGGTGAACGACTCCCGTCAACAAGTGCTATCTGGGTGTTATGAATCGACAGATAACAGTAGATTGTGTCGTTCTAATATATTCTCTTGATTTGTAATGCTTGGTATGTTATGTACAAGAATATAGACACAATGCGAAAACTAACAGTATACTAACATAAAGTGCCTTTTAAAACAGGAAAATCACCAACATTAAAAATAGATAGTTATAAGTTGAGGTGTTTTAAGGTCGTATTGAAAGGTACTCATACTGGTCATAAAAAAAACTCATTAACTGATTCGTTTGTTATTTTATCTTATGGTGTGACATTGACAACACTAAGCAGGCACTTTAGGTTATTTGTTTATATGTCATATAGAAATATAACTAGAAAAACATAATTTGAGACCGTGATCGTATTCCATTGTTTGAAACACGTGAGTCAGCTTAGTGAAGAGAACATTTGTTTATTTCTCGAAATGCATTTGCTCTCGCACTTCCTATTGTCGTAGTCATCATTATGAAAAAAACTACTTTTTTCTGATAATACTATTACATGTTTCTTTGTAATGATATAAAATGATGAAACTAAAATAAAAAATAATTTCATCAAGTTTATTGTGGAGCTTCAGCTATCTGTATCGACATAGGCTATGACAAGACGATTAAGCACACTCCTCTTTCATAAATTATATATATCAGTCTTCGCATGCTAAGATATTTGGAATACTACACCAATTAAAGTGTTAAAAGCAATGTGTTCATAACTGGAAAAGGCTAATCATTTAACGACAATTATGCAAAGTTCATAACTTGCTTTTAACTACTTATTGTTGTTTTGTGGTTCCATCGTTCGTCATTGCTCTGTTGTGTACTTAAGAGCTGATTTTATGAGATCTATAGAATGGATGTGAAATTCATTATAGATGTAGTGTTGGTGTCACTGGTCAAGATTTTGAGGTCTGTACAGGAGTTGAATGTCTATGATATTCAGACATATATTATGATGCCTGCTGGAATATGTTGATAGGAACATTTAGGGTACGAAATGCCGGTCGGTATCGTATTTTTATACCATCAGTATACATGCTAATTTGGCTGGTTTAGATGCTCCTATCTCTGTTCTTGGTTTTTTTTGTAGATTTCAAGTTGTTGGCCCATCAAGGAGTACTAGTAGTCGTTTAACAACGGAACATCTGTTTAGTTTCATTATTCAACATAATTACAACATAATGCGAATCAAGATATTTTTCTCGTTAAACAAGGTCCAAAAATTGATAAAATACTGGAGATATGAAAGCATGGCGAACAGGAGCCAAATTATCCTGAGTAAAGATAACTAGACGCGGCTAAAATCCTTACTAAGGAGCGCGTGAATCAAGATTGGTCCATTGGAAACCGGATGTGAATCTGATTGGTCAAGCCAGTCCCTCCATTGGATGGCATGCTGACCTCGTGCACTTATGGACTAAGACCACAATTAAATACTTCCGGGTTCAGTACCCACGAATGAAGTCCCTAAAAATGTATGTATGTTAGGGAAAAAAATGATATGCCTCTTTGAATTAGATTTTTGCCTATAAATTTGATGTAGATGTGTTATAGAGATGATAATCTAACTGTCAGGGTGTAAATCATTCATATTGAACATGTATTTTGTGCTGCAGGATCCGGTTAAAAAGTCCTGTTTTCACCTTTACCCCTGACCCGGATGTATATAATTGACGTTGGTGACACACATGGAGGTATATCTCCAGAAAATGCCCAACATGGTGGGTTGAAACTTTTATATTTTGCTTCTCAGATGTTGATCTTGGCCAGGTGAAATGGAAATTTGCAGATGAAACTTTGGGACTTTGTTATGAATTTTAATGTTACAATGAAACATATAGTGAAATTAATTGTGGTCTTAGTCCTTATGGCGGGTGATAGACCAAAGGGACACAACCTAAATGTCCAGCGTACACGTGAACGTTGTAACTCGATACTGTGACTGACCAGTCTCTGGACAAAAGGCTGTTATCTATGTAGGATGTTATTCATGGATCTATACTACAGCCAAACATAATTTAGTACATTGTTCTTTCTTCTGGAATTCTGAAAATGCGGATATTACATAGTTAATTAAATAATAAATAACATCGTACACAAATGCATTTATTTTCTATGAAATGAATTGTATGTAGATATAGATAGGTATTACATATAATTCTCAAGTATAATTATAAGTAAGGAAAATTATAATAAATACACATATGAGATACACATATATTACCTTATTTAGGATCTAAGTACTCAAAGAAAATCCGAAAAACGTTCTGTTTTACAATTGTCTAATGTGTAATACGTATATAAGAGAAAGGATGGCCTGCATAAATATATGGTAAACGTATGTCCTTAACATTTATCAACGCGGTTCAGTTTGTTTACGTTGTGTGTATTAAATGACCAATCTGGCCAAGTACACAGGTGCTACTGGTTGCTCTAAAAACTCAACGAAACACAATTTTTCACCACATTTCGTAGATAATCTTGTTAATTACATAATATTGTCTGTTTAGAGGAAAAAATTATGATGATCCGGCAAGTGCTGAAACTTCTGTGAAACTAAGTGTTATCATTGACAAAAGTTATCATGCTAAAATTGTTGTTTACCAAATACAACTGTCCTCCACACATGACTTCTGGATAGGGTTACCAACTACTTTTGATACCTTATCAAGTGTTGATGCATTACTGTGCAAACTTAGTTCATGGAGTGTGTGTCTCGGCAACTGTGATGAAGAATACCAGGATATGATACCAGATGGAAGTGCTATACAGTCAAATGTACATTCATCTGGAAAATATGTTGGCTACAGGGAGGGTGACTTCGGTGTTTTTAAGGGGGATACCACCTACAATTCTACAATTAGGAGTGTGGAGTGTGAACTTTTAATCAATGGGGCAAGATTTACCTTCTGCTCCCATTTAAGAAGGATACTATGTAACAGGAAACTAAGACAGGAGGCCAAAAGAAGGAAAAATGAGGGTGATGCACAACCAAATTATGCTTTTAAATTTTCAAACATTGTTTTATGTCAAAAGATGAACTAATTGGGAAGATCTGCCAACAAAAGAAAAAAAATCGTAGTCTTCAGAATGAACTAAATCGTGCACAGCGCCAGTTTCAAAAAGAACTTGGGTCTTCAGGAGTAAATTTAGACTTTAATTAGTCCTTGGGAATGAAAGATGCCATGGCAACATGTACAGCAGAATTGGAGAATTGATTCTGTTCTATATTTACACCAGCGTCAGACATAACTGGAATATTAACTCATCATGACTAATAGTCTATGTATCTAAATCATATTTTTGTGCAAAGTAAATCTTTGCTTTGTTTTTTTTTCGGATAACCAGACTGCACATAGCAGGAATACAGAGTTCTACAATTAGACACAATATATTAGTTTAGTTTAGTTTATTACCAGTGCAAGATCGTTACGATCCTCTAAACCGGTCTCAGTGATACAATGATAATGTTTATAATTATTGTCATTTGAGACGTCAGATCCAGAAACTACAGAATTTCTGCTTTATAATTATATACCAGTTCTTGATTTGCCCAGTGTTCATCTAATCTATTTTTGAAAGAGTTAACTGTTGGTGCCGATATAATATACTCCGGAAGATTGTTCCATATTTTGACCACACGCAAAGAAAAAGAATGTTTCCTGGTGTTAAGTTCAATATATTGAAAATTGTTTGATATGATAAAATCACAAGAAGTGATGGTTTTTAAAGTACGGAATTAAACGGAAAAACGAGTTGAACATCATCTGGAAGGAAAAGGCAATCAAGCTCAGCTCAAAGATAAGACTCAGGTATTCCCTTGTCCACTCAGTTTTCCTGTATAGTTGTGAAACATGGACCCTGACAGCAGAATTAGAGAAGAAGATTTAGGCCTCAGAAATGAGATGCTTCAGAAGACTTCTGATCTCGTCACCATAGCAGACCTGAAGCTCTAAACCTACTCCCATTTTCAGCTTGTCGCCGGATTTAGATCTGCCTGCTCCGAGATTCCAGCAGATTTCTCCACACTTCATTGCATCAATATCGTGAACGTATCCTGCGGGTTTTAAAGAAAGCAAGATATTGATAACGTAATAATGAATCCCTTAATTTTAAATTAATAATAATCGGTTATTGTACGAACTTTCGTTGAAAATCTGTAATTCCGAGAAAAAGTATTAACTTTTTATTAATTACTTTTCTAAAATATAGTGATCTTTAGGCAAGTGTTCATACGGAGTTAATGACCTTCTCCCGTAACACCATGAGGGAGGTCCAAAACAATTTCTTTCCTAGGGACACACCATGGCAACATAGGACAATTTGTTATTTCAGTTTCCTGATAAACAACCCACTCGGATAGGGATCATCGGACCACATATCTCGAATCTTCAACCAAGGTTGCATAGTCATATATCACACTAAGTGAGACACGTGATATATGAAGTTTACAGTATTGGAAAAAAATCATCGGTTGGTAAGGTATACGATGGTTGATCGAAGACAAGAAAGAATTTTGATTTTCTCACCCTGTCCTTGTAAAAATCATCAGCCATCATAAACTGATAATGGTCTGAGTATTGTGAATTATGTTTACAGATTCGATTAGTATATGGTTGTCTTCTACTTAGAAATGACACAGCAAACTACTTCTAGTCTTCATCTTGGTTTGCACCTACCTGTGCGATATGAAGCTTGACCTTTTTATGCCTAATAGTTTGCCTGAGATGCTTCAGAAGACTGCTTGGCATCTCCTACATAGACCACATAACCATTGAGGAAGTTAAAAACAGAATAAGGCAAGCCATTGGTCCCTATGAAGATCTTCTCACCACAACCAAGAGGCGCAAACTAAAATGGTTCGGCCACGTAACAAGAGGAGAGAGGCTTGCCATGACAATGGTTAAGGGAACAGTCGGAGGAGGAAGAAAGAGAGGAAGACAGAAGAAGAGATGGGAAGAAAATATCACAGAATGGACAGGATTGAAGTTGAGCGAGGCTTTCATACGTGCAATCACATGTCAGAAATCAGAGGAAATTTTTGATTTACACAATTCTTATCTCTCTACTATCAATGTAATTGTTATGTAGTTTATAAATATTTATACATGTAAGGATGTATTTCTCATAACCAAACTTCTATATCTCGAGCATGACCAATAATTTCAGGAAGAATGCGAAGTTATTGTTTCCTTCTACCCGTATCATTGAAACAGAACCCATAGATGTATGTAGCTACTCTGTTCCAATATGTGTATTATTTTCCCTTTTCCGTATAAGTGGAACCTCTAATTATGTATATGGGAGAGTATAAACTATTTATCAGTTTGACTAAACATGATTGAGTGTAGTTGGTGTACTTGAGTTATCTCCCATTTGACCAAGATGAAATATATCACGTATATATCAAGTATATGATTTTCAACGACGGAATGATAAAAACATATCTATTGAATGAGGACCTAGAAAATTGAAATAATGGTATGGTCAAACTTTTCAATATTTCAGCTTCTGTAACATTGCTTTTATTTGACATATACACCACTGAGAAGATACAGTAAATCTTATCAACGGCCACTGATTTTACCAGCACATAATTCCTTTTGCATGTCGGTCGACTTCAAGTTTTAGGGGGGGATGACCTTCAAAACACGTGATCCGTTTGTGTTGGTCACCTCCTGGTCTTTGACAACTAAAATCTGTTTTAACAGCTCCTGTACGTCCGCCGGAATATCGTCGGTATCATGATGAACTTTGACCCATACATCACCTGTAAAGTTGTAAGTACACATTTGTTAAATAAACGTGAGAAAAGTTATTTAGCATTTTGTTTTCAAATGAAGTTTTAAATCAATCAGTCAATGTATAAATATCAATACCAGTTTTCAAACTATAATTTCCATTAAACTTTTTTTATAGAAAAACTATAATAATAAATGAATGCAATCTGAATTAGTTTCAAGAGCGGATTATTATGTATATCAATATCAGTTTTTAGGTTTATCTCTGTGTATGACTTTAAATGTATTAAATGTAAAGAGAACATCGAAGGCTATAAAATATCTGTTCTGTCTACTTTCTACTAGAATATGTTTCAATAACACCTCTAATTAATTTTCTTCATTAACTATATACATGATATAATTATCTGCTATCGAATTTGTAGTTAAACGTGAAGTCAGTATTGATGAATGTATCTAGTTGCATGATCCCAGTATCATATAAGATTCGGATAACAACAGTACCTTTTTTGATCTCGTCACCATAGCAGACCTGAAGCTCTAAACCTACTCCCATTTTCAGATTGTCGCCGGATTTAGATCTGCCTGCTCCGAGATTCCAGCAGATTTCTCCACACTTCATTGCATCAATATCGTGAACATATCCTGCGGGTTTTAAAGAAAGCAAGATATTGATAACGTAATCATGAATCCCTTAATCTTAAATTAACATCGGTTATTGTACGAACTTTCGTTGAAAATCTATAATGACCAATATAAAAATTCCGAGAAAAAGTATTAACTTTTATTAATTACTTTTCTAAAATATAGTGATCTTTAGGCAGGTGTTCATACGGAGTTAATGACCTTCTCCCGGAACACCATGAGGGAGGTCCAAAACAATTTCTTTCCTAGGGACATACCATGGCAACATAGGACAATTTGATATTTCAGTTTCCTGATAAACAACCCACTCGAATAGGGATCATCGGACCACATATCTCGAATCTTCAACCAAGGTTGCATAGTCATATATCACACTAAGTGAGACACGTGATATATGAAGTTTACAGTATTGGAAAAAAATCATCAGTTGGTAAGGTATACGATGGTTGATCGAAGACAAGAAAGAATTTTGATTTTCTCACCCTGTCCTTGTAAAAATCATCAGCCATCATAAACTGATAATGGTCTGAGTATTGTGAATTATGTTTACAGATTCGATTAGTATATGGTTGTCTTCTACTTAGAAATGACACAGCAAACTACTTCTAGTCTTCATCTTGGTTTGCACCTACCTGTGCGATATGAAGCTTGACCTTTTTATGCTTAATAGTTTGCCTGTTTAAGTAGAAGATCCTTACATTTCCGAGATACCTTCTTCTCATTGTACTTTTTCAGGAACCTTCGAGTAAGTCTTTCCTTTGTTCATATTGACCCCAGTTTTATTGAATTTAAGTTTTGAAAATGATCATAATCACATGTTGGTATTTTCTGATTGTTTACACCTACTACAATAAGATGTTTTAAACCTGTGATACCATTTTCTTCCTGTGTTAATGATGTTATGTGTTTCGCTGTAGGAAGTCCAGTCCTAAAGTCTGTATTCGGATCACATAGACTTTCAGCCGCTTTCACCGAGGCGCCCTGTGCAATGATGATCTTTTCGAAGCATTTCAAGGCTTTCCCTGTCCTTACTTTCTCTTCCATCATCGACTTTGCCTCATCCCGGTTTACACCTGAGTTGCACAGCAAATGTTCTCCTATTTGATAATAACATATCTTGCATTATGATGCTATGATATGCAATAAACAAACACATACTTATCTAAATCTGTACAATTATTCTTACACAATACGAATGTGAATGTAACTTTCTAACATGAAATGAAATAGATCAATAGAGAATCCTTTCTAGTTTCCCGTTCAATATCATATGTGGACGACAGTTGTTTTTGTTTTTCTGTTAGTGGAAGATGGTTTTTTCATTTCTCTAAGTGGAAGACAATTGTGATTTCGTTTTTTAATTTCTGTCACATGTCATACGTACGAATTCGGAGCACGAGAGAAAAAATGCATAGAAATGATCAAACAAAATGAAATAAATCGATATTTGAAACTTAAGAAAACTATGAGCACATTCTATGATGTCGAATACTTTGACGTATAATAATAATGACGCCATTTTGAATTTGGTGATAAGAGTGTTATTTTACCATTTTATACAGCTATCTGGTAAAACTCGCTTACAACACTGTTTTTAAATATGAAATTAGAGAAAACTGTAAAAGGAAAAATTTTCATTAGAAACAAACATATTCAATACTCGTTTCATTCTTGAATCGGCGAGTTTCAATGCAGTGACAAAAACGAATCGTTTTTATAAAATTGATATATTTCGCTGACAAAAATGTCATGAAAAGGCTACACTTCCATATTATGCAGCATTAGACGATATTAGATGGATAAGTACTTTGATACCTACACGTCTCTTTATAACGGCTTCCAAACAAAGTGAGTAACATACTGATTCTACTTCCTTGCTGATAATTCTTATTTTGTCAGCTTTAGTCACGACAAACACAATGATAATGTTGCTTTTCTTAGTGGACAAAATGACAACTACGTGGTAAAATTTAAATATTGTTCGATTTTTTTTGCATTTCATATCGGTCCCATTTTAACAGTTTGTAAATCGATATCGGAAGTCATATGTAACGGTTGATGTTACAAGGACTATTTGTTTCAAGACCAGCATTTCCGGTAAAATCAACAACGATTAAAAAAAAAAAAAAAAAAAAAAAAACAAGTCATCACATCAGTGTCATGACAAAACCAAAACCAACCTATTTCATACACAAGACCTAAGATATCCTGGCACCCTCTGCACTGTGTACATTTTTTTGATTCCCCACACTCAGGGCATCGCCAACGCAGGCATCTAAGGGTTTCCACAATCTCTAAAGCGTTTCCGATCGCTAGTCCGATTGGGCGATCCATTTGGGTAATAAGTGCCGTGGTCCGGACGCCGAGCCTATTAGCGATTTCAACCTATCAAGGTAACAGAATATATATATATATGCGCTGGTGTATTAATACATTGTTCCTATTTTATTTATATGATATATTTTGTGTTTGAATGAATATTTTGTTTAAATGTTTACGCTACAGTGATAGTCTTCAGAAAAAAAATCAGTACATGTAATTACAACAGAACACATACATAATCATGAAATCACAGCTGCTTGAATGAAACACTAAAACATTAATTTGAAAATGAAGGCTTATATACGACACAAACGTTACAAGAAAAAGGGTGAAACATTTTCATGGTGTAATGTACGTATATGTTGATATAGCAAACCATAGAAATTGACAGGAAATACACTGATGTAGTGTAACAGAAGACAACGAGATAAGAAATTAATATAAGCTAGAATTCTCAGCACAAAGTAACTGGTTTTAAACAACACAAACATTTACTGCACTAATCGGCGAGTTCGATTTCAAAGGAGGCCACTCATAGGGTGCGTCCAGTAAACACAAGGGCAGATTGGGATATCCGACAAAAAGACTTTTCAGCTCATTCATTCAACATCTGGGCTGCCATAAAACGAAATATTCTCTGCCCATTAGTGGAGGTGTTCACCTTTATTTCTTCATCAGGCTATCTTGTCTAATATAATGAAATAAACTCCTTCCTTTCAAAAAGATTTTGTACAATGGATTATGATGTTCAATTTAAAATCTTAAAAATCCAAACTCCAAAGACTTAATACGTGTTTCATGTAAAAACAATCAAGTTTATCTCTTCTTAAAACATCAGAGACAAGAAAACATAATCATTTCCTTTTCATTTTGTAAGTATTTGTCAGAAAGAAAATGCCAGACAAGTGGACGATAGTTAAAATTAGAATAAAAGACAGAAATAATTAACTTTTCCTTTCATTTTGCAAATTTAAACAGCGAGTAGCCCAAAAGCATTTCTGCAAAGACATGAGATATAAATATCGAATTTAAGAAGAAAATCTATATAGGAACCATACAATAACAAAGTCTTCACACATTTTCCCTTAGTCCTCAATATCAAAGTACCTAATAGAATTGCTGATCTTTTTACCAAAACAGGTTGCGTGGAATGTGTCTGGATTGGCCTTCAAACCATTCAAATTGAACCAGTATATAGGTATCCTTCGAAACAATCTCTCATATATAGAGATTTTCTCTCAATATTCCTGGTTTGTGAATACGTGAAGGACACTCTGTGTAGTCGTAGCAACCTGTGCCATATCATCACCCGAAGCATTCACATATAGAACTCATGTCAGAGTTAACAGGACCTCTATATAGGTGAAAACGAAGAATTGCTTAGAAAACATAAACAGAAAGTTTTGCTTCGTTCTTGACAATTTATTCTGAATTACTAAATATCTTTACATGACAAGTTTTATTTCGATACGGAGAGAAAGGTTATAATACCATATTGGTATTTGCTACGACGTTGAACATTGATGGTGACCAACGTGTTTTGAATTTAACACTTGTTATACATTTGAGTTATAGAAATGCGAAGTCCTTTTTTATTGATAACAATGAGATCATCATCCCGTAATACTTCTGCATATTCAATATGTATATGTAGGAAAACACGGCACAGGTTTCTATGATATCAGAAATGTATCTGACAGTGAATTGAGAGAAAAATACATGTTTTCAGTTTTAAATGACAGTATCTTATTGCTTTCAAACATACGAGTATCAAGTGCGCAGGTATGAATTTAACAGAGTCTCTTAACCTTTACAATAGAATAGTTCCATTTGGGAACGTGTTATATGTCCCTGTTCCAGATGACAGGAAATTGTCATCAGAGTTGTATCAAAACACGGAAATACATTGAGCATATCTTATTAAGAAAACATAGGCTATAACATTTGTTTGAGTATAACATCACTGTTGATGACAAGCAGACATTCAACGAGTCGTCCGCGATATGTGACTCCAATGAATGACAACTTTAACTCTGGAAATTAAAATTCATTTTCAATTATTTATTAAAATAAAACATAATATTAAATAAAAGTTATTTCTAAATATTTTCACAATAATATGTTTTTAATTATTAAAAGAAAGAAAAGTACCACAGTGTTTAACAAGCTTCTGTGTCAGCTTTTAAAATCTTAGCTGATACACCATTAAAACCTTTTGCGTTTTATACATTACGTGACAGTGAATAATTCCCAACATTCTTCGCATCTACAAACTGAGTGATAAAGACATATCTGCCATTGTCTGAACATAAATTATTTTCAATACTAATGACACCATGATGGCTTTGTGCAAAAAATAATACTTACCAAATGTCACAAAAACATGGGAAACACCAACATTTAATCAAAATATTCATTCAAACATAAAATCTATGAAACGAGAAACAAAATACAACTAAAAGTCATTGTAAAATGTAAAACATAACATATAAAAATGGATAAGATATCACCCGATGGTCACAGCAGCCTCATTAAATGTGTGCAGAATTTGTCAATTATAAAACTTGAACAAGGAATAAAGGTAATAAGTCTACAAAGCAATTTTACCAGAAAAAACTTATCATTACTTCATAAGATAATGTACACAACGATTTCACATAGAGTGATTAGCCAATCACAGCTTCATTAAACATGCGCGGTGTTCGCCGTTATCCTAGGCAAGGAATAAAGGTAGCAGTTGTACCAACCAAATTTCATAAAACTTCTACCAGTCCTTCAAAAGATATCATGTGGAAAGCAGCATCCTGACGGACGGAACTCACTTGAATATTGTTACTTTTGCACTTCAGGAGTATGTTGCCTTAAAGTTGCTAACTTAGTCGTTTCCAAAAGTATTATTTGGGATGCCTGTCACGCTTTAACGCTTGTAAATGATGAGTACAAGCAGGCCGATTAGGGGTATACTGGTCATTATCTATAAAATTTGTCTTGAACGTTCTGTTTAACTGTATGACTCTTAAATATCTTTAATAGAATACAAGTAAAATATCATACAAACATAATTACTGAGTATACCATTAATCTTTTTACAAGACATACCATCAAATTGGCCAGCTCTTCAGCATCGCTCTGAGTTTTCTTAAACGCTGCCTTGCCGCATTTCACGTCCAGAAGTAAGGTTTTGATGCCTGCTGCTGCCTTCTTACACAAAATAGAAGCTGTAATAAAGTATTAACCCGTTATTAGTAACGGTAGAAAAGAACGATTTATTAACAATAAATAATGCAAACCATTTTTTTTTAATTGTTAGTAAGCACTAAGTAACTCTAACGAAAATAAATTGTCACATTTTAATTAATTCGAATAGTGGAATAGATATTATATTTACATGCACGTTTTGTAAATAATCAGATATATAGAAACTACGAAATTTATTAAACTATGGTATTTTTACGCCTCCTTATCTAGATTTTGTCATTTCTTATTATTGATTTTGTTTTTCCGATACAGGTGTATGAGGCAGTTCAATTCATCATTTAGCTCTACTGTATCTAATTCCATCTTTGTATTCACTTTTGTATGATTCTAAAAGAAAAGATGGATATGAAACTAAGGTGTAATTTAGTAATGTTTACAAAATATGACTAACATCGGTATGAGAGGATGCCACTTTGGTAGTATAACAACTCATTGGAAAACTAAACGACACATTGACTGCGTTATTTTCTTTGATGAAACTGGTTAAATGTCTGTTACTGACAGTGCAAAGAATATACCCCCGGTGACCTACATTTGTGAAGGAATATAAAGAAAAACTGAAGACTGGTAAATGACGTTCGCGCTTAAGTTTGACAATATTTTTTGCTACAGATTCATTTGTACATAAGGTCAATGTCGAGTTATATGGAACCACATTACACAAACACAAAGAACTGTATTTTAAACATCAATGTTTACATCTTTTTTGTTGATGCATACGACACACACACAATTATTAAGTTAATACCTATATAGTAACAAAAACCAGCAAAGGTTTCCTTGTTAATCAACAGTTTTTACTGAACTCTTTCAATAGATCATTTATTACAGACTTCTATTAGAAATTCAAATCAATACAAAACATGTTTTTTGTTGTTGCTTTTTCTTGGATCACACAAGAGAAGAATCGAATTATTATCATCAATTCATCTGTATATGTACTATATAGAAAAATCGGTGTTTAAAAGAAAAATCCACCATTCAGTGAAAAATTATTTCACAATCACAAAAACTGTGATTTACATGTAAGAAAAAAAGATGATTTATATTATTGATCTAAACCTACATGCAATAAGACCATTGCTATCTACGGTACCGGTGAGGTCACGCAATCTGTATAACTCTTTATCGGCGGCAACAAAATTTTTTGTTTGTCCAACGATGCAGCATCCGATTTTGTCTACCATCGGTTCAATTTTTTCGGGAGGGAAGTCCACATTGACACCAGGAATGGACTCCAATTTATCCAGAGTACCTCCAGTGTGTTCTAGCCCTCTACCAGATACCATAGGGATCTGACAGAATGAGAGACAAATGGAATATTATACACAAAATGCATGTGATGTCCATCCTCATTTTACGTTCTTCAAATGTAAAGGACAAGGAACATACAGTTGATTAACGTAACGTTGTGATTTAGAAAGGTTCATTAAACGATTTCCGTTTTATTCAGTGAATATGTTCCTGTAATGTTCTTGTGTTTTACACTAGCAGTACATGACTTATTATGACGTCAAACGAAGATAATGAAATGACGTCATCCACTCGCAGAAAAGACCATGTTGTCATAATGGATGCCACCAATAGAGATTGGAATTATCGTAAGGTCTGGTATGCACAATCAAATTTCTTGTGATATTTCAAAACCTAAATGGTTCATGTGATGAAAAGGAACTGACGTACGTAGTGTACGAGAAGGTAGGGAATCCTTTTCGGCTATACTATAATCTTATGTAAAGGTCGAAAAAAGTATGACGAGATGGTAACAGAATTAACATTCGGTCATAGATGTCCGAGAGCTTGTGGCCCCCTCGTCTCTGTTTAGCACTGACTCGCTGCGAAGTATCCAGATGTCTGAAAGGATTGTGAGAAGGTTAGACAACAGACTCTCGCACATATATGACCAAGTGTTTAACGAAGCGTATCCGGTTAAACCACAGTACATTGTTACCATCTTGAGTATTTTTGGTTTGTAGTGTGTTTACCGTCTCTATTTCCTTCCTTACATAGAATCATAGTACAGCCGAAACATTTGGTTGATTCCTTATCATCTTGTACACTACAAACGTCAATGCAAGTACATTCCACACTGGTCCTTTTTCTGACTAATGAGTCGTCATCGAAACGTCACACTCAAATCTCCTCTTGGTTGTGTGAAGGACCTGTTTTAATGAATTTACCAATCTGAAGAACATGTTCCGAAATAAACCCGTTTTTTGTTTCATATGTAATTTATGAAACTCTTAAGTATTGTTTCCTAGTCGCAAATGATAATGAAGATTGAAAGTGAGTGAGTAAACCAATGCTTTTATTGAACAGATGGAATTCTCACCAACTGAAATGAAAGATCCTAAATTTGTTATGTCATATACTGAACCTTGTTCAAATTAGCAACTGTTGATTTGTAATATTTGTAAATCCAGGACGTAATCATATCCACTTCAACTGTTAGCATAAACTGTTCAGATTATGTTAATAATGTGTAGTGTCTTCAACAACAAAGAGTTGCGGCACCAATACATTTGGTTATTTCATCC
Source organism: Ylistrum balloti (assembly GCF_031769215.1). NCBI lineage: Eukaryota > Metazoa > Mollusca > Bivalvia > Pectinida > Pectinidae > Ylistrum > Ylistrum balloti. Next base: position 253,850 of record NW_026782134.1, on the reverse strand, counting down.
TAGTTCACTCTGTTTTCCTGCAGAGTCGTAGTAACCATCAACTCTAGATTAGTATTAACTAAAACTATATAATCTGATATACCTTCAAGCCACAGCAGGCGAGAATTGGCACAAGAACCAGACTGGTTTTGTCACCGACGCCCCCGGTACTGTGTTTGTCAACAATCATTTCTTTACTACTTTCGGGCCAAGTTATAACGTCATCAGATTTCATACATTTTGTTAAGAACTCCGTTTCTTCTAAATTCAGGTCATTCGATTTGATAGCCCTCAACAATTCTCCTAGAATAGAAAATATATTAATATTTATCAAGACATTCCTATCAAGCATCCTGATAAAGCTGATGTGTGTATGCCTTCTGCTAAATATGTTATACTATATCCATGAACTGAATTTAATACAGCTTTAAAATTTCATGTCGATATGACGGCAACATGTAGACCGATAGGAGGAAATAGGAGGATTGAAACACTATACCATTTCGTTCCCTAATTACTCCTACAGGACACGACACAGTGAAATAAACAGTGACAGGTGGTGAGAGCAGATTTGCTTTAAAATAGCCCATAAGAGAGAAAAAGCAGCCTCTTGACTATATTAAAGTGAACCATTATTATCTCTGTTTAATTGTAATGAAAAGGAAATATACCAAAGAAGAGAATAAAAAGTCCATGGCTATGGTAGACTGAGCTCCATATTTCCCAAACCTGAATATTCTTATCTCAGATTATATTAATGTATCAAATTCCATTTCAATCCGCACTGACCTACTCTAGACAGATTTTTTTCTAGATTTGGGGTATACAGCAGTGAGTTGTGTTAACATGAAACGTTTGATATAACACTGATAACGGAATATAAGGTGTTGTCTTCTTTCCACTGAGAGCAAATACTTTCTAAAACATCTAAATTCTTTGTTTGAAAATGTATTGCTTTATTATTCGACACAACGTCATTGGCATAAAAGACGAAAGAGTAGAAGCTCAGAAATGAGAGAAATACCGGTGATGACAAATATTCAGTAGTATGAGGATGGGGGATGTCAACGTTTGTTTTACTTGAATTTCTAGTACAAAATAACCTGAAGACCATCTTAAAAATACTTACCTATTTGTTTTTCGTCTACTCGACCGGTAGAGACTGCTGTTACAAAACGTTTTATGTCATCATTTGTAAGAACTCTACCTTCCACTTTCTTTCTGGTGAGGTCTTTGAGGTCTTCAATACCCTCTTTGTCATTCATAGCTTCTGTTGCATTTGAAGAAGAAATATCTATTCTTAGCAGATTTAATATAAGAACCTATTAGTTGATGGCAATAAAAGCAGTTTGATCACTATAGATCATTACTGTTTGAAAATGTGAACATTGAAAACTGATGCCAAATAAGAATGGGATCTTGAAGTTGGTTCCTAGGTTCCAAGCTCCGTTTCAGCTTAAATGGAAATGGGAACCAGACAAAAATTTTAATTACCGTAGCTTTTATAAAGGAAGTGGTCTTCCCTTTTGGTTTTTCTTAAACGGTCATAGGAACCAACTTCAGGTTCCCCAACAAGAATCGAAAGGCATGAATTAAAATTAAACATCATATTAACAATAGCATGTATTAAGCTTGGTGCTGGTAAAAATTATTTGTGTCACTTATTCTTTGCGTTAAAATATCAAAAATGTAAGAAGTAGTTGAATTTATTAAAAATTACCAACCTTATCCTGCCAAGAAATATTTCTGAAAGTTAAACAGAAAAGAAATAACTTATCACATACAAATGGACGTTCATTCTATTACAATTATATCAAACGAGTATTGTTTCACAATGCTAAATGAATTATCCTAAAGATTTGTTTATAAACATGTTATAATGGGTCGCACTTTTCAATGTTAAAGTGAACCATTTAATTTAATGAGCTCAACACAATAAAGAAATACCGAAATTCCTAATTCAGTTCAAAAGCAGAAAGAGATAAAGGCAAGGAGATACGAGGGACAAAACATCTTCTTCATCGACTACACTCTCTATCTAAATCTTCGTCAATTCCAGTTAGTATTATTACGTTCCGAGATGAGCGCAGTGTTATCACCAAAGAAAGGTTCATATCGCACAGCAAATAGAATCATTTCCGAATGAAATTATGATGTCACCTGTAAGATTCCTTTTCACGAGTCTGTATCTCTCGAAATCCTGTTCTTCACGAATTAAATCAACTCCGACATATGGACGCTGTAATTTGAAGATACATGGATATTGGATTGGAAAATGAAGAACAGAGACATCAATGATTTACTTTCATTATATAGTTGATGTGATTGCAATTAATACACGTATGTAAATGTAATCAAAAGCAGAGGAAAATGTATAAAGTGTTGCCTTCGTATGGCGATGTTACGTCACTCTTGACCTTCTGCAGGCGGAGAGTGACCAGTTGAGTGAATTCAGGCCTGACGCTTGGAATTTCGTCCCTGTGTGTTATTGAAGAATTCCACTATGTAATTTTTTTCAATGAAGAAGGTATGATTATTCAGACACAGATTACAGACTGTGGTGAGTATTCTTAACTTTTCTATGTCTATTTTATATTTTGCATGCCCATTTCTTAATTGATATCGTAGGTAAAGAATTAGGCGACCGTGCGCTTCAGTCATGAGTATCATTGTTTATAATGTGTACTGTGTTTGAAAAAGTATGGAAGTCATGTGTGACCATATAATAGTTCGCATAACGTGTATACGATTTGCAATAGTCAGATAGAATTCCGCAAGATCTTCTTTGCTATTTTGTTCAACTACATTTCCTATTATGTTTATGCACAAGCATATTTTCTTAAATAAAATAATTAGTAATGCTTTTTTAGGTTATATCCTAATGTTTATCTCAGAGAAATACAATCATTGAATTATGTGTGATAGTATGTAATGCCTCTGTGCATCAGTTTTACCATAACACAACTTCACCGAAATAACATAAAACAGTTTATTCCAAGCAATGTCAGAATATCGAACCACTTCAACGTTTCATGATAAAGAAGTGTCTGGCGGTAAAATACTGCAAAAATAATAATAAAAACTATCCTTACAAATGGTACTAGTTCTTACTTGTACATAATAAGCACAGTCCTATAGATCTACATTTTCGAGAATTCATCACATTATATGTAGTATATTGTATACCAATGTGTCTTTTATAGAAATTGAATATCTCCTGAGACGAATGAATGTAATTTCAAACTTGAATTATGATACGAATCGATGTACATGTACTATCGGCGAAACACATGTAAACAAACATTTGGGGCGAGTTGTCCTATCGCCGCTTGAAAAATACATCTGTCCAGGAAATTTCCACAAAATGTCAAGAAATTCGTTAAACTAGACAGCGAAAACATTGTTAACGTATTAGTCATCAGCTATACAAGTTAATTAACTTACACCAGGTGCAGTGAGGTAATAACAAAGTTTGAATCATCCTTCGGAGCGAAGGGGAAAATCCAGTATGGTTAAAAACCGAAAGTAAGAACTCACAAACGCCTGGAAGAACCGGAACCGGTCAAACAGTTCCGGAATATGGTGCACGATAAGAGATCTCCACAAAAATGTGATAACATTACATTAGTACACTGTGTAAATGTTATTTGTAATTATGTTTAAGCTCCACCCGCGGGTCACTGACTATCATGGATAGCTTCGCCCATTTCCGGTAATCCAGTAGCAGATAGTACTGGGGCCTATGTTCATGATCAGCAAGTCCAGCAACTTTTCTCTAAGATGGTCATTTCTTCTTTCCATTATTGTTTTATTCACTATCCAAATTGTACTAAACGAAGCCGGGTACATTCCTGATATCACAATCTAAGGTGCAGAATAATATCATAAAACGGACAATTTCCGGAACCTTCAATAATATTAGATTATCTCCCATTGACCATTCTACAAATCAAAGTTGTGTCTCTATTATATACTATCTGACCAGTATATACTGATATCCATCGCACTTATTCTAACGTGACACTACCCAAATAATACCAATTTTCAATGGTTAACCTTAATGTTTCGTTTGCCGCGGATCAATTCCCAAAGAGGGATCTAGTACCTTCTCTCCGTGTGTTGGTCTAGTTAATGTATAGTAGGGGTAGATTTGAATAATAAGATATACGCGATGTACGGTTATCATCCCGTAGTGATGACGGGTGATGGAGATCATAGACATCCTTCTTTTTTACCTGGACGATGTCGTGGGGAGATATAGACATCCTTCTTTTTACTAGGGCGATGTCGTGCGTGGGGAGATTACTCCCGTAGTGATGACGGGTGATGAAAATTATAGACAGCCTTTTCTTTACCAGGGCGATGTCGTGCGGAGATCGCTCCCGCAGTGATGTCGATCGATGGCGATAATAGACAATCTTTTTACCTTGGCGATGTCGTGAGGAGATCGCTCCCGCAGTGATGTCGATCGATGGCGATAATAGACAATCTTTTTACCTTTGCGATGTCGTGAGGAGATCGCTCCCGCAGTGATGACGAGCAATGATGATTATAGACAATCTTTTTACCTTGGCGATGTCGTGAGGAGATCGCTCCCGCAGTGATGTCGATCGATGGCGATAATAGACAATCTTTTTACCTTGGCGATGTCGTGAGGAGATCGCTCCCGCAGTGATGTCGATCGATGGCGATAATAGACAATCTTTTTACCTTGGCGATGTCGTGAGGAGATCGCTCCCGCAGTGATGTCGATCGATGGCGATAATAGACAATCTTTTTACTTTGGCGATGTCGTGAGGAGATCGCTCCCGCAGTGATGTCGATCGATGGCGATAATAGACAATCTTTTTACCTTGGCGATGTCGTGAGGAGATCGCTCCCACAGTGATGACGAGCAATGATGATTATAGACAATCTTTTTACCTTGGCGATGTCGTGAGGAGATCGCTCCCGCAGTGATGTCGATCGATGGCGATAATAGACAATCTTTTTACCTTGGCGATGTCGTGAGGAGATCGCTCCCGCAGTGATGACGAGCAATGATAATTATAGACAATCTTTTTACCTTGGCGATGTCGTGAGGAGATCGCTCCCGCAGTGATGTCGATCGATGGCGATAATAGACAATCTTTTTACCTTGGCGATGTCGTGAGGAGATCGCTCCCGCAGTGATGTCGATCGATGGCGATAATAGACAATCTTTTTACCTTGGCGATGTCGTGAGGAGATCGCTCCCGCAGTGATGTCGATCGATGGCGATAATAGACAATCTTTTTACCTTGGCGATGTCGTGAGGAGATCGCTCCCACAGTGATGACGAGCAATGATGATTATAGACAATCTTTTTACCTTGGCGATGTCGTGAGGAGATCGCTCCCGCAGTGATGTCGATCGATGGCGATAATAGACAATCTTTTTACCTTGGCGATGTCGTGAGGAGATCGCTCCCGCAGTGATGACGAGCAATGATGATTATAGACAATCTTTTTACCTTGGCGATGTCGTGAGGAGATCGCTCCCGCAGTGATGACGATCGATGGCGATAATAGACAATCTTTTTACCTTGGCGATGTCGTGAGGAGATCGCTCCCGCAGTGATGACGAGCAATGATGATTATAGACAATCTTTTTACCTTGGCGATGTCGTGAGGAGATCGCTCCCGCAGTGATGTCGATCGATGGCGATAATAGACAATCTTTTTACCTTGGCGATGTCGTGAGGAGATCGCTCCCACAGTGATGACGAGCAATGATGATTATAGACAATCTTTTTACCTTGGCGATGTCGTGAGGAGATCGCTCCCGCAGTGATGTCGATCGATGGCGATAATAGACAATCTTTTTACCTTGGCGATGTCGTGAGGAGATCGCTCCCGCAGTGATGACGATCGATGGCGATAATAGACAATCTTTTTACCTTGGCGATGTCGTGAGGAGATCGCTCCCACAGTGATGACGAGCAATGATGATTATAGACAATCTTTTTACCTTGGCGATGTCGTGAGGAGATCGCTCCCGCAGTGATGACGAGCAATGATGATTATAGACAATCTTTTTACCTTGGCGATGTCGTGAGGAGATCGCTCCCGCAGTGATGACGATCGATGGCGATAATGGACAATCTTTTTACCAGGGCGATGTCGCGGAGTCATCGCTCATGAATCGATGGCGAGCGCTTAAGATTAGCGGCAAGGTGATTTCGCTCCTTTTACGTTGACAAATTATGGATAATTTAAGGTAACCTTAGGTAAGGTTTCGTTTCATATTGTTAAAATAAAAATAAAATTGTTTCAACTAAAAACTGGCTAGACGATTTTTTGTCGTCCATTATCGGCTTACCTCTTTCCAGGTGGCGCTGGTGTATTCAAATGACAGGAATGATATAGAAAACACATTCTGAATTCATATTTGAATCATATTGTATCTAATACTTAGTACATGTCTGAGTAATTATAACACAGATACAAAGAAATCAATATCGAACTCTCATTAGTTTAATAAATGGTCAGCCTAAGCATCTTAACAAGGAGCGTTTAAATCTATGTGAGCCAAAAAAGTGACATCTGAAACCATACGAATAGAGTAAGGCGTTTTCCAGTACGCGGCAACAAAAAGTCGCCTTTATGAAAGGAAAAATGACGACGAATATCAAGATTTACAGTGTGACGTCATAGAGGGACATTCCCCGGTCAGCCAGGTGTGTTTACATCGTATTTACGCTATCAAACGATGTATTTCTTGCTGTTATCTTTCAAAACAAAATGTTATTTGTAAGCAAATGTTGCTATATCGTGCCTCACAACGATACTCTTATTTATTATATGTATCATTTTAATTCCGTTTATAAGTATGTAACGTAAAAGTTTCGGCAGATCAGGTGAGGCAAATCATAAATCTAAAACAAGGATAGGAGAATAAAAGCTCAAGAAAACAATATATTTCTGACTGACCACATTCCTGACAAATAGAAAAATACCCATCGTCTTGGAAAGGAAACACCGTCGACTTTGGAGTCTTGAGTCATTACTATTCCTAAATTATATCAACGATTGAATCTTTAGTTCGGCTAATTGCAGATGACTGTTTACTCTATAGGCGTATATTTTTTGAGTAAGCTGATAATTTTTATGTTTGAATATATAATGTATATATAATGAGTCTCCGTACAGTAAGGCTGATCAGTGTGGCACTTTGTAAACAAAACAATGTAAATTACGAGTGCATCGAACCATCCAGTCTGTATCTGATTGATCTGCAAGTGTTCAACCTATACATTAATGACTCAATTAGGATATATCCTTAGTTGTACTTTTACATATTTAGGGAAAAAAACATATAAACCAATCCCACACTTATCTATAAGTCATTTCTAAAGATGGGGTCAACATTTGGCCCCACATAGATTTCTTTTATTTTTTCGCCACATATAAATACATGAAAATAACCTACAACCATCTCAGAAATGAAGAATTCAAAGCACACTTGAACAAATGGAGCAAATCCATAGCATCTGCTCCTCACACATCAACAGAGGATCATGTTCCTTTACATTTCATGCTTTGGTTCTGGGCTAAACTGAAGACCAATATTTTCATGGTCTCAACGCTATGGATTTAAGGGTTGTAGATGAACCTGACCTTTCTAGGCGCAACAAGGCAAACTAGGTGAAACTTGATGCCTGTTCAATAGTGTTTCCAGTACTGGATATGGAATATTTAGAAACAGTAACCTGCGAATCATACCAGTTGAAAGTAGCAACCAGATATATTGCTGAGCATCTGACTCCAGCTGGAGACTTTGAAGTTTGGGTCTATCAACATGATGAAAATCTTCTCCGAGGCTAAATCTATTCATGGCACAAATCACAGTCAAAATACAATGTTTGGATTGCGTTTGACAGAAATGATCAAGATGATCCTGTCAAAGATTTCTTACTGTGTCTGTCCAGCGGGCAAACGAACCGTTGGAATGTGTGCACATGTTGCGTGCATTTTATGTTTTTTGGGCCACGTTCAGCATCAAGATAAAACTAACCCAGTCCATGCAACACTCATGTTCAAACAAGCAATCACTCGAGCAGTTCTGCTGTACTAAAACGCAATGTAATGTTCTGCAAACTGCAACTGTTCTATCTCTTATTAGCTTCTTAAAGTGCCACAGATCATGGATAGGAACTGACAAAGGCAAAACCAGTTACTATTATTGTACATAATATATCTAATAAGGTCACTTTATTGACCTTCATCAAAATATTTGTATAAAGCTGCTTACTAAATCTTCAAATTGTGAAACTTAAACAAAAATGTCTTTATTTTAACAAATTCCATTTGTGTGACCTTGAACAGAGGTCAAATTCAGCAGTGTTAACAAAATTAAAAATTGACATGAACAACTGCCTTGTCAAATAGCAAGACCTACAGACTTGGTTATTAAGCTGTCATTATTTAACGAAAATGAAAAACAAATCAGTGTGTCTTGGTTTTTTAAAAAGTGTTGCTTATATCATCTCGACTGTACTGTATGATATACAGTTGTGGTAATATACATCATATCAAAAACTCCGTGCCCACACGTCCGTACACTTTCACGATGAAGTATCTAGCACACAACTGTGCGATAGGATCGCATGTTTTTGAGGTTTCTTATAAATGGTTGACTAATACCATTGTATATAGAGTATATGCGTGACAGGTCCGTTCCTGTGTGTTATCGTTGTCTGTGACGTCACCTAAGTTTCATACATGCTCGCGGATGTGTGCATCACTTGACTGGTGACCAATGTTTCTGCATTTGTACGTTTCACATCCCAATACTAGTTTTAGCACCAACATGATTCTTTGGGCTTAATATTTCAACGAACTGGGAATAAACTATAAAACGAATGCAACACTTGTTTTAGTAACATGATACACGGTATTACAATTAGGTATAATTACACATTTAATTTGCATTATTTCGTGGTAGCAGGTTCCTATATCATATCATATCATATTTATGGCGTGAAATCTGCGTGAAATGTTCATGCACCTGTCCGTTCATTAGTCGACAACTAGCTCCAGGATTAACATCAGTGTATCAAAAATCTTTAGATACAGATTGGCTCAATACAAATATATCATGCATCTTCAAGAAGCACTTCGCAGAAAAGTACTGACCTGTCTCTTTTAAATCTGTTCCATGCAAGATTCTGAAACACTCGATATGCATACACATGCTGCAGCACCCCGAACACGAAACACTATCTTAAAGTCATTAAACGACTGCTTCCGCTCAGGATATTCACAGGAAATACAAGTGCTGACAAACTCCATGTCTTTACGAAAGCACACGAGGCAACAAACCAAATAGATGTAGCCATATTTGACAACAAACTGCTACACAAATTGAATAAATACCGAATCAGATGACCCGTATACTCCTGACTGACCACATTTCTGACAAATAGAAAATACCCATCGTCTTGGAAAGGAAACACCGTCGACTTCGGAGTCTTTAGTCATTACTATTCCTAAATTATATCAACGATTAAATCTTCAGTTCGGCTAATTGCAGATGACTGTTTTTCTCTATAGGCGTATACGCCATTTTTCGGATCATGTGATCCTTCAAAACGACCTCAAAAACCAGGAAGAAAATTGGCTGAGGATTGGGGACTGAAACAAAGTGCTATTTACTCAGTATCAAGAATCAAAATAAAAAAAAAGAATCACAACTTCACCTCTTAATCTCAGAAGACCTTAAATAGAATACACATATAACGAACGTCGCCAAGAAAGCAAAACAAATGCTAAGCATCCCAAGAGAAAACCTTAGCCATTGCAACCAAAACTGGAAACTAGAAAACTGCCTCCCTCTGGCTTGTTAAAGCCATCATGGATATCAACCGGGGACACATATACGAAATCCGACTAGAAAAGCTAGAGAAAATCCAGAGTCAGGCAGTCAGGTTCATAACCAGGAACCCTTCGAGCCGAAAAAAAGATGTATGACATACTTAATCTGTACCACACGCCCTCATCAATATCATCACAGTTAATGATATATCAGTGATCATAATTAATATGTACCACACGCCCTCATCAATACCGTCACAGTTCATGATGTATCAGTGATCATAGTTAATCTGTACCACACGCCCTCATCAATACCGTCACAGTTCATGATGTATCTGATCATAGTTAATCTGTACCACACGCTCTCATCCATACCGTCACAGTTCATGATGTATCTGATCATAGTTAATCTGTACCACACGCTCTCATCAATACTATCACAGTTCATGATGTATCTGATCATAGTTAATCTGTACCACACGCTCTCATCCATACCGTCACAGTTCATGATGTATCTGATCATAGTTAATCTGTACCACACGCCCTCATCAATACCGTCACAGTTCATGATGTATCAATGATCATAGTTAATCTGTACCACACGCCCTCATCAATACCGTCACAGTTCATGATGTATCAGTGATCATAGTTAATCTGTACCACACGCTCTCATCAATACCGTCACAGTTCATGATGTATCTGATCATAGTTAATCTGTACCACACGCCCTCATCAATACTATCACAGTTCATGATGTATCAATGATTATAATTAATCTGTACCACACGCTCTCATCAATACCGCCACAGTTCATGATGTATCGGTGATCCTAGTTAATCTGTACCACACGCTCTCATCAATACTATCACAGTTCATGATGTATCAGTGATCATAGTTAATCTGTACCACACGCTCTCATCAATACCATCACAGTTCATGATGTATCGGTAATCATAGTTAATCTGTACCACACGCTCTTATCAATACCCCCACAGTTCATGATGTATCAGTGATCATAGTTAATCTGTACCACACGCACTCATCAATACCGTCACAGTTCATGATTTTTGATTAATTATCATGATTTAGTCAATAAGAAAGATGAAGATAATCAAGGGTGGTCAGTCATATACGCCATGACAGAGCACAATTTTTTGTTATAAATTACCACAAGGCAATTAGTGTAAAATATTATCTATATGATATATGATATGATTAGTGTAAAGATAACACTAGAATATTACTACTTTGACCATCAAAGATAAAAGCAGTTTTCATGTACATCTTTACAGATAATGAAATTGCATCAATAATCACATGGTATTTAGTACAAGGGACGATCATAAAACAATGAACATATATCTAATCACAGGTCATGATGTATCAATGAACACAAGGTATTAAGTACAAGGGACGATCATAACGTAATGAGCATGTAAATCAAGTTATTATCACAGATTTATTTTGATTAATCAAAAAGTTAATCAATATTCATGATGATAATTATCTTATATATACGTAACATTTCTGATTATGAAGTTATTATGAATGATCACCGGTAAATCGACATTACCAAAGATTACGGAGCAATGGTTGTGTTTGTATTAATACTGGAATTCAGGGCATGACACCTGTATTGATAGCCTGAATATCTGATTTCAGTAAGGAAGTTAAATAGTTAAAGCTTGTACAAATTTCTGATTAGTTTTTTATCACGAGGCTATAGAGATAAGCATAAGGAAATCAAAAGTGTATACACATATTTCAATATAAATAATCAATGTGAATTATCAATATGTAAGAATTGGTTTTTTATATTAATTCTGAAGGCTGGTGGGTTTGCAGGTCGCTGTGAGTTTCGTTGAGAGTGTTGTTGGGTGTTCAAGTTGAGGTTTTTCTAGACCACTTTCAAGTGACTTAATCTGATTCTGCAGTGTTTGGCATTGGTCAGAAAAAAAACATAGTTTTCCTTTTTTAAACTTTGAATCTGAGCTGTTAATCTAATTGAGCTGATTGAGCACTGTTGATCTGCTTAAGGGGCTCAGTAATTTCCTCGAGAGCTGAAATATTTGTTGACACGTTTTTAAAATGATGTAGCATGGCTTCAACCCAAACCGTGGCAACAGATGAGGCAAAAGCAAGATCGGACGCATTACTATGGATGATGGCTAGGTTTTGTATTCCGCTTAATAGTAGAGCGAAGTGTAGAGCCAACCCAGTTCATTGTCTTTACCGTCATCACATACAATGTATTTACACGTTAAATACAAGTAACACATTGTCCGAAACAAAGGAAACAAGGTCAATGTCCTGATAAACACACCTGAATTTCAACCTATATATGGAGGAATTCGCCTCTCTGAGGTATAGAAGTTACTTTAAAGTAATTGTAGAGTGACTATGACAATTTCCATAACAACTTAGCACATATAAATAACATCCCTACCAAACTTTCCACTGGAGAATTTATAATAAGTGAGGGGTCGTCGCCATCCTGTCGACTTTATCGATATTGTTTTGAACACTCTTACAAAACCTTAATCCGACCTATAGGGAGATATTCAGTTAAAAGCAGCACATATTTGTGACCGGTGCCACTTAGATTGACTAGTAGCGTATAAACCTTATAGCGGCTTCCGTTTCAGCAAAGACACGAACAGCAAAAAATAATTCAGTTTCTTAAAATGGTTCATGGATTATCATCCAAAAATGAACTCAGCGGATTAGTTGAGAAAAGTGTACATGGCAAAGAATTTAGGCTATTTTGTAAAAGCAGTGTAAACTTGGTATTATTTACTTAGACATGGTGAACGATTTCGATAGATGACACATAGCTGTAGCCTCATTACAAAAATGAGGGAGCATTTCTAAAGAAAAACTGACTCTGACTGACTGACAAACTGATTGACTATTTTTGTACTTAATTGATCGCTTGATCAATTGATTGATTGATCGATTATTCATTTGTAAAAAAAATAACATCCGGACTATAGAAGAAGTAATATTCCAGATTATAGATCACATGTAAAACAATAACATCCGGATTATAGAAGTAGTAACATTCCAGATTATAGATCGCATGTAAATAACATCCGGATTATAGAAGCGGTAACATTCCATATTGTAGATCGCATGCAAATCAGTAACATCCGGATTATAGAAGATGTAACATTCAAAATTATAGATCGCATGTAAATAACATCCGGATTATAGAAGCGGTAACATTCCATATTGTAGATCGCATGCAAATCAGTAACATCCGGATTATAGAAGATGTAACATTAAAAATTATAGATCGCATGTAAATAACATCCGGATTATAGAAGCGGTAACATTCCATATTGTAGATCGCATGCAAATCAGTAACATCCGGATTATACAAGATGTAACATTCCAGATTATAGATCGCATGTAAATAACATCCGGATTATAGAAGCGGTAACATTCCATATTGTAGATCGCATGCAAATCAGTAACATCCGGATTATAGAAGATGTAACATTCCAGATTATAGATCGCATGTAAATAACATCCGGATTATAGAAGCGGTAACATTCCATATTGTAGATCGCATGCAAATCAGTAACATCCGGATTATAGAAGATGTAACATTAAAAATTATAGATCGCATGTAAATAACATCCGGATTATAGAAGGGGTAACATTCCATATTGTAGATCGCATGCAAATCAGTAACATCCGGATTATAGAAGATGTAACATTCCAGATTATAGATCGCATGTAAATAACATCCGGATTATAGAAGCGGTAACATTCCATATTGTAGATCGCATGCAAATCAGTAACATCCGGATTATACAAGATGTAACATTCCAGATTATAGATCGCATGTAAATAACATCCGGATTATAGAAGCGGTAACATTCCATATTGTAGATCGCATGCAAATCAGTAACATCCGGATTATACAAGATGTAACATTCCAGATTATAGATCGCATGTAAATAACATCCGGATTATAGAAGCGGTAACATTCCATATTGTAGATCGCATGCAAATCAGTAACATCCGGATTATAGAAGATGTAACATTCCAGATTATAGATCGCATGTAAATAACATCCGGATTATAGAAGCGGTAACATTCCATATTGTAGATCGCATGCAAATCAGTAACATCCGGATTATAGAAGATGTAACATTCAAAATTATAGATCGCATGTAAATAACATCCGGATTATAGAAGGGGTAACATTCCATATTGTAGATCGCATGCAAATCAGTAACATCCGGATTATAGAAGATGTAACATTAAAAATTATAGATCGCATGTAAATAACATCCGGATTATAGAAGATGTAACATTCCAGATTATAGATCGCATGTAAATAACATCCGGATTATAGAAGCGGTAACATTCCATATTGTAGATCGCATGCAAATCAGTAACATCCGGATTATAGAAGATGTAACATTCCAGATTATAGATCGCATGTAAATAACATCCGGATTATAGAAGCGGTAACATTCCATATTGTAGATCGCATGCAAATCAGTAATATCCGGATTATAGAAGATGTAACATTCCAGATTATAGATCGCATGTAAATAACATCCGGATGATAGAAGATGTAACATTCCAGATTATAGATCGCATGTACACCTATACTAATAAAAATAATTTTGAAATCTTTAGCAGATACCTGTTCGGGCTATTACGTGTTTGTGTACTTTTGTTTGAATACCTGTCGTTCTGAGTGAAATGTATCCTCGCGGAACTTTGTTGTCCCAGATCAAGGAAGATTAAACATTGTAGAAAATCGTAGGTAAGTGTAATTTAACAACGGCAAGCACACTACAGTATGAGATTTGTTTGATGTATATAGTATCGCATTATTATGACTGGCCGTGACATGTATTTTTGTCTGTGTCGAAGTAAATTAGCAGTACATGTTTTGGCATTGCACCAATATTTTACTAAAGAATTGTATAAGTCTATGCATGCTATAGGTATTTTAGGTACATACATTTCTATACACTTTTGTCACCAAAGAAGAAATGTGATATGTTGTTTAAATTAGCATGTCGCCGGTGTGGTTTCATGTTTTTCAGAACGAAATTTCTGCATTATCCTGGAGACAACTATTTGGACAGTCTCGGATCTAGTTTTACACGTGGTCATGATGTGAAGGCGTTCCGAGTTGAAAATTGCTGAAATGTAAGTAGTTTGTTACCATGACAGTGTTGTTGATTTTAATACAGTTGTTGGAAGTACAAAGTTGTAGTTGTAGGTTGCATTTTTAGCATTCTATGTGTTGGTAACCATGGCAATCACATGTCAGAGATCAGAAGAGAGCTTTGATTGACACATTTTTGTTCCTCTGCTATTAATGCAATTGTATGTAATTAATTTCAGGCAAAATGCGAATTAGCTGTTTCCGACTGCCATTACACACACCCCTCCCACCCAACACCCCTCCCCCCCCCCCACACACACACCACCACCACCACCACCACTACCATCCATCCACCCACAAACACACCCACCACACACATACTAACACACACCCACCTCTTCCCCCCACACACCCCACACACACCCCACACCACTACTCAACACTCATACACACACACTATCGCTGTTAACACATACAGATCAACGGTCAAATAAGCACTCAGAGTTGTATTGTTTAGATCAATCTGACGATCCCAGTGGGTTGATTTTTATCATACATTGATCTATGAATGCACATGTCATAGATTTTGGAGAACTTTAATAGCCGAATGGTAAATTATTATATATACACGTTATACACAGGAACTTAGGTCGACAATGTACACAATGTTCTTAGTAGTTGAAAGTGTATACCATGTAGCCACACACTTAACAGTTAAAAGTGTACACCATGTAGCCACACACACTTAACAGTTAAAAGTGTACACCATGTAGCCACACACACTTAACAGTTAAAAGTGTACACCATGTAGCCACACACACTTAACAGCTAAAAGTGTACACCATGTAGCCACACACACTTAACAGCTAAAAGTGTACACCATGTAGCCACACACACTTAACAGTTAAAAGTGTACACCATGTAGCCACACACACTTAACAGCTAAAAGTGTACACCATGTAGCCACACACACTTAACAGTTAAAAGTGTACACCATGTAGCCATACAAAGTAAACCGTTGATAGCCACGCAAACCTCAAAGTTAACAGTGAACGGACATATAAATGAACTAAACAGCTATTAGTGAAACTACAAATGTAGGATAGCTGTTTCCAATTCTGTTCACTATCCGCTGACAATGTAAAACCATTATTTATTTCTTATACATGGTTGTCTGACGTCACGTATAAGACAGTTGACAATGTACAAATGTCAAAAGTATTTAACGTGACAAATAAAACTTGAGTTAAAATAATTCTTAACTTACATACTTACGTGTTCTCAACGGGTCTGTTGTATGATATTTTTCCAATGTCACTTCAAAATGGCACAACTTCCTGTCTTAAGTACATGTATGCGGGAGATTATATAAAAAAAGACCCACAGCTATCAGCCGTGTTCTACATTCTTACGCATGCTATATTTTTTTTACAAAAGCACAACGCTTTATAGGTGCAGTATTTTTCATATACATGTACATGTCTATTAGTTGGTTCTAAAAATTGTAAAATAGTACACCTGCCGGGAATCACGTCGGTTTTAATACACTTGGTGTTAAAATCACAGGATCATGTTACAATAATTGTGGGGGAGAAGGGCTAGTATAGTTAAGTATAACTACATGATGTAGTAAAGAGGACCAACGAAATATCAGCGAAAGAGAAATTCACCTTCCCCAGAAAAAGAATTCACTCAAGTACATCTCCACATAAATTACATAAAAGGAAACAAAGGCTTAAAACACAACAAACTAAATTTACTTTTCGCTTAATGTGAATGTGAAATTCTCCGACATAGCTCTACCTGTCCGCTGAAAACGTGAAATGATCATATGAAATATGTACCATAAGCTTTCATCAATACCGTCACAGTTCATGATATATCAATGATTATAATTAATCTGTACACACGCCCTCATCAATACCGTCACAGTTCATGATGTCAGTGATCATAGTTAATCTGTACCACACGCCCTTATCAATACCATCACAGTTAATGATATATCAGTGATCATAATTAATCTGTACCACACGCCCTCATCAATACCGTCACAGTTCATGATGTATCAGTGATCATAGTTAATCTGTACCACACGCTCTCATCAATACCATCACAGTTCATGATGTATCAGTGATCATAATTAATCTGTACCACATGCTCTCATCAATACCGTCACAGTTCATGATGTATCAATGATCATAATTAATCTGTACCACATGCTCTCATCAATACCGTCACAGTTCATGATGTATCAGTGATTATAATTAATCTGTACCACACGCTCTCATCAATACCGTCACAGTTAATGATATATCAATGATTATAATTAATTTGTACCACACGCTCTCATCAATAGCCCCACAGTTCATGATGTATCAGTGATTATAATTAATTTGTACCACACGCCCTCATCCATACCGTCACAGTTCATGATGTATCAGTGATCATAGTTAATCTGTACCACACGCCCTCATCCATACCGTCACAGTTCATGATGTATCAATGATTATAATTAATCTGTACCACACGCCCTCATCAATACCGTCACAGTTCATGATTTTTAATTAATTATCATGATTTAGTCAATAAGAAAGATGAAGATAATCAAGGGTGGTCAGTCATATACGCCATGACAGAGCACAATTTTTTTTTATAAATTATCACAAGGCAATTAATGCAAAATATGATCATACAAAAAGGACTATGAAACACGATAAAATTTCTACATTTACAAAGCAGTTTTCATGTACATCTTTACAGATAATGAAATTGCATCAATAATCACATGGTATTTAGTACAAGGGACGATCATAAAACAATGAACATATATCTAATCACAGGTCATGATGTATCAATGAACACAAGGTATTAAGTACAAGGGACGATCATAACGTAATGAGCATGTAAATCAAGTTATTATCACAGATTTATTTTGATTAATCAAAGCCTGAATATCTGATTTCAGAAAGGAAGTTAAATAGTTAATAATAATAATAATAAACTTTATTTATTGAGAATATAAAACATGTTTATCCAACGGCTAATCTTCCACATGGTCCTCTGGTTAGTAAAATAATGTTAGTTAAAATCTACGAAGTTTCATACTTGAATCAAGTTTAAACTACAAACTTCATATTTAACAACAATATGATTTAAACTTAAAAAATAAACAAATATCACAGACATTAATCAAAATTATCATAGAATGCACAATTACTCACGCAAAAATATTTCATCAATTAAATGGCAGGTACCTAATATACATACATGCTAATATAGCAAACAGATAAAAATTGACATAGTTATACGCTAATATAGCATAGTCTAAAATTTAGGTCAATGTAGTGGTAAAAAAAGTTGAATAAGAATGTCAAATATATCACAAAGAGATCTAAGACATAGATATAAAATGTTGAATAAGTTTTCCTTTAAAAATGGAAAAACAGTGGACATTCTTAATATCATTGGGTAAAATATTCCATTCTTTAATACTGTCAGTAAGAAATTGTTTAGAATAAAACACAGTTCTATGTTTTGGCACTTCGAAATTGTTCTCAGAAGCATACCTAGTGTTCCTGTTGTGACCATTCCGCAATAGTGATATATTGTTTGACAAATATTCTGGAACAGTCTGGTGATAACATTTAAATAACAAACAGCCTGCTAAATTTGTAATACATTTTAATTAGCATCCATCTAAGTTGCTGAAACATTACACTGGAGAGTGTGTCAAAAGGTACATTTAAAATGATACGGGCTGCCTGCTTATGAGCTTTGAGAAGTTTTCCCATTAAATTTTTGTTGCAATCTGACCACACAGTACTACAATATCAAAAATGTTTGGAAAAACACAAGAATTAAAAAACCTAAGTTTATCTTCAGTAAGTAGATATGGACTTATGCGTCGTAATAAACCAAGTCTTTGTCTAATCCTAGATACAACAGATGTTATATCAAGTAGTTTATCATTACAATCCTGTTCTAAAGGTTATCACACATTAAAAGACCAAGATTTAAATTGTTTACCTTTGTTTTGTTTGATGAGATACACATACATTTGGTGTTTTGTACATTAATCAACATTCTGTTATCTACACACCGTTTATTTACATTGTTTAAATCTGCCTGTAGTGTAACTGTGATGTCTTCTATTACTGACAAAAACTAAAAACATAAGAGGACCGAGAATAGATCCCCGAGCTACACCATGTGTGATATTGCAAACATTAGACATATGACCTGAATTTTCAGGCTGGTGGGTTTGCAGGTCTTCTTGGGTTTGTTGGGCGTTCTATGAAAAATCTTGCCATCGTTGGTCCAAAAGGATTCGAGTTTCCTTGGGATTTTGATAGGGATAGTTTTTTCATGATACTCTGAGGGACTCTCGTGAGATCCTCAGTAATAAGCACTTTACCTGGATAGTTTTTCAGTGACTTGTTTTGCACGGTACATACTGGTTTTCACCTTCCACTTTGAGAGCCTGCAAATCACTTGACATTTACCAACTCTATATTTCCCAATAATGTGTGACCTGGAAATATCATCCTCAGTTATATCTAAGTTCATCTGTCTTCAAATGATCATAATTTTCGAGTACGAGTCGCTAGATTCTTTACCCGTCATTTGAACACTATGAAACCCGATTGAGGTGCGCCTCCCACACTGTTGAAGTTTTCCTAAAACAATTCCAAGTGACTTGATCTTATTCTACAGTGTTTGGCATTGGTCAGAAAAAAACACATAATTTTCCTTGAGTTTTGAATCTGACCTGTTAATCTAATTGAGCTGATTGAGCACTGTTGATCTGTTTAAGGGGCTCAGTAATTTTCCTCGAGAGCTGCAATATTTGTTGACACGTTTTTAAAATGATGTAACATGGCTTCAACCCAAACCGTGGCAACAGATGAGGCAAAAGCAAGATCGGACACAGTACTATGGATAATTGAATTGAAGCCTACTTTTCTACTTTGCCAATTTCGAGTTTACAAGATAGTGGTGTCGAGACAACAGAGACACTTTCCATCGAATTCATCCATCTATGGCTAGGCTTAAAAGAACCTGGACTAAGAATGGTATTTACAGTGTATTCCACTTAATAGTAGAGCAAGAAGTAGATCCAACCCAGTTCATTGTCTTTACCGTCATCACATACAATGTATTTACACGGTAAATACAAGTAACACATTGTCCGAAACAAAGGAAACAAAGGAAAGTCAATGTCCTGATAAACACACCTGAATTTCAACCTATATATGGAGGAATTCGCCTCTCTGAGGTATAGAAGTTACTCTAAAGTAATTGTAGAGTGACTATGACAATTTCCATAACAACTTAGCACATATAAATAACATCCCTACCAAACTTTCCACTGGAGAATTTATAATACGTGAGGGGTCGTCGCCATCCTGTCGACTTTATCGATATTGTTTTGAACACTCTTACAAAAGCTTAATTCGACCTATAGGGAGATATTCAGTTAAAAGCAGCACGTATTTGTGACCGGTGCCACTTAGATTGACTAGTAGCGTATAAACCTTATAGCGGCTTCCGTTTCAGCAAAGACACGAACAGCAAAAAATAATTCAGTTTCTTAAAATGGTTCATGGATTATCATCCAAAAATGAACTCAGCGGATTCGTTGAGAAAAGTGTACATGGCAAAGAATTTAGGCTATTTTGTAAAAGTAGTGTAAACTTGGTATTATTTACTTAGACATGGTGAACGATTTCGATAGATGACACATAGCTGTAGCCTCATTACAAAAATGAGGGAGCATTTCTAAAGAAAAACTGACTCTGACTGACTGACTAGCTAACTTACAAACTGATTGACTTATTGGTTGCTTGTGTGATAGTGTTGATTTTATCATGTATTTTGTTATATTTACAATTTCATATGTCTGCATTTTATCTGTTTTATACGCGTCCGTTTGCCGTGTCGAGTGGCGATCCGTTTTACTTTTATATCACGCATCGTAAGTGTGTATGTAAGTGAGTGTTGTGTAAGAGTCACGAGATGTGGTGAAAACCTGTTTGGCTAGGTCACGTGATTATCTATTTTCTTATGTGGCCATTGAGTTTAGTTTTGGCGCGAGATGAGTAATATCTAGGTTACACAGAGGTCCCGTATTAGACTATATCTATATCATTACTTAATATATCATTACTTAATAGCAGTAAAATAAAAAGTAGCCAGCTATAAGAATTATCATAGAAAAAATCACGACAAGTTGTAACATATATCAACAATTTCGACTGAAAATAGAAAAGATGATGTCTTGTAATTTTCACTCGTGTCCACTCGGTGTAGAAGATATTAACCGGGATCAAAAACATGTGTATTCCTAGCATGACGAAATCGAAAGTAAACTGGACACAAGTGATTAAAATCAAAAGACATTGAAGAATTCTGGTATATCGGTTTTTCTTGTACATATAGGATGTGGTGTCTCAAACTTTTATTTATCTGTTTATCATGCAAGAGTTGTCTCTGGGGAGGACAGCAGTATCACACACAGAACCTCCGGAGAGGGTAAGAAACTGAAATTAATAAAATGTTTGACTTATAACAGAAATCTCAATGCATTAGAAGGCTTACCAAGCAAACACGTGTTCCGGATTACAAATCACGCTTCGAATAAATCTCAGTTCTAGGTAAGATTATCGACTTTGACACAGTTAATGCACTAAATTACTGTTATGTACATACATCTTACATGGTACTTACTCAATGGTTAGCACTAGATCTAAATGACACATGAAGATAATTGTGTAAAACAGCTCCTAGCTGTACTGCAAAACACAAGTAAACAAACTAGAAATCACAACAAGTCCGATAACTCTTGCAGAACTTTAAAGATGCGCGTTCCATAATACAGCAGAAAATATATATTTTTATAACATCACATAGGACATACAACACATAGAAAACATTGAGTATAACAGAAAAAACAACAAATCTTACGAACATTCCACTTCAGTCACTCGCACACCGCACGCTTTCATTCGCCTTACTTTTTAATCATGCTCAACTAGATGCTTGTATTCACAATTCAGAAATCTTATTTGATGTAAAGATTTAAGTGACAACGACAAAATGTCAAGGTCAATCAGTTTAATTTATGTGGCTTTACCGAATGGAATAGATCTAGCTTATAATCCAAAAACGACGTTTTAAAGTACAAGTTGGCCTATATATATAAAAAAACAATAAAACAAAAAAACCCCTAGAATTTCATGTAAAATAAAACGAAAATCAATCTTATGCTCATAGTATAACAGGTTTAACATAAAACTGGTGATATCCACATTTTCATCGTGTCACATACAATTTACCGTGTATATATTTACATTATGTACAGTAAAAAGAAAAGTAATTATATAATGGTAAGCAAGTCATGTTGTAAATATTGACACGTGTCACATGTACATTATACATATTGGGATATTATTTACCAAGGTGTTTTTTGACCTGACATATCTGAAATAGATATATTATACATCACAATTGTGTGAGGAAACCCTCTTCTTGTAGAAGAGGTAGGTACACTGTAGCATCTGTTTTATCATATATTGTTTATTAATGAATGTCATTAATTTGGTAATTTCATGTGATTATCAAATGTGAAACTGTTGAATTATTTTGAATTATTAGAATTTTGATAACAGTTCAACGTAATCTTTGTCATATTTTGTAATCGTTTATACGGTAGAACGCGTAAGCGTTAATTAGAGTGTGAATGTAAAAGTATTGTCATTTATAAATTAGTATGGAACTGTAATTTAATCGTATGTACTGTATTTCATGTTTTAGGTTTTTTTTGTTTCTTCCTTCACCGAATAAACGTGATTGATCAACGAACCTGAGATATGTAATCGTTTCCCTTGAAAACACGACTATTACATTTGGTTGATCGATTGATTGATTGATTGATTGATTATCCATTGTCATTTCTAATGAAAATACAAAGAACAAAATATTGTGATATGTAAAGCAATAACATCAGGGTTATAGAAGAAGTAACATTCCAGATTGTAGCTCGCATGTAAAAGAGTAAGATCCGGATTACAGAAGCAGTAACATTCAAGATTATAGATCGCATGTAAATAACATCCGGATTATAGAAGAAGTAACATTCCAGATTATAGATCGCATGTAAAAGACTAACATCCGGATTACAAAAGCAGTCACATTCCAGATTATAGATCGCATGTAAAAGAGTAACATCCAGATTACAGAAGCAGTAATATTCCAGATTGTAGATCGCATGTAAAAGAGTAAGATCCGGATTACAGAAGCAGTAACATTCCAGATTATAGATCGCATGTAAATAGATCCGGATTATACATAACATTCAAGATTATAGATTGTAAATAACAAAAGCAGTAACATTCCAGATTATAGATCGCATGTAAAAGACTAACATCCGGATTACAAAAGCAGTCACATTCCAGATTATAGATCGCATGTAAATAACATCCGGATTATAGAAGAAGTAACATTCCAGATTATAGATCGCATGTAAATAATATCCAGATTAAAGAAGCAGTCACATTTCAGATTATAGATCGCATGTAAAAGAGTAACATCCAGATTATAGAAGCAGTAACATTCCAGATTATAGATCGCATGTAAAATAACATCCGGATTATTTAAGAAGTAACATTCCAGATTATAGATCGCATGTAAAAGAGTAACATCCGGATTATAGAAGTAGTAACATTCCAGATTATAGATCGCATGTAAAAGAGTAACATCCGGATTATAGAAGTAGTAACATTCCATATTATAGATCGCATTTAAAGCAATAACATCTGCACCAATATTTTACTATATATAGATCTGTATAGGTAGTTTAGGAGGTACATACATTTCTATACACTTTTGTCAGAAATGTGATATGTTGTTTACATTAGCATGTCGCCGGTGTTGTTTTATGTCTTTCAGGATGATATTTCTGCATTATGTGGACAACTATTTAGACAGTCTAGGATCTAGTTTTACAGAAAGAGTTTACATGTGGTCATGTGAAGGCGTTCCGAGTAGAAAACTGCTGAAATGTAAGTAGCTTGTTTCCATGACAATTTTGTTGATTTTAAGACAGTTGTTCGGAAATAAAAAGTTGTACTGTTAGGTTGTAATAAGTAGTATTTTTGCATTTTTAGTATTTTATGTGTTGGTAACCATGGCAATCACATGTAAGAGATCAGAGGAGTTTTGATTGACACATTTTTTGTTCCTCTGCTATTAATAAAATTGTTATGTACAAAGGAAATGTATAAATATATATACATGCAAGGATGTATTATTTGATAAGCAAAATGCTATGCTAGTATTTCTTTAACATGGCCAATAATTTCGGGAAAAATGCGAATTAACTGTTTCCTTCTGCCATTACACACCCTCTCCCACCCAACAACACACACACACACACACACACACACACACACACACACACACACACACACACACACACACACACACACACACACACACACACTCACACATACACACACACACACACACACACACACACACACACACACACACACACACACACACACACACACACACACACACACACACACACACACACACACACACACACACACACACACACACACACACACACACACACACACACACACACACACACACACACACACACACACACACACACACACACACACCTACTGGTTTTCCTTACATCGAGAGGTACCTTTCACTACACTGACATGCCGAGGTATGTTCTTTCCCAATGTAAAGGTCATAATCTTGGCACCTGAAACTAAAGATGAAATTGTTCCGTGTATGAAAAATACTTCACCTTGTAAAAAGAAGGATCAAAGCTTGAATAAAACTAATGAACACTATGCATTAATACAGAGGTACGGAAAACAGAACAAAGTAGTTGCGAGGTATTACCATATAAGGGATCAATGCACACACGGGTAGTTCTGTAGCTTACCGAGGTACAAACAATTTATGAGCTCTGTATCAGCCTATCGAGGTACATGTACATACCACTTATGAGCTCTGTAGCAGCCTACCGAGGTACATTTACATACAACTTATGAGCTCTATAGCTGCCTACCGAGGTACATTTACATACCACTTATGAGCTCTGTAGAAGCCTACCGAGGTACAAACCATTTATGAGCTCTGTAGCAGCCCACCGAGGTAGAAACCATTTATGTGCTCTGTAGCAGCCTACCGAGGTACATACCACTTATGAGCTCTGTAGCAGCCTACCGAGGTACATGTACATACCATTTATGAGCTCTGTAGAAGCCTACCGAGGTACATGTACATACCACGTATAAGCTCTGTAGCAGCCTACCGAGGTACAAACCACTTATGAGCTCTGTAGCAGCCTACCGAGGTACATACCACGTATGAGCTCTGTATCAGCCTACCGAGGTACATACCACTTATGAGCTCTGTAGCAGCCTACCAGCACAACAAATTTTCTTACTCTCGACTCATTGGGTAAAATTGCTTGGAGTTGGTAACATTTTTGGTTACCCACTAGTGGTTACACCCTGGATGCGATTTCTTGGGTCTGTGCTTTATCTATGACGTTGTGTAACAATACTTTGTGATGTTATCTTCTGTCATGAGTGTTGTCTCAATCAATAACAGGAATAATGTTATTTGCAACAGAAACAGATAGTTTTCCAGATATGATATGAACGTTGTGGGAGAAGAAGGACCGTAAGTTGTGGTAGTTGGTTATTATGTTTAACTCAGTAAGATAAGTCTCCTGTCGTTATACAATTTGAAAATTAACGTTCGAGTTATATAAACACGAAAACAAACCATCACTCGTTGGGGAACCTTTATATATTGTCCATTTTCTAGGTAAAGAAAAAGCCAAATATAATAAACATTGTAATATCATGTTTTAATTAAATTGCTTATTTATTTTAACAAGCACAGGAAAAATAATTGAAACGAAACAATGTATCAGTGAACGATACTAATCCCCCGGATTGCTGTTTAAGTTGGGAGATGGCATAATCTTAGCATTCAAGTGAACTTGACCTTTGAACATCAGGAGCCATTAAAAGTGAAGATTTTTAACAGTAGCCTTGACCTATCACCTTCTAACGTGAGACGTACCATAAATGGTGTACATGACAACTCGAAGTTATTGCATTCGAACAAAATTTCTATTTTTAGTGTAACGGTGACCTTGACTGTTGACTTTCCGACCTGAAAATCTATAGCAAGTCCCTTCGGTAAGGAAGCACTGTATGACGTTTGAGTGTAATCGGCCCAAGGGACACGAGTTGGAGCACATTAACCAAATTTTTATTTATAGCAACGGTGACCATGACCTTGGACCTTTGACACTTGGACCTGAAAAGCACTCCCAAGCAAGCATCATAAGTAAGGATGCAATGTATGAAGTTGAAGCGTAATTCGCCAAAGAGAGAGTGAGGAAACAGAATTTATATTTATAGCAATGCTGACCTTGATTAGGGGGGGGGGTAATAATTCTTGCAATATTTCAAGATTTGACATAATATCTCATCATCATGAAGAATACAACTCCTGGAGCCAGATAAATCAACATCAAAATCAACTAAATTTTAGTAACAAGCACAGAGGCAAAGTATTGCAACATAGATGTAGAGCACTAAATTTGGCAGCAATACTTTGCCATCCACAAATGTAGTGGTACATGCATATAAGCTAAAAGTCATCATTCTATGTTTTCATCAACTAAAAGATAAGGTACAAACAAAGTTTGTCTTTGACCATGGTCAAAATGTATGTACAGAGAAATTATGTAGACTCATTCAGCAGTGACAAACACGTTCTGTTTGGACACATACCAACCATATTTTACTACACTGAAGGAGAGAGCTGAAATATTTAACTCTTTCATTCCGCCATTGTATAGATGAAAAGTCCAGAAACTACACCCCAGAGCAGCAAAAGAAACAAATCACATCTCAAAAACAAAAGAAACATTCATTCTTTGAAATATATGGATAAAAAGATAACAAGAGTCTCAGAAGCTCAATGGGCCTGAATCTCACACTTGTAATCTTAAAAGTGGACTAGACCAAAATAAAACTACATATAAAATATCACTATTTGATTCAAAAGACTCTATGAAAAGATTTAAACATATAGGACCAGTGACCTTAAAAGTTGAACAAGGGCATTAAATTTAACACACTTTATAGCTTTTCATCCCAGCATACTTCTAAACTTTTGGTTATTCTTAAGAAGTCATCAAAAATTCATTAACACAGGCTTCTGGCTATATATTATCAACTTAAGCCTTGTGGTTATTCAGAAGTTGTTTGAAATAAAATTTGATGGACGATGGAGGCCGCACCTTGGCATACACTCAATTGGCACTTCTGACACAAGTTCAGCTCAAAACAAACACATTTCAGTTTTTCTGTTTCAAAATCGTTTTTGTCCTTCTTTTTTCCTGTGTGATCCAATTGTGTATAGTGTTTTTTTTTAATATTTTTCCATCCCAGTGGCTGTAGACAACTGTATTTGTTGATTGCTTTCATACAGTCCTCGTGCTTCAACTCCGTTTGTAAGTTTATCTTTTCCTGAAATTCTCTGCCAAGAGTGTCACTCTGACACGTGGACAATTTGACCTTCTCTGTAATGGCAAAAATTTTTTAAAAAAAGCCCAAATCATTTTACAATATACTGTATGTACCAATTCTTGTTCAAATCATACCACATCTAAATTTCGACCAATCAGAAGCCTCCATTTAGTTACCATGGCATCCAAGCTTTTTGAAAATGTTACCATTATGTTCTAATTTTTGTTGATATCAGAAAACATCTTAATTTTGACCAATCAGAAGTCAGGAAATGACGGTGATTGTATTATACTATGTAAACAACAAAGAAGTGTAGAAGTCACCTAATTACAGACAGGATCGATATCGATGTTGATACTTCTATGGATTTAAGTGACATTTCACTGTAATGTACACGTGATTCAACATTCTGTATTTATTGTGGTATTTTTCAATATAGAGACTCTGCATACAAAAGTTCTCTAATGGGCAGTGTCGTTCATTGCAACAAGGTAAAATAAACAAATATTTCCCAAGTAATTGTTTACCTTTCACTGAATGTGTGAGCTACAAAGATTTTGTGAAATTAATACCCTTAATTTATATACTCACTATGATCATGACACATATTGTATCTGATTCGCAAATAGTGCTAATATTGTTGTACATACCTATTTGAATGATGATAAACTGAAAATGTAACTCGATCTGCGTGTAGACTTTGTCAACATGCCGATTTGTTAGATCCAAGCGGATGTGAGCTTAACTTTTGGCCCTCGTAAATACGTGGGCTATTTAGTATGGAACTGTAATTGAATCGTATGTAATGTATTTCATGTTTTAGGTTTTTTTATTTCTTCCTTCACCGAATAAACGTGATTGATCAACGAACCTGAGATGTGTAATCGTTCCCCTTGAAAACACGACTATTACATTTGGTTGATCGATTGATTGATTGATTGATTGATTATCCATTGTCATTTCTAATGAAAATACAAAGAACAAAATATTGTGATATGTAAAGCAATAACATCAGGGTTATAGAAGAAGTAACATTCCAGATTGTAGCTCGCATGTAAAAGAGTAACATCCGGATTACAGAAGCAGTAACATTCCAGATTATTTATCGCATGTAAATAACATCCGGATTATAGAAGAAGTAACATTCCAGATTATAGATCACATGTAAATCAATAACATCCGGATTATAGAAGAAGTAACATTCCAGATTATAGCTCGCATGTAAAAGAGTAACATCCAGATTATAGAAGCAGTAACATTCCAGATTATAGATCGCATGTAAATAACATCCGGATTATAGAAGAAGTAACATTCCAGATTATAGATCGCATGTAAAAGACTAACATCCGGATTACAAAAGCAGTCACATTCCAGATTATAGATCGCATGTAAAAGAGTAACATCCGGATTACAGAAGCAGTAACATTCCAGATTATAGATCGCATGTAAATAACATCCGGATTATAGAAGAAGTAACATTCCAGATTATAGATCGCATGTAAATAATATCCAGATTAAAGAAGCAGTCACATTTCAGATTATAGATCGCATGTAAAAGAGTAACATCCAGATTATAGAAGCAGTAACATTCCAGATTATAGATCGCATGTAAATAACATCCGGATTATTTAAGAAGTAACATTCCAGATTATAGATCGCATGTAAAAGAGTAACATCCGGATTATAGAAGTAGTAACATTCCAGATTATAGATCGCATGTAAAAGAGTAACATCCGGATTATAGAAGTAGTAACATTCCATATTATAGATCGCATTTAAAGCAATAACATCTGCACCAATATTTTACTATATATAGATCTGTATAGGTAGTTTAGGAGGTACATACATTTCTATACACTTTTGTCAGAAATGTGATATGTTGTTTACATTAGCATGTCGCCGGTGTTGTTTTATGTCTTTCAGGATGATATTTCTGCATTATGTGGACAACTATTTAGACAGTCTAGGATCTAGTTTTACAGAAAGAGTTTACATGTGGTCATGTGAAGGCGTTCCGAGTAGAAAACTGCTGAAATGTAAGTAGCTTGTTTCCATGACAATTTTGTTGATTTTAAGACAGTTGTTCGGAAATAAAAAGTTGTACTGTTAGGTTGTAATAAGTAGTATTTTTGCATTTTTAGTATTTTATGTGTTGGTAACCATGGCAATCACATGTAAGAGATCAGAGGAGTTTTGATTGACACAATTTTTGTTCCTCTGCTATTAATAAAATTGTTTTGTACAAAGGAAATGTATAAATATATATACATGCAAGGATGTATTATTTGATAAGCAAAATGCTATGCTAGTATTTCTTTAACATGGCCAATAATTTCGGGAAAAATGCGAATTAACTGTTTCCTTCTGCCATTACACACCCTCTCCCACCCAACAACACACACACACACACACACACACACACACACACACACACACACACACACACACACACTCTCCCACCACACACACACACATACACACACACACACATACACACACACACACACACACACACACACACACACACACACACACACACACACACACACACACACACACACACACACACTCTCCCCCACACACACACACACACACACACACACACACACACACACACACACACACACACACACACACACACACACACCTACTGGTTTTCCTATAAGGGATCAATGCACACACGGGTAGTTTTCACTACACTGACATGCCTATCGAGGTACATGTTCTTACCACTTATGAGCTGTAAAGGTCATACATACAACTTATGAGCATAGCTGCTGAACATTTACATACCACTTATGAGCTGAAATTGTTCCGTGTATGAAAAATACTCTGTACCTTGTAAAAAGAAGGATACAAACCATTTATGCTTGAATAAAACTAATGAACACTATGCATTAATACAGAGCTCTGTAGCAGAAAACAGAACAAAGTATGTTGTAGAAGCCTACCGAGGTATTACCATATAAGCTCTGTAGATCAATGCACACACGGGTAGTTCTGTAGCTTACCGAGGTACAAACAATTTATGAGCTCTGTATCAGCCTATCGAGGTACATGTACATACCACTTATGAGCTCTGTAGCAGCCTACCGAGGTACATTTACATACAACTTATGAGCTCTATAGCTGCCTACCGAGGTACATTTACATACCACTTATGAGCTCTGTAGCAGCCTACCGAGGTACAAACCATTTATGAGCTCTGTAGCAGCCTACCGAGGTACATACCACGTATGAGCTCTGTAGCAGCCTACCGAGGTACATACCACTTATGAGCTCTGTAGCAGCCTACCGAGGTACATGTACATACCATTTATGAGCTCTGTAGAAGCCTACCGAGGTACATGTACATACCACGTATAAGCTCTGTAGCAGCCTACCGAGGTACAAACCACTTATGAGCTCTGTAGCAGCCTACCGAGGTACATACCACGTATGAGCTCTGTATCAGCCTACCGAGGTACATACCACTTATGAGCTCTGTAGCAGCCTACCAGCACAACAAATTTTCTTACTCTCGACTCATTGGGTAAAATTGCTTGGAGTTGGTAACATTTTTGGTTACCCACTAGTGGTTACACCCTGGATGCGATTTCTTGGGTCTGTGCTTTATCTATGACGTTGTGTAACAATACTTTGTGATGTTATCTTCTGTCATGAGTGTTGTCTCAATCAATAACAGGAATAATGTTATTTGCAACAGAAACAGATGGTTTTCCAGATATGATATGAACGTTGTGGGAGAAGAAGGACCGTAAGTTGTGGTAGTTGGTTATTATGTTTAACTCAGTAAGATAAGTCTCCTGTCGTTATACAATTTGAAAATTAACGTTCGAGTTATATAAACACGAAAACAAACCATCACTCGTTGGGGAACCTTTATATATTGTCCATTTTCTAGGTAAAGAAAAAGCCAAATATAATAAACATTGTAATATCATGTTTTAATTAAATTGCTTATTTATTTTAACAAGCACAGGAAAAATAATTGAAACGAAACAATGTATCAGTGAACGATACTAATCCCCGGATTGCTGTTTAAGTTGGGAGATGGCATAATCTTAGCATTCAAGTGAACTTGACCTTTGAACATCAGGAGCCATTAAAAGTGAAGATTTTTAACAGTAGCCTTGACCTATCACCTTCTAACGTGAGACGTACCATAAATGGTGTACATGACAACTCGAAGTTATTGCATTCGAACAAAATTTCTATTTTTAGTGTAACGGTGACCTTGACTGTTGACTTTCCGACCTGAAAATCTATAGCAAGTCCCTTCGGTAAGGAAGCACTGTATGACGTTTGAGTGTAATCGGCCCAAGGGACACGAGTTGGAGCACATTAACCAAATTTTTATTTATAGCAACGGTGACCATGACCTTGGACCTTTGACACTTGGACCTGAAAAGCACTCCCAAGCAAGCATCATAAGTAAGGATGCAATGTATGAAGTTGAAGCGTAATTCGCCAAAGAGAGAGTGAGGAAACAGAATTTATATTTATAGCAATGCTGACCTTGATTAGGGGGGGGGGGGGGGGTAATAATTCTTGCAATATTTCAAGATTTGACATAATATCTCATCATCATGAAGAATACAACTCCTGGAGCCAGATAAATCAACATCAAAATCAACTAAATTTTAGTAACAAGCACAGAGGCAAAGTATTGCAACATAGATGTAGAGCACTAAATTTGGCAGCAATACTTTGCCATCCACAAATGTAGTGGTACATGCATATAAGCTAAAAGTCATCATTCTATGTTTTCATCAACTAAAAGATAAGGTACAAACAAAGTTTGTCTTTGACCATGGTCAAAATGTATGTACAGAGAAATTATGTAGACTCATTCAGCAGTGACAAACACGTTCTGTTTGGACACATACCAACCATATTTTACTACACTGAAGGAGAGAGCTGAAATATTTAACTCTTTCATTCCGCCATTGTATAGATGAAAAGTCCAGAAACTACACCCCAGAGCAGCAAAAGAAACAAATCACATCTCAAAAACAAAAGAAACATTCATTCTTTGAAATATATGGATAAAAAGATAACAAGAGTCTCAGAAGCTCAATGGGCCTGAATCTCACACTTGTAATCTTAAAAGTGGACTAGACCAAAATAAAACTACATATAAAATATCACTATTTGATTCAAAAGACTCTATGAAAAGATTTAAACATATAGGACCAGTGACCTTAAAAGTTGAACAAGGGCATTAAATTTAACACACTTTATAGCTTTTCATCCCAGCATACTTCTAAACTTTTGGTTATTCTTAAGAAGTCATCAAAAATTCATTAACACAGGCTTCTGGCTATATATTATCAACTTAAGCCTTGTGGTTATTCAGAAGTTGTTTGAAATAAAATTTGATGGACGATGGAGGCCGCACCTTGGCATACACTCAATTGGCACTTCTGACACAAGTTCAGCTCAAAACAAACACATTTCAGTTTTTCTGTTTCAAAATCGTTTTTGTCCTTCTTTTTTCCTGTGTGATCCAATTGTGTATAGTGTTTTTTTTTAATATTTTTCCATCCCAGTGGCTGTAGACAACTGTATTTGTTGATTGCTTTCATACAGTCCTCGTGCTTCAACTCCGTTTGTAAGTTTATCTTTTCCTGAAATTCTCTGCCAAGAGTGTCACTCTGACACGTGGACAATTTGACCTTCTCTGTAATGGCAAAAACATTTTTAAAAAAAGCCCAAATCATTTTACAATATACTGTATGTACCAATTCTTGTTCAAATCATACCACATCTAAATTTCGACCAATCAGAAGCCTCCATTTAGTTACCATGGCATCCAAGCTTTTTGAAAATGTTACCATTATGTTCTAATTTTTGTTGATATCAGAAAATATCTTAATTTTGACCAATCAGAAGTCAGGAAATGACGGTGATTGTATTATACTATGTAAACAACAAAGAAGTGTAGAAGTCACCTAATTACAGACAGGATCGATATCGATGTTGATACTTCTATGGATTTAAGTGACATTTCACTGTAATGTACACGTGATTCAACATTCTATATTTATTGTGTTATTTTTCAATATAGAGACTCTGCATACAAAAGTTCTCTAATGGGCAGTGTCGTTCATTGCAACAAGGTAAAATAAACAAATATTTCCCAAGTAATTGTTTACCTTTCACTGAATGTGTGAGCTACAAAGATTTTGTGAAATTAATACCCTTAATTTATATACTCACTATGATCATGACACATATTGTATCTGATTCGCAAATAGTGCTAATATTGTTGTACATACCTATTTGAATGATGATAAACTGAAAATGTAACTCAATCTGCGTGTAGACTTTGTCAACATGCCGATTTGTTAGATCCAAGCGGATGTGAGCTTAACTTTTGGCCCTCGTAAATACGTGGGCTATTTAGTATGGAACTGTAATTGAATCGTATGTAATGTATTTCATGTTTTAGGTTTTTTTATTTCTTCCTTCACCGAATAAACGTGATTGATCAACGAACCTGAGATGTGTAATCGTTCCCCTTGAAAACACGACTATTACATTTGGTTGATCGATCGATTGATTGATTAATTATCCATTGTCATTTCTAATGAAAATACAAAGAACAAAATATTGTGATATGTAAAGCAATAACATCAGGGTTATAGAAGAAGTAACATTCCAGATTATAGATCGCATGTAAAAGACTAACATCCGGATTATAGAAGCAGTCACATTTCTGATTATAGATCGCATGTAAAAGAGTAACATCCGGATTACAGAAGCAGTAACATTCAAGATTATAGATCGCATGTAAATAACATCCGGATTATAGAAGAAGTAACATTCCAGAATGTAGATCGCATGTAAAAGAGTAACATCCGGATTACAGAAGCAGTAACATTCCATATTATAGATCGCATGTAAATAACATCCGGATTACAAAAGCAGTCACATTCCAGATTATAGATCGCATGTAAAAGAGTAACATCCGGATTATAGAAGTAGTAACATTCCAGATTATAGATCGCATGTAAAAGAGTAACATCCGGATTATAGAAGCAGTAACATTCCAGATTATAGATCACATGTAAATAACATCCGGATTATAGAAGAAGTAACATTCCAGATTATAGATCGCATGTAAAAGAGTAACATCCGGATTATAGAAGTAGTAACATTCCAGATTATAGATCGCATGTAAAAGAGTAACATCCGGATTATAGAAGTAGTAACATTCCAGATTATAGATCACATGTAAATAACATCCGGATTATAGAAGAAGTAACATTCCAGATTATAGATCGCATGTAAAAGATTAACATCCGGGTTATAGAAGTAGTAACATTCCATATTATAGATCGCATTTAAAGCAATAACATCTGCACCAATATTTTACTATATATAGATCTGTATAGGTAGTTTAGGAGGTACATACATTTCTATACACTTTTGTCAGAAATGTGATATGTTGTTTACATTAGCATGTCGCCGGTGTTGTTTTATGTCTTTCAGGATGATATTTCTGCATTATGTGGACAACTATTTAGACAGTCTAGGATCTAGTTTTACAAAGAGTTTACATGTGGTCATGTGAAGGCGTTCCGAGTAGAAAACTGCTGAAATGTAAGTAGCTTGTTTCCATGACAATTTTGTTGATTTTAAGACAGTTGTTCGGAAATAAAAAGTTGTACTGTTAGGTTGTAATAAGTAGTATTTTTGCATTTTTAGCATTTTATGTGTTGGTAACCATGGCAATCACATGTAAGAGATCAGAGGAGTTTTGATTGACACAATTTTTGTTCCTCTGCTATTAATAAAATTGTTATGTACAAAGGAAATGTATAAATATATATACATGCAAGGATGTATTATTTGATAAGCAAAATGCTATGCTAGTATTTCTTTAACATGGCCAATAATTTCGGGAAAAATGCGAATTAACTGTTTCCTTCTGCCATTACACACCCTCTCCCACCCAACAACACACACACATACACAGACACGCACACACACACACACACACACACACACATACACACACACACTCTCCCACCCAACACACACACAAACACACACACACACACATACGCGCGCGCACAGGAAGAAGCAAAGTGAGGTATATCGAAATTAGCGATGGGAGTGGAACGAATTTCTGATTAATCTGTCTTAAACTATCGCCAAAACTTGAGCGGTACATAGATTAAATGTTATTCTGAAATTTGAGAATTTGAATTTTCACATACATTGTGAGACACAAATGTGTCATGTCATGTCGTGGTATAGACAAACTGAGGTACACACCAAAATCCATTATAATCCAATCCAGCTTAGTTACATATAACATAGTACATATAACTCACCTCACTTTAACGAATTCCTGTTAACAAACACAATGTAGTAATACCAGTCCAGCACAGCGAGGTACATGGAAATTATTCATTTATCTAACAGGTTTAACGTCCGCTATTACGGCCTTTCAGGTTTTCAATATTTAAGGAAACGCGATAAATTTGAAAAGCAGATTATTATGCATATAAACAATGCTTGTACTCAACTTACACAGTCAATAAATATAAATTCATTAATATAGGTGTTCCATGCTTGTTCATTTTAAAGTTCAAGCAAAAGAGGAGACGCTTACGAATACATTTGTAAACGAACGGAAGAAATTGGAAAAAAACCAATAAAAAATTAACAGAGTAACGCATCCTATTCATGTAAATAGTTATATATTTTACATACAATATGCAATGATAAAATGCGACATAATTCATAAAGTTGTAATTTTCATTACATCAGTTTTTTGCGGTCTCTCACAGGATCGTATAAGACGACGATGACACCACGGAGTCCATGTTTATCACATTGGTATAGGTGGTATGTCGGCGTGTGTCAGTGAAGCCATGAACCACGCAGTGCAAAATGTTGATCATCCTTCGTTCACTTTTTGGAAGTGCCGATTTCATGTTAATTCAAATTTGTTTCGATATGCACACAAAGTTTATGTTAACTGATATACTACCCAGCTTAGTGTGTTGATATCATGTGTTTTCTCACATGATTGTGATCAGTAATAACAACGCTCCAATATAAAAAGCTGACTTTATTTATTCATTTATTAAACAAGTTTAACGTCGCTATTACGGCCTTTTGACCTTCATCATTTTAGGCGACGCTTACGAAAAGATTTATGAACGAACGGAAGAAATTGGCTAAGCTTGTCCGCTAAAAAAGAGAAAACGCCATTGGCATGTATATGGTGTACTTTCAAGTGACATCTTTCAATTACATTACGTTGATATGTATTTACAAACTCCAAATCGTATGTCAAGTATCCACTTCAAGAATTATTTTGACGAACAAACTTTTTCCGTGAAGTACTTCATCCAAATAAAATCAGCCGCCGTTGTTGTTGGCTTAAAAAAAGGAACTGAGCAATTTCACTTGGTCAATAGATAACATTAACAAATAAAACACGCCCTTTTGAAAAGTAAAATTACTCCATTCCTATTTCAGTAATTGTCTTAGATATGTTGATGCATATGTAAAAATTATTTTGAAAACAATTTCATTGTAATAACCTATTTAGATAAAAAATGATATTGGAAATGACTTTTACTGTCCTGTAGATCAAAACTGGGCGGACAGCACATATCCTAAATGGCGTTTATTGAAATATGAGACACGTAAAAAATATGTCATTGTTATTATTTAACATAAATGTATTACGTTATCGTTCATTTTACATATTTGTCTTTATTCTTCCTTCATGTTTTTATACTTTTCTTAATTTATTTTTTTAAAACTTAGTTCATATGTAGGAAGAAAAACTATAAACATAACGAAATTGTCATTTTCTCACAAAACGACGTTTTCATTTTCTTTTGTTTTCACGGTGTGATGTACTGATAGCCGTTTGATAAGATGACGTAACTAAGGGGTGGGATTGCTAAGGAGTCCGCTATCTTGGATTTCCTTAGCAACGGAAATGCAAATTGACACGCTTAACAACCCTATAAACCTACGGCCCCTCATCAACGTCATCTCATTATCGCGAAGTGTGTGACGTCATCACTCATCGAGTTATCGCCCATTATCTCCCCTCTTCTGCTTGTCCTGTTTCAGGCATTGTAATTCGACAGACGGGTTGGTTTTGACGACGTCATGTTTATGTACAGTTTTTGGACTGTACCGTAGAGTGTATGCATCCTTTTCTACAACGGAAGATGGCTTGTATGGCGTGTTTTGTTGGTATTTTGCATGAAAGAGTTTTTAATATTTTTTATTGACAAAATTTCACCACTTAAGAATTTTTATTTACTGCCATTGTTTGCTCCTGTTTTATAGAATATCACCGAATACTGTGAAAGTTCAAATTACACATTTTGAGGCCAAAAATGTTTTTTTTTTCTAAAAGTAAAGCTTTGCAAAAAAGAAATGTTCGATGCAAATGTTTTTGTATGTCAAATTGTTTTTTAAAAACACTATTTTTGGCAGTGTAAAATGTAAGACAATAATATTTTGTAAGTGAAAATTGCTGCTGTTTTGCTACTGTTTTGCTGCTGTTTGCCTCTAAGTCTATTCGCTTCCTCAGTCAGCAAACGTGCATAAGATATTGCAAGAATGTTTTAAAACGTTGAATAGACTTATCAGGTTGTGCTTCTCCGAGACTGTACTCATCAGTTATATGCTAATAGACATACACACATAGTACCATTTTGTGCGTCAACGAAAACATAGATGTCAATCAGATTTCGACCAAGAAAGTCTACAACCAATCGGATTTCGAGCAATCAGTTTTCCGACAACAAAAGTCTACATCCAATCGGATTTCGACACAGAAACATGACACAGAATTTAGCAAACAAAATTGATGACAACATGTATCATACCTCACAATTCACAGTGGCCCTAACTCATGTGTCCGTAAGAAGTCATTGAGGCGGCATTACAACTTATGTTGTAGATAGTTTCGTTAAAAAAGTTCTATTTGACCTTTAAAAATGCACCAGGAAACAATGATTCGATTGGTCATCGATAATATCCTGTTTAATAATGGTTCTTTACAGTTTCCTGACAATTGTGAACAACCCGAGGAACCCGAAGCCATCATTAGAATATCACCGTATACTGGGAAAGTTCAAATTACACATTTTGAGGCCAAAAATGTTTTTTTTTCTAAAAGTAAAGCTTTGCAAAAAAGAAATGTAAGATGCAAATGTTTTTGTATGTCAAATTGTTTTTTAAAAACACTATTTTTGGCAGTGTAAAATGTAAGACAACAATATTTTGTAAGTAAAAATTGCAAACAACATCAGACAGCAGCAAACAAAAGCAAACATCTGCAATACATCAGTAAACAGCAGCAAAACAGCAGCAGCGAAGAGCAGCAAAACAGCAGCAGACAGCAGAAAAACAGACGCAAACCATAGTAAACAACAGCATCAAAGCAGCAAACAGCAGCAGACAGCAGTAAAACAGACGCAAACCATAGTAAACAATAGCATAAAAGCAGCAAACAGCAGCAAAACAGCAGCAGCGAAGAGAAGCAAAACAGCAGCAGACAGCAGCAAACAATAACAAACAACAGAAAACATCAGTAAACAGCATCAAAACAGTAGCGGAATAGCAGCATACAACAGTAAAACATAAGAGGACAAACCTGAAACACGGCAAACAGGACAGGGGAGACAATTAGTGACGGGGCGATAGCTCGGTGATGGTGTCACACACTCCGTCATGATTGGATGACGTTCATGAGGGGCCGTAGGTTTATGGGGTTGCTAAGTACGCCAACTTTGATTTCCGTTGCTAAGGAAATCGAAGATGGCGGGTTCCATAGCAACCATATCCCTCAATAACGTCAACTCATCAGTCGTTCATGCATGACATGCACGATGTCGTTTTCAATAGAACGCAAAAATTCACGTGCACAGCGAGCGTCGACAAACCCATTCACGGATTGTCGCGCTATAAGGGCCAGAACACTCATGGAGGTCGTTCAGTGTTGTATGTTTGATAATGAAAAATGATTGATATACAGTGATCAATACACTCGTAGCAGCTGTTTAGCGTCTTTTACAAATGGATTTTGTACTTTTGCATTCTCTATGTTTAACTTAAATAGTCTTTTGAATTCCTGCGTGAAATATAAGGTAAAATAACGCAAAAATATCCTTTAATGGTATCCATGACTTTTAATAAATACAGAGAAATCAGCTTCGTCAATAGTAGACTAACTACTGTCTCTCAAAGGTATAAATAGTTTGGGATCTTGACCAAGTTTCCAGCTATGGGGAGATAAGCTAGTGTAAGCAAGATTTAAGGGCTGGCAGTCACATTATAACAAACAGATTTGGCAAATTTCCAGCCGAATATCGGTCACGAATCCCCCTCCTGCATTACCCCCTCAGCCCCTAACACACAGGTCCATTTCCCTCCGTATTCCGTGCTATCGGTCTACCTTGCTCGCTCCTAGCTCACATTTCACAATCCTTCTCTCGGCTGATGTAATTCTATCCCCGATAACTGACTACTGTGTGTACTTTATAAAACTTTGGCGGGAAACTTCCACAATAGTACGAACGCTTCAGTAGTGAACAGTACGGTTTTGCAGGATGGCAGCGACAACGAACAGCGCTTCTAATGGGATCTCAATTCTTGACCTTATCCTGAAAAAGAAGCAAGGATCGGCCCTTACTAAGGAAGAGATTGAGTATTTTGTGCAGGGAGTTGTTGATGATGCTATATCTAAAGAACAGCTTGGTAAGTATTGCGTTGTGCCGATACTTAACCTGTGTAGCCTAGATTTACGGATGCTGCACATGTGGTCCATGTTCTGCACATTTATCAAGATGTGGCGTCTAGGTCAATTAAAGTCAAATTCCTGTACACGTGTTTTGTTTAATACGGCCCTAGTTAGTACATAGGTCTATAACTTGATGCGCTTTTTCACGTTTTGTAGCGTTTTAATACATGTACATTTCAGTCAGAGTAAGGGCGCTGATATGCCTGGTCATGTGCTAGCTGTAGGGATACATTTACAGTTAATATTTTCTTGACTGTGGCAAAAAGGACAAAATGGTGATGTAGTGGGTGGATTGGTATACGATTTGTTGAACAAATATTTTGAGATTAAATCTAAACTAGCGTTCTTTCTAAAATGTGTAAAATGTGTCATCACTTCACCATATCAGCTATAGATGTTATATACACCGGTCACCGGGTAAGGTGTCCTGACCGCTATATCTGTTATATACACTGGTCACCGGGTAAGGTGTCCTGACCGCTATATCTGTTAGATACACCGGTCACCGGGTAAGGTGTCCTGACCGCTATATTTGACATATATACTGGTCACAGAGTAAGGTGT
Organism: Ylistrum balloti; assembly: GCF_031769215.1. Taxonomy (NCBI): domain Eukaryota; kingdom Metazoa; phylum Mollusca; class Bivalvia; order Pectinida; family Pectinidae; genus Ylistrum; species Ylistrum balloti. Next base: position 212,963 of record NW_026782134.1, on the reverse strand, counting down.
CCTGACCGCTATATTTGACATATACACCGGTCACCGGGTAAGGTGTCCTGACCGCTATATCTGACATATACACCGGGCACACTGTAAGGTGTCCTGACAGCTATATCTGACATATACACCGGTCACAGAGTAAGGTGTCCTGACAGCTATATCTGACATATACACCGGTCACCGGGTAAGGTGTCCTGACCGCTATATCTGACATATACACCGGTCACCGGGTAAGGTGTCCTGACCGCTATATTTGACATATATACTGGTCACAGAGTAAGGTGTCCTGACCGCTATATTTGACATATACACCGGTCACCGGGTAAGGTGTCCTGACCGCTATATCTGACATATACACCGGTCACCGGGTAAGGTGTCCTGACCGCTATATCTGTTATATACACCGGTCACCGGGTAAGGTGTCCTGACCGCTATATCTGTTATATACACCGGTCACCGGGTAAGGTGTCCTGACCGCTATATCTGATATATACACCGGGCACACTGTAAGGTGTCCTGACCGCTATATCTGATATATAAGGTAAATTATGAAATTAATTACAAAATTATAGAAAAATATAAAATTTTAAAATCGGATTTAAATTTCTTTCCGGTATATATAACTTGATCATAACATCATATGCATTGTCTTTAGCCCTTCGGTCGGACCATGTCTGAGGATTAATTAAAATTAAGTTAGAATAACATGACACCTCGCTTTTCACTACAGACATGTTAGTGTTACGTCATTTCATACATCAATGACGTCACAACGGTTCAATACCTGTATCACTATGCAATTATTGATTGTATATTATGTTTATCCAAGAAAAGTGATATTCACGGAGACTGTGGTTTTGCTTTTCCAGCTTTCGCGTTAGCTTGCCACGCTAAGGATTTCCGCCTCAAGAGTATCTACTAACATTAAATATGTGTATTGTATGATAACCAGAAAAACATGCCTACAGCTTTAGTGTTGTCGCTTGCCTGCTGACGATTCTTGATCATGATCAACATCAACTTCGGATTCGAGCACATACAAGTAAGCCTGTTCCGGCACATACATTTCCAAAACGTATGTAAAATATAGGTAATAATTTGCATGTCCTTAGAAATACGGTCATATAAATTGCATATGAATTGCACGAAATGCCAAAAAAAATTATTAAATGTTCACAAAATGATTTTACTGTCTCAATAGTGCCCGCCAAATTATATTTTCGTTTTCTTGCTTCCTCGTAACTATACCAGGTCATTATACCTCATTTCTGGGAGGACATTGTGAGGACACCTATGTAAAAATATGTGTCCACAAATGATGTCTTATCAAATGAAAACTGACCCAGATTGTGTGGTTGAGGAGTAATATATATTTGCTACTATCATGTTGTTGTTGGAAATCGGTGTTCCCGGTATATCTTTGTAAAAATCCCCACAGTTATGGTGAAGTCAGACAGACTGACAGACAGACAGACAGACAGACAGAGAGAGACAGACAAACAGATGAAGTTTTCCACTAAATCCATTGGCTAAATTTCAGCAGTTTGGACTTGTTCATTTTGCTGGGGTCATGGCGATCTCTTTTGTAATGAATGAAAGTTAATTAGTCGTTGCGTGCCTTTGTCTAAGAACCTGTGATATATTAACTCGCTCTTCTTCTTGGTAATATAGACCAAATTAATTTAGAAAACGATGCATAAATAGTTCTGAAAGACGAGTCAGTAACACACTTGAGATTTTGAAAAAGACGTATTAGATATATTTAAGTGGATACATTTTTGGAAAAAAAAATATTCGAATAAAGGAAATTCAGTGACTTTTCTTTTAATATTAGATTTTATGAAACGGGTCTAGAAGTTTTTTGCGAGACTTGACGAGCAAATATTATAACTTAGAGACAAGTTTCATAAAATCTCATATGAAATGAAAACAAATTAAAGGTCCTTATGATTATATACCTCAGAAATGTCACGTTTCGGCAGGTTTAATGTAAAAAATGTTTAAACACGTATTATGTCATCATAATCGATAACACTCCAGGACATGTTAAGGTAATGACATATACGCAAAAAGATTGGTATTACATTGGCGAATTCACTGTATAACGATAAGATCACGTGATTTCAACAAATATTTCCAATCCCAAGATTTAAATTAATGATTCTGGATTCTAACAACCGACGAACGGTTTGTGGTGAACAGTCTCGCGGTCTTTACATTTATGAGGACTGGTGTTTGGATATCAGGTTTAAACAACAATTAGATTGATAGACATGTATGTAGCGACCCTATCCAAACATTTCTACCTTTAAAATTCTCATTCATTGGAATGACATGTACAGTTGTACCGATAACACCTTTCCTTGACCGTGTTGTTAAGCAGTGATAGTATTATTTGCACACTAGGCTAGTTACGTGTATAAAAGGATCTAATCTTATCGAATTGCCACAAAAGATGTTATGTAACGTAGTTTTATAAATGAACGAGCAGATATAATTCCCGCCCTGTGATGTATAAAACGCCAGCCGCAGTTATTCGAAAAGTGCACTTGTCTTCCTTCAATGCATATAAATAAAAGTTCCCAGAACTCCTTATCTGTCAGACTTATGTAAATGGTGACTCAGTATTAAGGTATATCTGTGTTTAAATGTTTAGTGCCAAGCAGTCCTTAAAACGTAAAATTTTCGTGGAGCGGCGTAGTTTTCGTTTTGATACCGAAAGTGTGACGAAAACATTCCATTTATCACCAATAAACATGTTTTCGAGAAAAGTTTTCAAACTGGATGCATGATGATCAGTTTTCTAAAATATCTTTTTGTGAATGGTAGGAATTCATGAGTACGTTCTACCCATACAGTTTTCCCGACTTTTTTTTTACAAGAGCTAGAAGTTCTGTACATTGTGCTAGTGATATTGCTGTTATAGAGAAAGAAAACATCGAACATCAAAACTCACGAACTTTGTCTATATGTCTAAATGTTTTTACGACGAGACGAACATATGCATTGTATATATGTCGACTTGTACTAACCTAGGGGTCACATAAGGTTCCATCATACCGTTATGTTATGTCTGATTAGTGCGCTGCTGAGGACTGGTTGTACATTGTTATGTCGGATTTTTATGGAACATTTTTATATGCTGTATTTAAATTTTGTCAGACCATCTGTCGTCGTGATCACGCGGCTTGTTTACTATCAAATGGATCGCAAATTTGCTGTAATCTTACATTTATCTTAAAAGTTTAGAATAAGAATTCTAGTGTTCCGCTATTTTTAGCATATATATGCATGTATCCGTGAAACAATGCTACGGTATATATGGTTAAGATAAGGTTCACAAAGTCGTGAAATTTTATAGATACAATCATAAAAGGACAACACATTTCGCCAAAATTCTCGAAAATAAACGGATGAAACTATTTTCAAGATAACGATTTATTAAGAAAGGTCTGGAGCCTGAATTATCCAGGCGAAGCTGGTACATTAGAATTCATAATATATGCAGTTGTGTAGTTGTGAAATCTAAAGCACTATTGTAAGCTCTTTGATGATCTACCGCTATACATCTGGAATCAGACGCAAAAAAAAATATGGCAATGTTTCTGTTTGCCCCTGTTGACACACCAGATCAAGACGTTACGCAGCTGACTCAACTTGACCAGAGACTCGTGTTAATTTCGATCCGACCGAACTGGCGTACCTTACCTATGTTTTATATTTGATACAATATCTTTAATCTTGATTCAGTGGACCATATTTTTTCATCGTGCACATTTTTCTGGCAGACAAAATGTATTCAACAACATTTTATTTGAACAGTATATCATCCATGACGACATCAACTTCATACTTTAAGGGTATCTATAGCAAGGGTGCCTTATTGTTGAAACATGTGATGGAGTTATTTATTAACGATATAACAATAATGGATTTTCACTGAGTGTTTTTCGCGATATTTAAGCGGAGACTGGTAACAATCTATTGGTGTAACATAAAACTTTGTGCACGTGCGCACGGCCTGTAACTGAAGGTTGGTTGTCACTTTGTGTTAACGATCTTTCTACATGTGTATGTTACATATACTTTGTTTTTGTCTGGTTTCATACCTGAAACACGTGCAATGTTATCAATCGCTTAGTTTAAAAAGTCACATTTGTGTCATAATTACCACAAATGAAACCTGTAGTTTAAACACACTTAATAGGAAAAATATGTTTAAAGAAACTAAATGGTTAGCCATTCATTTGATAACTGATAAAAAACATCGTAATATTTGTTAAAAATTGTATGTGGTGTAATTTATGTAATATTTGTGTCTTGATAAAGGTACAGGTTGTCTCGAAAATTTTACAGTTCGTTTGCTTGTACTGTTGCTATTACTTCATTATATATATATATACAGCAAATTTGTTCTGTTCATGCTAATCAGGAAGAACGTTTAACATGAAATTTATCAAAACAATTAAAACCTATACATATTATGGGTTTGAAAAAAAAAATCTGAAAAATGTTACTCTTTCTTTTTCTGAAATCGTTGTAACAAAAAGACTACGCTAACTGCTTAAGGTGCTCTTGGTAAGTAGGCAGTTAACACTGCTCGATAAAGTAAGTAGGCAGTTACCACGGCTCGATAAAGTAAGTAGGCAGTTACCACGGCTCGATAAAGTAATTATACAGTTACCACGGCTCGATAAAGTAAGTAGGCAGTTACCACGGCTCGATAAAGTAATTATACAGTTACCACGGCTCGATAAAGTAAGTAGGCAGTTACCACGGCTCGATAAAATAAGTAGGCAGTTACCACGGCTCGATAAAGTATATAGACAGTTACCACGGCTCGATAAAGTAAGTAGGCAGTTACCACGGCTCGATAAAGTAAGTAGGCAGTTACCACGGCTCGATAAAGTATATAGACAGTTACCACGGCTCGATACAGTAAGTAGGCAGTTACTCGATAAAGTAAGTACAGATACCACGGCTCGATAAAGTATATACCACGGCTCGATAAAGTATAAAGTAGGCAGTATACCACGGCTCGATAAAATATATAGACAGTTACCACGGCTCGATAAAGTAAGTAGGCAGATACCACGGCTCGATAAAGTATAAAGACAGTTACCACGGCTCGATAAAGTAAGTAGGCAGTTACCACGGCTCGATAAAGTAAGTAGGCAGTTACCACGGCTCGATAAAGTATATAGACAGTTACCACGGCTCGATAAAGAAAGTAGGCAGTTACAACGGCTCGATAAAGTATATAGACAGTTACCACGGTTCGATAAAGAAAGTAGGCAGTTACCACGGCTCGATAAAGTAAGTAGGCAGTTACCACGGCTCGATAAAATATATAGACAGTTACCACGGCTCGATAAAGTATATAGACAGTTACCACGGCTCGATAAAGTAAGTATGCAGATACCACGGCTCGATAAAGTATAAAGACAGTTACCACGGCTCGATAAAGTAAGTAGGCAGTTACCACGGCTCGATAAAGTATAATGACAGTTACCACGGCTCGATAAAGTAAGTAGGCAGTTACCACGGCTCGATAAAGTAAGTAGGCAGTTACCACGGCTCGATAAAGTAAGTAGGCAGTTACCACGGCTCGATAAAGTAATTAGACAGTTACCACGGCTCGATAAAGTAAGTAGGCAGTTACCACGGCTCGATAAAGTATATAGACAGTTACCACGGCTCGATAAAGTAAGTAGGCAGATACCACGGCTCGATAAAGTATAAAGACAGTTACCACGGCTCGATAAACTAAGTAGGCAGTTACCACGGCTCGATAAAGTATGAAGACAGTTACCACGGCTCGATAAAGTAAGTAGGCAGTTACCACAGCTCTATAAAGTATATAGACAGTTACCACGGCTCGATAAAGTAGGTAGGCATTTACCTAGGCTCGATAAAGTATATAGACAGTTACCACGGCTCGATAAAGTAAGTAGGCAGATCCCTCGGCTCGATAAAGTATATAGACAGTTACCACGGCTCGATAAAGTAAGTAGGCAGTTACCACAGCTCTATAAAGTATATAGACAGTTACCACGGCAGTACCACGGCTCGATAAAGTATCGGCTCGATAAAGTAAGTAGGCAGTTACCACGGCTCGATAAAGTAAGTAGGCAGATACCACGGCTCGATTAAGTATAAAGACAGTTACCACAGCTCGATAAAGTAAGTAGGCAGTTAGGACGGCTATAGTAGGCAGTTTACCACAGCTCGATAAAGTAAGTAGGCAGTTACCACGGCTCGATAAAGTATATAGACAGTTACCACGGCTCGATAAAGTAAGTAGGCAGTTACCACGGCTCGATAAAGTAAGTAGGCAGTTACCACGGCTCGATAAAGTATATAGACAGTTACCACGGCTCGATAAAGTAAGTAGGCAGTTACCACGGCTCGATAAAGTAAGTAGGCAGTTACCACGGCTCGATAAAGTAAGTAGGCAGATACCACGGCTCGATAAAGTATATAGACAGTTACCACGGCTCGATAAAGTATAAAGACAGTTACCACGGCTCGATAAAGTATATAGACAGTTACCACGGCTCGATAAAGTAAGTAGGCAGTTACCACGGCTCGATAAAGTATATAGACAGTTACCACGGCTCGATAAAGTAAGTAGGCAGTTACCACGGCTCGATAAAGTATAAAGACAGTTACCACGGCTCGATAAAGTAAGTAAGCAGTTACCACGGCTCGATAAAGTAAGTAGGCAGTTACCCCCCCCCCTCCCCTCCCCAAGGATTGTACAAAAGAGGCACAATTAAATAGCACTCTTAAATAGGAATTTGTATCGAAAACTAAACTGAATATGTCTGCGTCAAACATACGTTTCTAGAGTAATGTGGAAGTCACGATAGAGAAAATAATAATAATAAAAAAAGAAAAAATCATTTAGTCTCGGGGTAAGTTAGAATTAATGTTATCTGGATGCAAGCTCCAGTAATAAAAAAAGGTTTTAGATTTGATTTATGATATTTCTACTATAACAATAAGGTTTTTCAGTAAATTTAATATTCAACCATACATGACATAAAAAAACCCTGATGGTACAATGTATGGGTATGTAACGTAGGACAAGCGCCGGATTTAGGTGTTCAGAATTGAAAGCATGAACGCATAGCAATTGTACTGGAAAATATTTACAGTTTATTTAATACAAATACCAATCCACACTAAAGCAGGTTCACACTCACTCTCACTTCCACTAACCAGCACATAAAGTTCGAAATATGAGTTCAACACAGTAAACACATAAAGTTCACCTTCCCATTTACAAGAATTCAAGCATGTAGCTGTACCTTAGCACAACACTCGTTCCCATGCAATATCCCTCGCGCGTGTCACTTGGGATGACTTCAACAAGCCTTCCTCACAACTAGTGGGCTACACTCATTTGCTACACAATTGGAAATGGCTTCCGTTTCCAGATCCCATACTAACAGTTGACATGTTGTAAAATGTCCCTTCTGCTCCTTGACCCGCCCGTAGTTAGCATCCAACTTCCTGTGGCTGACCTCGGTCTCTGACCGGCCCTGTTGCCGAAGCGGTGGTTGTTACTGGGTCCCGATGGATTATAATAGGGAATCACTCAGTTATGGAAAGCTTCAACAAAAATGCACACAATCATTCACACCAATATCCTCCATACATATGATGATATAACTTTAATATAACATCAAATGTACCTTTACACGTTAAACCCCTATTCATATGATAATAAATACACCATATTGCATTAAAATAAAGACATCGTCACGTGACGGTCCATTTTACACTATCAAATATTCAAACAATATAACGCATATGGCGTCTACAGACTGCCATACTTTATTTTATACCGGCGTCACGTTCCAACCTAGTTTTACCTGTTTATGGACATTTGTACAAAATGTTACCATTTACGTTCTTCAATATACTGCATTTAACATATAATAATCACTACAATATATCTTCCCAAAAACTAGACATGGCAATACTAATATATACTAAAAGGATAAAGAAACGCAGGGTGAACTTTAAACCAGAAATTAAGTATGATATCGGGCTTCATTTAAAACGAAATTTTGTATACTTACAGATAAATTAAAGCTTAAAAATTTCCAAAGTCAGTATTTTGCATCTGACAATTGGTTTAGAGGTACTAACGATTAAATTGAATGGACCCATAGGATTTTGAAATTGAAATTGAACCGAGTCATCAATATCTTGTGTGTCATTGCCATCAATAACAATCAATTGTGATTTTAACCGGTGTGAGATTCCTCCCCACACCATTACTGAATCGCCCCCAAACCTATCCCTCTCTACAACGCAAGCGTCCGTAAAACGTTCGCCACGACGTCGGTAGACACGTTGACGGCCGTCAGATCGATAAAGACAGAATCCGTGAAGAAAACTTGTCTCCACTGCCTCAGTGGAAACCGTCGTGGAGCATGTGCAGCGACCCAGGACATACGACGCTGACGTCGAGCAGGGGTAAGGTGTGGACCTACGTAGGGGCGACGTGCTCTTACACCAACTTCTCGTAATCGATTCCTTACAGTTTTTGAACTTATAGGACGCCTATGATTTCCACGAACATTAAGTGCACTCTCAACGGCAGTAAGGCGCCGATTACGCACATGAGAGACGACGATATAGCGATCCTGACGTCGTGACGTTACGCGCGGACGTCCTGACCTAGGTCGATCGGCCAATCGCCCAGTTTCCCGAAGACGTCTTACAAGACGTTCTATGGTGGAAAAATTAACACCAAAGTGCCTAGCAACCTGATTTTGCGACTGTCTTTGTATCAGCATCTGAATGGCCTGACTCCTATCAACTTCTGTGAGTCGTGCCATTCTTAAAAAAATCAAATTCTCAATTAATTTTAGAGAAGCAGTTGGTCTGTATAAAGACTAACGAAGAGTGACTTGACCAACGCTGCATGAGATCAGAACAACACGGTGCACGATATCCTTGTTTTTTCCTTCCCCCATTTACCAGAGCTGCGCACTGTACCGTGACTAAATTTTCGATACATGACAAGGTGTAATATGACCTAATTAACTCAATCCACAAAGTTTCACTTTATTTAGAGAACGCGTTTTCAAAATATCGGAATAAATATTACCCTGCGTTTCTTTATCCTTTCAGTATATCAATATACACACACGTTTACAACTCCTAATCAATCGCTGCGCTTGATTGGACCGCACGCAAAGATAAATATATACGCTAGAAATACATTTACCCGGAAAATAAGACACTCAAAAGAACCAAATTAGTGAAATGAAAGATATGTAACAATATTGGTTACTCACCATAGTCCGTATTCCGAGCCTGAATCCATGTTAACCGATAACTCGTCTACAGGTCAAAACTACACAACCATTACTCATGGAATACCTTACCTGTCATCCGCACGTGCACTTCCGCCCTAGCCGTACTAATATTTGTGCCATACAGTAACGAACATACGAACAGATGAAACATAGAAAAACATACGGACAATTACATGCGATCGTGACAGGGTACATGTTGAAATAGTTTAGATTTTGCACGAATCAACTGAAAATCAACATCATTTATAATATGTCATGTGTTTTATTGATTCTCGTTGTAGGTGCCATGTTAATGGCGACAGTTCTGAAAGGTTTAGATGATTTTGAGACGACGTGTCTGACACGTGCAATGATGAACTCTGGTGAAGTCATGTCTTGGCCAGAAAAATGGCGTGGAAAGATTGTGGACAAACACAGTACGGGAGGCGTTGGTGACAAAATCAGCCTCGTTCTGGCCCCAATCTTAGCATCTTGTGGCATGAAGGTAACATCAGTTGTTTATTTATTTATCTATTTATTTATATAAAGGGTTTTACATCCACTATTACGGCCTTTCGGCCTTTCAGCGGACGAACCATCAGTTGTGCACTCGCTCCATTCAAATGAAATTGCGTATGAATACAAAACATTTTATTTAAAAATGAGCAGTATAGAACACATCTTTATACTATACCAGTAGGCCCTGTTAGTTCGGCAACTTAAGTGTCAACTCTACGATACACAAAATGTACACTACTGATAAAACTACCTTATAATTATGATGAATTCGAGAGTAACGGAGCGAGAAATAGAATCTCGATTTCATTCAGAATGCTGAATACATTACCAGAAGGCAGACAATTCTGTAACAGAGTTACCTCTCTGTGTATTCAGATGACTGTTTCAAATAGTAGAGAAATGCATAGAATGGCCTTATCTACAACATGTACGAGGTATACAGTACAAGCGTGATGGACATGCCTGCTGTGTTCAGTCTTTGTGTAGAAGACATGACAGATCTATTCAGTCTTTGTGTAGAAGACATGTGTGATCTATTCGGTCTTTGTGTAGAAAACATGTGTGATCTATTCGGTCTTTGTGTAGAAGACATGTGTGATCTATTCAGTCTTTGTGTAGAAGACATGACTGATCTATTCAGTCTTTGTGTAGAAGACATGACTGATCTATTCAGTCTTTGTGTAGAATACATGACATATCTATTCAGTCTTTGTGTAGAAGACATGTCTGATCTATTCAGTCTTTGTGTAGAAGACATGACAGATTTATTCAGTCTTTGTATAGAAGACATGACAGATCTATTCAGTCTTTGTGTAGAAGACATGTGTGATCTATTCAGTCTTTGTGTAGAAGACATGTGTGATCTATTCAGTCTTTGTGTAGAAGACATGTGTGATCTATTCAGTCTTTGTGTAGAAGACATGACTGATGTGTGCATTGTGAATTTAGGCGTTATGTCTGATATATGTATTCACCTAGTTTCTTGCTAGACCCTTTTACATTGCCTATGTTCATGATATGGGCGACATTACATCAAACAACTTGTACAATGATTCTGTTGCCATTTGTTTTATCTGTTGAATAGTATGGTACCCACTTTAAGTTGCAAAAATTGCGCTAAGATTTTTTTTCCCCCAAATTATAATAGACTAGTCATATTGTGAATTTGTTTGAGTAACGAGAATATTCAATATCTGAATCGATAAAACGAAAGAAAAGACAGATATACACGATGATCTATAAAGAAGTTAATGTCAACGTGTGCGAATAATAAGGAATCGTTACAGTAGTCTACCATACACCATGTAACCAACTGAACACTTGCCCTGTTGATCCAATACCAAAGGGGCAAGGAAAGCAACAACATCTGCTGACTAGTTCTTCAACTGTTACTTCATCTTTGGAAGATGACGGGTATACAACATTTTTGCATTTTCTTCCTTTCCCCACAGGTACCTATGGTGTCGGGCCGGGGACTTGGACACACCGGTGGAACCTTGGACAAGTTAGAATCGATCCCAGGATTCAGCGTTGCCTTTAACACATCCGCCATGAGGAGTATACTGGAGGACGTGGGATGTTGTATTGTTGGTCAGACAGAAACATTAGTACCTGCCGATAAAAAGTTATACGCCACCCGTGACATCACAGGCACAGTGGATAGCGTTGGATTGATATCATGTTAGTGCACGAATACATAGCAGAATATAGTATGTAATGAACCTGTACTCTTACAATGAAAACTATACTAAAAGGATAAAGAAACGCAGGGTGAACTTTAAACCAGAAATTAAGTATGATATCGGGCTTCATTTAAAACGAAATTTTGTATACTTACAAAAAAATTAAAGCTTAAAAATTTCCAAAGTCTGTATTTTGCATATGACATTTGGTTTAGAGGTACTAACGAATAAACTGAATGGACCCATAGGATTTTGAAATTGAAATTGAACTGAGTCATCAATATCTTGTGTGTCCACTGTTTGCTGTGGTCACAGCCCGTATTCTTCTGGTCATAGAGTTCATGAGAGCGTTAATCCGTCTTATGGGGATGTTGTCCCACTCTTCAATCAGAGCTCTGGTCAACTGCTCTCGAGTAGCAGGGGGTGGCTGGCGCTTACGAACCTGTCTATTCAACTGGTCCCAAAGATGCTCAATCGGGGACAAATCAGGGCTATATGGCGGCCAATCTAGTGGTTGAATGTTGGTGTTGGCCAGAAAGACTTGGCAAACCCTTGCTACGTGGGGCCTAGCATTATCCTGCTAGAGGGTTAGATTATGCTGCTGTAAGAAAGGGATCTCATCTCTATACTTAGCTGCTGTTAAATTGCCATCAATAACAATAAATTGTGATTTTAACCGGTGTGAGATTCCTCCCCACACCATTACTGAACCGCCCCCAAACGCCACGACGTCGGTAGACACGTTGACGGCCGTCAGATCGATAAAGACAGAATCGAGACTCGTCCGTGAAGAAAACTTGTCTCCACTGCCTCAGTGGAAACCGTCGTGGAGTATGTGCAGCGACCCAGGCCATACGACGCTGACGTCGAGCAGGGGTAAGGTGTGGACCTACGTAGGGGCGACGTGCTCTTACACCAACTTCTCGTAATCGATTCCTTACAGTTTTTGAACTTATAGGACGCCCATGATTTCCACGAACATTAAGTGCACTCTCAACGGCAGTAAGGCGCCGATTACGCACATGAGAGACGACGATATAGCGATCCTGACGTCGTGACGTTACGCGCGGACGTCCTGACCTAAACCGATCGGCCAATCGCCCAGTTTCCCGAAGACGTCTTACAAGACGTTCTATGGTGGAAACATTAACATCAAAGTGCCTAGCAACCTGATTTTGCGACTGTCCTTGTATCAGCATCTGAATGGCCTGACCCCTATGAACTTCTGTGAGTCGTGCCATTCTTAAACCGAATCAAATTCTCAATTAATATTAGAGAAGCAGTTGGTCTGTATAAAGACTAACGAAGAGTGACTTGACCAACGCTGCATGAGACCAGAACAACACGGTGCACGAGATTCTTGTTTTTTCCTTCCTCCATTTACCAGAGCTGCGCACTGTACCGTGACTAAATTTTCGATACATGACAAGGTGTAATATGACCTATTTACTCAATCCACAAAGTTTCACTTTATTTGGAGAACGCGTTTTCAAAATATCGGAATAAATATTACCCTGCGTTTCTTTATCCTTTCAGTATATATCTGATGTCTAGAAATGTAGTGTTTCATCTTTTTTGACATTTGATGTTTTATTATGATATGTTGTAGCGTCAATCGTCAGTAAGAAAGCCGCAGAAAATTTAGATTTTCTCATTTTGGATGTGAAATGTGGAAAAGGCGCGAGCACTAATTCGGAAGAAGAAGCTTTTGAGTTGGGCACTCGCATGGTATTTCAGCCTAAGTTTTTTTATAATCCAATATTGTGTCTTTAAATGTTTTAAATGTTCTCAATCTTTGCTGCTACGTAGTGATGTTTCTTTATTAACACCTCTGTCAACTTCGATTAATTAATTAATGATCATGAATATTTTTTGCGGCATTAAAATGTTTATATCCGTCTTTGTGTTTATCGACCTTCCTCTCTTCATTGATTTAGGTCAATATTGCCAACGGTCTCGGTATCAATACGGCAGCCTTGATGACTGAAATGACAAACCCGATTGGTCAAGCGATTGGAAACGCTCTCGAAGTGGCTGAGTCCCTGAGTTGCCTCCACGGCAAAGGACCTAAAGACGTCATGAACCTTGTCTACCAGTTGGGTAAGTTGGTGAAAATGAAACAGGAATTTTATTGATATGCCGAATTCCTGGTACAAGATATGGTACCATTTGAGATATATTGGTCTTCAGAAACATATGTCACATTCTTTGTTATCGAAAGTGGTATTTCTTCATAGGTCTTTTGTTTCATGTTTTAGGTGGTCATTTATTGTCAAGAGCTGGTTTGAAGGAGACGGTCGAGATGTCCTGTAGTATGATGGAGGCTCTAGTACGTGACGGAAAAGCAATGGACTGCTTCAGGAGGATGATAATAGCCCAGGGCGTAGCGGAGGATACTGCTAAGCGTTTGTGTGACCCAGAAAATGATGTTTGGGCCATTCTTCCCAAAGCAAAACACGTTACAGGATTGAAAAGTGACAAAAAAGGTTTGCCGTTTTGTTTGCAATTGAATTTTTGTTGCGTTTGTTTACAAAAAATTACTTATAGAAGCATTTAAGCTGATAGATTTAAATCTTTCTTTCATTATTGATGGTTGTTATGCATTCTCCTGACTACTTATTCAAAGGAACAACTAAAGCCAGGATAAGAACAATGCATTTAAAATGTCGCTCTAATTTCAGGATTCATCCATGAAATTGACTCTAAACGGTGTGCTATTGCCTCTGGAAAGATGGGAGCCGGTAGAAGCAAGAGTGGTGACGTCCTCCAATTCGGTGTTGGCCTTATGTTACAAGTTGGTGTTGGCGATGCGATTGACAAAGGTAAACAATCTGACATTTACCAGACCTCCACAATTTGTTAGAAGTTTTGCTTGTTTAATCTAATAACGTTGTCCCTGTTATTTATGAATTGCATATATATTTACACCAACACTGATGCATGTACGACTGCATTGTTCCTCGTCCCTGTGGAAAATAGTGACCCGTACATTGCATATTTACTTGCAAAACAATGAAGATTTTAATTTCTTAACTGACACTTATATGATAAACTACATGGCACGATATTTAATAATTATTTTGTTACAGGTGATGTATGGGTTAACGTTCACCACGATACGGACTCAATTCCCGTGGACGTACTGACCGAGTTAGAACAAGCTTTAGTGGTTGAAGACCAGGAACTGACTAGCAAAAACGAATCACGAGTTATGAAGGTCATCACCAGTTCACTCGACATGCACTAGGAAACACTATAGTGTGCTTCTTAAGATTTCAAAGAAATTCGTTTTTATTTCATTAGGATGTTAGCTGTGTTGCTAATACTTAACGCTGTAAGGTTTTCATATCATAGTAAGATAGCTAACAGATGTTTCTATTGCACAAAATTTATTGTTGATGATCATATAAGATTCTTAGAAATATATTGAAAGGGGGCAATTTAATTCCGAGGTATTAATGATGAAGGGATTTTAACACGCTAAATGGACCAGAAAATTTGACATATCCCAATATCTTAATGTCAGGTTAAACTAATTCATATTGGTACATATTCTAGAGTATTATATTCACTGTAAGTACCAGCGGCATATAGTTGTTGTTATTGTGGTCTGCACTCGTTATTACAATATCTATATGATGTGCTAATTTCATGTTTACTTTATCCTAAGATGTAACTTGTAAGGATAGACATAATGTATACGAGTTCAGATTCTGCACATAGTGTAAATATACTGAGAATTTCATAATATTTGTCCTTATTCTAAACAGCTATATCTGGATCAGTTTGTATGATACAAGGATGAGGTTTGAAGCTAAATGAAGTTTTAACACAAAAATTAACACAATGTAAAACGTACAGGAAAATAATGACTTTATGATAACTTTTACATCGTCAATTGTCCATTGGCTCCATCAGAGAACAATGTGCTGAAATTGTATTATGAATGCAATTACTTAACCAGTGTACATGTATACATGTATTTATTTGTTTTCATTATAACATATCTCATGTTTTTTATGTTTTAAGTCTAGATTAAGTATTGATTACAAATTGATGAGGAAAGAAAATAGTGTTTAAACACTAGACTTGTGTTCTATAAACTTTTCAAAATGTCGCTTCCTATATGACTGGGCATACCGTACTAATGTATAAATTGGGCATTTAGAATATGTGTATCAATAAGTTATTTCTCGTTTCTTTATTATTAATGATTTAAGTTGACATATTCAGTTGTAGACTTTGCTAGTATCGACCGATCTAGATCTCATCGAAAATATACTTGCAATATATTAAACAAAACTGCCTAATAACGGTCGTGTCTGATTTCGAAATTTAAATTTGTAATTTTTCAAAAAGGGCATTTTTTTCAACATCTTTGTTTCATAAAGAATCAGAAACTGATTTCAGCCTGCGTTATCTCCTCTTACATTTATACTAAAAATACGCATTAAATGATACATAAGTGCCTTTTGTTAGTAAATGTGAATGTTTCTATTCCCTCAGGTGTGTATGCTTCGTTTTTACATCTCGACGTTGTTCTTACTCAGAGAGTAGATCTAGATATCTATATGTCAAACATAACGTATACACTTATTTTACATATCATACACATACTTGTAGAGAAGAAAGGTGGACTTTACACCGAGATCACTCTAGGTCAGGTAGTTAGAACGAAGCATATGGATGAATTCTAGATAAAGGAGGTTGTATGATTTAATTGAGTCAGTGTTCTGTCTTGAATTTTTGATGTGATATTTTGACGATATGATTTATAACCATTTCGCCTTAAGTTTTCCTTTTTGAGTTTGACATTTTGTGCCTTGTGCCATACATCTTGTTCGAAAATGCATGTTCCATAACCGTGGTTTGTTACGACCCGAAGACAGGTCACAATCGGACAAAGTTTGATGTTGTAACCCTTGTAGCACGACGTGATATACGCAATCGGTTAAATGTGTACGTGAAGAAAAGGATCAGCAACAGAGGCCAACAGAGGACAACAGGGATGCAGCTGTTTGGTTATGTAGACTTGAAAAATGAAATAGAGCTCCATTTGCAGTATTTTTTCTAAATGATTCATTATTTACATGTTAATGTCGTGAACACCATATTTTTTATCGGGCTTTATATCAGTATTAACTTTCAAAAATTAATTGAAAAATGGGAGCAATGTCCAACGTTTAACTTGGAGTTGAAGTTAACAAGCCGTTTACATAAGGTTAGGGCTGAACGCATACATGTTTTTCCTGAATCGAAATGTTATCAAGTTAGAATTAATGGTGAATTATTGTCAGCTATGCATAAATAGTGTTACTATGACCCATATATGTGATAAAAACTATATTAAAATACAAAAAAATATGTATGACATTGCAAGAATGATAAAATTCGTTCTCGTTACATATTCACACGGATGAAAGCAAAATTAATTTTCATTTCATCTTTAAGGAATATTAATTGGATTTGTAATAGAACATTGAAACGTAACCATGTTACAACTTTCCTTGAACAGTATTCAGAAAATAAATGCCCTGATATGTATGGTTTTTAGGGAAACTTATATAATGTTTGGCATTTTAGGATTTTAAAATGTATTTTTCAGGGGTTTTATTGTAGATATATAATGACGGTCAATAAAACTTGTTTTGTATGTATTTAGTGTTAGGTCTATTGTGGACAAAAACAAATAGATTTACCTATTTTGTATGATGAACTTTTGGTTTGGTCATATAATCTTTGTCTGAAACAGTGTATAGCGTTGTGTTGTATCTAACAGCTTCAGTACAGATCGCTTTTTCTTGCTACCCTTCAACATGAGAAATACTACACTACAGCAAATGAAACAGTCTTACTAATATTTAGAATATTTACAGTGAATAAACCGTGGGTAGGCTTGTTCAATACATTGATAGTAAGGCTAGGCCGCAGTTTTATTTCATTATATATATATGTTAATGTAACGTTCCTGTTCATCCTGGTGAAGTTTTAAAGCATACATGATTTATCTCCCTTATATCTCTAGTGAAGAAATTTAATTTTAAACAATATAGTATAGCGGCGAAAAACACATGTATATCTTCGTGTCTAGCATCAATAACGGTGAAGGATAGTGAATTTGTGAGTAAGTAATAGACTCAACAATTTCATATTCAAAGGCAAAGAAACGAGTACAACGTAACAACAACAACAACAACAACAACAACAACAACAACAACAACAACAACAACAACAAAAACGTCAAAAACATGAAAGCACTATTTCAAAGGCCATGAAGAAGTACATGGAGAATACGACCAAATTTCCCGTGCGGTAAATTCTTATTTTTCATCGATGACACCCGCCCTGTAAATTTAAGTAATTTTCAAGAACGGAAAGTAATGCCACGTTCCCAAATGAGAATAGATTTAATTAGAAAACGAATAAAATGATCGTGATCTTTCAATCGTAAGTTTACCTAAAACTTGTGATAAATTACAAAATCCTGCGTACTATGCTTTGCAGATGAGGAAACAGTGAAGGTTTACATTCCTACCGTTGTTATAAAGTAAATATGACATACCTTTAAGATGAGTAATGGCAGAGTGGAAGCCTTGGAATAACCTGTGAGGGATAAAGCAGCTTTATTCAATCCGTTACACTGTACCTAATACTATAGATGTATTGAAAGACAAGCCTTTGAGAGCGTTACATCACTTCAATTGACCTGGTTAAAGACTACTTCCCTTCATAAACGCCTAGCTGTATTGACCTCATGTATATCTTTCCTTAATCCATATTTGACACATGTTAAGATTGAGATAAAGACATAAAATCATTTTTATTTTCTTCCTTTCATTTCCTGTGTAAATACATGAAAAGTACATAGAATCATAACAGACTCTGGTAAGAATGTCTTTTACCATATTGAAAACAGCTAGATCCTACAACGCTCAAAATGTGCTCATTGTAGTAAGTATCTTATAAAAAACATATATCTGTACGTTTCTATCAAAACATTTTGTTTTTTAGAGTTAAAGTATAATTGCTAAAATTATGATGATGTGTTCAAAACTAGTAACTTGTAACTGATTAAAGCATTTTAATTGTAACATTTACTAGTAGTTAAAGTATCAACATAAAATTTAGATGTAATCATAATTATTTTGCATAATCCTCCATACAAATAAATGGTGAGGAGAAAGATAAGTGAAGAATTGGCTGGCTCTGATGGCTTAGAATGGCTGGATGTTCCTGTATCATCGCACTTTATTCATACTACATCAGTCCTCTGTATATACCTGAAGTTAGAAATTAAAAAAAAAAAATAAAAAATAAAAACACGAAGTCAGTTTCTATATGGATAATAATTCAGACAATGTATTTAATGTATACATAATTACACTATTCAAAATAAAAGTTCAAGCAAGTAAGGGTTTCACTACCATTGTAATGCTCTATTCATCTACTTTCCTAACTATAGAAGTTTTCTGATTATAGGGATTGTTTGATACTGACATTAAAAGTATGATATGTAAGGCTCGCAGACTTAAATTTCAAAAAGTTAAAAATAAAGCAAACATACAAAAAACACTTTTACAATTCGTTTTCAACACACGTAACTTCAATTCTATGTTTTCTTTATTGTTATTTATTCTTTTCTTTAAAACACTTGCAAAAAATCTGTTCAGAATGTGTACAGGTACAATTTGTAGTCAAATGAATGTCTTTTGACGATCTGCGGCTGATGTTTAAGATAACATATTACTCATATGGCTCCTCAGAATTTAAGAAAAACACTACACAGGGACCAAATATCAAGGACGGTGTAATCTGAATAAGTCAAGAGCCACTTTTGTCTCAGGATATTTGAACATCTCTAATCCTCTTGTATCTACAAGCCCCACTTCCTTTATTATGTAAAGGTATCATGATATCATCCCTACACTTTCTGATAAAGGCCAGTAGGGAATGATCCTTGTAATTTTGTCCTTTTTATACAATAATTTGTACTTTATGAATTCATAATATGCTTATCTCAATTTGACCCAATTTCTCTTACAGTATTTGATAAATTTGATAAAGATATGTAGATACAATTTATATGTACTTACCATGCAATGCCTTATGTAATTCACACGATGGTGTCACACGTGAACAAGATATCATACCCTGTAACAATCAACGAACCATGTTACCTTCCAATAGCTCTCCCCGTTGATTGTCAACATTCCAAGGTAAATGTGTATAGAATGTATACCGCTAATGTATCCACAATTACGTAATGCATTAACACTGTCTATAAAGCTTATGTATATACAATTACGTAATGCATTAAAACTGAAATAGACGTACAATTTACTGTAGCTATCAATGAATCAAAACTAACGTGCTAAATTTACCAGGACTTGTGTGCAAACTATAATCTGTTTCAAATTATATAACAACCGAAGCAGCAACGTAACAATATGTAAACGGTCGTTTTACCAGTAAAAAAAAAAAAAAAAAGAAATCTAATCACCGACGGCAAAGGCTTTTTATAGTATCTGGGTATTTCCAAAGGGTTCATCTTGCCACAAAATAATAGCATAGGTAAGTAATAAATAGAAACAAAAAGGTATTAATTTTATGCAATCTACAACTACATATACATTAATTTTTACATGTATGAGGCTCATGAGGGGGTGGGGGAGAGGAATAAAATTAGTAGGCTTAATGCTTACAAGTTAACATGTACTCCACAGAATAACTGTTCATTTCATCAATATTTCAAAATGACCTCCTTATTTGAACTATACAAATTTTAAAATACGAAAATATATCTAAATACAATGTTTATATAATGCATACATAGTATATGTGTATTTTTGTATGTGCCATAGTCCTTTTTTCTTATACATTTGTCTACTGTCAAATCTACTGTAGTTTTTTTTAACTGATTATAACTTATGACAAATCAGTTGTCTAAGGATACTTACATTTCTCAACAAAAAAAATAAGTTCTGAATTTTTTTTTTCTGAAATGATATCTTTCTCTCTCTCTTTTTTAGGGCACTCAATATATTCTAAACAATTTATCAATGGTTAGCAATATGTATTGTTTCCACCATGAATGACATTGTTATGACTCTCGTAAAGATTAAACTGCTTACATATGTACACTCATACAAATGACATAACATCGATTCATGTCAGGCAGACCTGCGAGCTGTCTGAAGTTCCGGACACAGGAACCTTGTGATATTGTCAATCCATACGTAAAGTTTAGCTGGGTTTCGCACCTTGTGATATCAGGGATAAGGTGTTTATCGCAATTAAATGGTAGCAATAACTGTTTGCCTAAAGGTAACCTTTGATTTATCAATCCTGGAAATTGAACTACAAATATGTTCAAATGATTCTGAATGACACTAACTAGAAGGAGCGCATGCGCCCGACCTGACGCATGAACCCTAACAACAATATATATCATGACTGTGGCTCGTGCGCTATTTCCTTACTATAGCACTACACTGCACAATTTAATATCGAGCAGATACAACAATCATAACAGATTACGTAAGGATTTACTCACGTAGACTTGTATCCGCTTTTAGATAAACTACAAAACACGCATACAGCCGTCGGTCTTAAACGACTATGCTCCGTTTCATACTATCTTTGTGTCCCACAATGTTTGTATTGCATTGGATATTGTTTCTTATTTGTCTTTCTTGATTGATATTAACATTTTACCAAGAAGAAAATGAGGCGACGATTTGTTATTTTTTTTAGAACTTTCCCCACTATTTCCACCAAACACAAAGCTGCAGACGTCGTCGGTGTAATATGGTCAAATAGCTCTGTACGCAAAAATATGGGAAGACAGATTATCGACTACATGTGCATTTTTTCAGTTATCAGTTCGAGGGTTGAGAGATTATCGGTAAGCAATACTCGTACATGGAGATGTTGATTAACATAATTTGCGGTACAAATACTGGAAACAACATTCCATACTTTTTATGATTTCAAAGATCTACTTACTATTGTACTCATTGAAGTATTAACATATTTAGAACTAATTTTAACACCATACATACACTTTGTTATGTTCAAATCGTTGGAGTTTTTTTTGTTTTTGTAGATGGCTTTTAGTTTAGTTGAGCACATCGCCTGTAACCTGCGGAGGCCCGATAACACTCTTATTGGACGAGTGGTAAAGGTAAGTTTAGCGAAAATAAAAGGCAAGCATAACAAACGTCTATGTTTACTTTAGTGTATGTATTTTGATATATTGTTTAAATCATGTTCGTTTTGAAGTTTTTCTTTTTCTATCTGTCTTATCAATTAAATGTAAATTACGCTGTAACCCATTTTTCTAATCGGTCACGGTTTAGTTTCAGATATATATTTTTTTCTTTTGAATCACTTCATGTATTTTGTATTAAGCATGATAATTTACTATGTCCTGATCAATAAACTTTTATATCGACCTTAACGAAATAGATGTTATGAAAGATACCTATGAGTGAATGGCACACAGTCTGGCGTGATTCCCAGCGTGAATTCATCCGTGTCAAATATAACCGACGTTGTAAGTTTTATAACTGGAATATCAATTTTTTTTCTGTTTTGGGATTTTTATCTCCCAAGCGTTTTTAACGAATCTGAATAAAATCTGTCATTTTGCTTCAACATGAATTTTCAGCTTTTTCCAGAAAATATTTGGTAAGCAACCCCTAATATTTAGAAACAAGGGAATATAAGCTTTTTAAATCTTTTGACAAAAATAATGTTTTATCAATAATGATGTTACCATAGCGACGAGAATTTCGAATATTGGAAAAAAAATAATTGTAATGTTAATCTTAGTTGGCATGGTTACCAGCTTGTTTTTTGTTGTTCAAATTAGAAAATTTTATTTCTATCTGCCCAAATTTCATTATATAAGAACATGTTTGTACAACAAAATAAGTAGTTTAGTCAACCACCAGAAGATATAATTGGAATCTGAAAAATCTTCTTTGTTAAAAATTCAGGGCATATTAGTTAATAATATTAATGCATTTTAAAGTTGTCATGCCAATCGAAATGGGATTTTTTAAAAGCGAAAATTTGTATATTAATGCATTTTAAAGTTGTCATGCCAATCGAAATTGGATTTTTTAAAAGCGAAAATTTGTATATTAATGCATTTTAAAGTTGTCATGCCAATCGAAATTGGATTTTTTAAAAGCGAAAATTTGTATATTAATGCATTTTAAAGTTGTCATGCCAATCGAAATTGGATTTTTTTAAAAAGCGATAATTTCTGTATATAAACAAATTAACTAGTGAAGCATTGAATGAAGTTATTTTATACACATTTTGTAAGTGTAAGTGAAGAAGTGTTCTTAATCTATTGAAAAATATTATTGAATATTTATTTTCAGATGTCAGGGTAGATAAGTCAGTTTTGAAATAATGAATAATAAAATTCAGAAGATTTTATTTAAGTTGTTTCTTCCAGTTTTTACTTATATGTTTGGTAATGATAATAGTTGCACTTATAAATAATGATTTAAACAGTGATCCTATTGTTCATCAGATAGACATAGGTACACTACATCCAGTAGAAATAGAAAATTAATTTTTCATTCTGTTTATTCTGTATGTGTTGTCATGATGTCAAATAAGTTCAAACTTTCATTTTAACGTCTAGACATTTTCACTTGTGGGGTGTCATTTTCTATGTAAATACGAAAAGATATATTAAGATACACGAGTAAAAAATGTTAAACATATTACTCAAAATTAGACACAACAATACTCAAAATGTGCTTATTGTTGTAAGTATTTTGTCTTATTATCTTAGAAATGCATAGATGGGCGTTGAGGGGTTAATATACATACATTTGAAATAAGATCATATATGTAGTATTATTATAGTAGCTTTATTCATTATAAGAGATATGTGTACCGCGATTATCATTTTGTAAATTTCAGATATTTTTGGTAAAGAAATGTGCGATGCTATAAAGAGAAGCGGCACGTTTGTGCAGAAATAGAACCCGACCATAAAGTGTTAGAAGTTGGCTTTGGACCAGGTATTGGGATTGAAGAGGCATGCAAATATGTTAAAGGTACATATTCAGTTTATACATAAAAAATATTCACACATTTTCTCATTGTTAACAGATTTGTTATGAATAATGTAAAATTCTAGAAGTTACCTTACTGGGGCCATCATGTTGTCGACAGCTGGATAATAAATAACGTACCTGCAAATTAGAACACAAATAGCCAATCAGTGTGATTATATGATATATATAGTATGCATGATTCCCGTATAAATAATAATAGCCACAAAGGGTATTAGTTTTAGATCATCTGAAGACTGTGATATATTTTGTGATTATGTGTTTTATCAATCAGTTGATTAACAGGAATAACATTGAATGTTCTATCGAAATTTAATGTGAATTCCCTGCAGGTGTTGTTAAAACTGAAGAAAGAGCTGGGGAGAGGAAGAGGGCGCAATTACGTTAACAATCAAATTACTACCTTTTAACTGCTTATGTGCTTTCAGAATGTTTACACTAAAGCGATTAAGTACAAAGTATTCTTGTTAAATGATAAGCTGTCAAGTTCGTAAATCAGTTTTAAAATGATGTTAGACACTCATGATTAAAACTTATCGGCATTAAGTTTCTCTCCAGATGCTGCCTCTTG
This sequence comes from Ylistrum balloti, assembly GCF_031769215.1. Classification (NCBI taxonomy): domain Eukaryota; kingdom Metazoa; phylum Mollusca; class Bivalvia; order Pectinida; family Pectinidae; genus Ylistrum; species Ylistrum balloti. Next base: position 188,782 of record NW_026782134.1, on the reverse strand, counting down.
CACAGAAAATATCAACAGAAATTGAAGTCGGCTTTTGCAGATAGCTTCCATTTTAGAGCCTGTCGAGATGTAAATCTTCGTATTCATCTCGGTGACATAACTGGTATCTTCTTCTATTTTTAAAAATATCGGATTCTAAGTATTGACTTGAAATACTAAAAAAATATCATCAGGAGGAAAAGGGAAGGTTTACGGAATCGACATCTCACAAGAAATGGTAGCCACTGCGACTAAACGCGCTGAAAAGGAAATAAACGACGGAAAGGTGGAACTGATTAACGGTGATGTAGCAGATTTGTCTCGTTTTGGGTCCAGCACATTTGACTGTGTTTTTCATGGCAACTGCTACTATTTCTGGCCCGATATGGATAAGGCGACACACGAACTCTACCGGGTAATGAAAACAGACGCTGTTATGATATCGACTATGAATTACGAGCGTGCAAAGCGCATGCAGGGTCTAGGGCTTTTGCGATATGGATATCCTGATCAAGGACGTTATATGAAATCGTTGGAATCGTGTGGATTTGGAGGCGTACGTGTAGAAAAAAATGAAAAATAAAGAATCTGGTGCGATCTATGATGTCATCTATGCGAAAAAGACTTTGAAATCTGAAAAATAATTTCTAATGGTATGTTTTGTTACAGTACTGCTGTTTGATATAAGAAAATAAAGCAAAGAATCATAAAAAACCAATATCGACACTAATGTTGCTTATTTATCGATGGACGAATTGCATTAAACAGTCAACATGATGAGGATGGTGAATGGTGACGGATATTGTTTACGTAATAGACAATATGTCTGTACAACAGATTATGTATGATTATAGATGATTCAAATGTATAGTGCAATTATTTCGTCCTTCTTGAACACGTTACCTTATATAGCCAAGTGAAGAAGATCAGAATCAACGAAAAAGTGTTGAGATTTAGACAGACGGTGATTCAACGTTTTACTGTGATATGATATAGGAGAAAACAATTCAATAGGACACTGGTCCACTAAAGGATATGTGCGTTCATTAACTTATCAAAGCCTAGTTTCTTGTACTGTTCCTCTGCATTATCTGTGTATAACAGCACGATTAATCTCCCTTTAGTAGTATAAAACGTCTATATATATTGCAGAAATAAACACCTATAACAACAAACAAAAACAATATATTTCACCTTATACCATTAATAATATTATGTTGACACGATATTATTTATATGAACAGCAAGAAAACACAATACATACATGCTTAGGTAAGTATAAGTTAACCTCAAGATAGATACAAAATCAAATATATACAAAGTAAAGATTCACATTTGGACAAAAAAAAAAAAAAAAAAAATGAGGAAAATGAACATTAGTTGATCAACCGACCACGCCTGATTGCATCAATTCAAATAATGTCGCGTTATCAAAATAAGAGCCATACCTACACATGAACATTATTTATTATTATTCATAATCTTTTCGTTACTCCATTACAATATTTCACTTATACTTCATCGTCTTATTTATGAGAAAATTCAAAACACGGTTAGTAATCGATTTAATACCAATCTCAAAGTAAAAGACAGGGTGAAGTCCAAGAAGAGTCTACGTCAAGGTTAAAAGAAGAGTAGTCATCAACTAGCACATAATGGGTCCCGTTTCACGCTTTTGTTTTCGGTTTACTGATTTGTTTGGTGATACTTTCAATAAAAAAAACAGGACGAAAGAAACATTTGTAAACATACACACAAAAAGAATACGAAAAAGGAGAACAGATATGCCGAAAGAAAGGGTATTCTGTTTCAACATCGACAGCATTTCGAACGATAAGAACGGCAAAACCATCATGCATTCACATCTTGCGAACAAAGTGATGCCTATAGAACCACAGAGATTTTTTTTTAAATCGTCATCTGACGACGTCTGTTACGGAAGTATTGGGAAACCGTTTTGTCGAACACAGTAAAATTTTCATGAAAAAATCAATACGGACGTGATGATCATACTTTTCTTACATGTTGCCAGGAGACTTACCTCAATGTTATTAGAAGATAAATCCTTGTTGATAAAAATTGCTGTAAAGATGCTGACAAAGGAATTGGACTGTTTATATCGATCTCTCATTTTCTGTAACATATATAGTCTAATAATCAAAAATGAAAAGAATATTTAGTGCTAGCAAATTGTATGCAGGTATTAATTTATTAGAGTCGAAGTCTCGTTGAATTCGCTCACTGTCACGTATGTTACAGTGTAAAATACAGAAACTGTTATGGACGTCGCCAAACGTTACATTAATGCAATACATCTGTTTCGAGTATGTTTATTTGTTTGTTTTTCTGTTTGTTTTCTTAATCACCAATACTTCTTGATGAACTTTGATATTCACATCAATTATGACTTCAACGTCATCGACAGCAACGTCGACCACGATGATTATGTTTCGCAATCATAATTAGTCTTGTGTTTAGCTCTGTTGTATTAAGCCATCAATTAAGAAGTGATAATAAAATAAATTGTTTATATCGATCTCTCTCCTTCTATATAGAGACATGTTTCAAATTGTATACAAATGTCCAATAATCCAATAGGCTAAGTATATCTATAACACTTAATTATCCAGTAGTCTTTAGGTGATAGTGATCTCATTGAAAAATGTTCTAGTTCACTGTGGGGAATGAAACTGGGTGTATGTGATGCTCGGAAATTAGCCTGTTGATTCCGTTGTTGTATACCTCATTTGAGAACGTAACATTACTTATTTGGATTCACCAAGATTTAAATGACGGGTATCGTCGATAAAGTAGTTGAAGCTTACTCTTCCGGAACACCTGGTCTTATTATCCTTGTACGTTTTCAGGAGTCTTCATATAAATCTTTCTTTTGTTCTTACTTTTTTTTTCTTTTTGAAATCTGAGTAACGATTATGATTCTATTGACATGTTGGCAATGTCTTTCCATTATCAACGATGAAAACACCATTTTGTTTTACGATACTGATAATACGTTTAGTGTACAATGTATTTACATGTACGTTGCGGATTATTTTGTATTAAATGTGTAAGATAAAACACAACAAAACTCAAATAAAGCGATCATGTCTCTCTTTTATAAACAGAAAGTGTAATAATTATGTAACAATACCGGCAAGTATTCATATAGCTGATAGTTAATATACTTGTATTTGTAGATTGAGCCTATCAGGATTATGTTTTATATAAATACAATAATTATATATAATTCGTTATAATCACGAAACAACTACTCTTCGGGATTTTTTTCCATATTCTAGGAGGAAAAGTTAAAATACATGGAGTTGGTTTCGCTGTGGAAGTGACAGCAACTGACACAAAATGTGTTGAAAATAAAATTAAAGATGGATACGCAGAATTGATAAATGGTAATGTAGCAATTTTGACAGTGTTTTTCAATGCAATAGTTACTATCCTTCACCGGATGTAGATAAATCAACCGGAGAACTTCATCAAGTAAGTGAACACAAATGTCATTAAGGTAGTCATTATGAAAAGTCATCGAATACGATGCATGTAAGGTCTAGACCTCTGGCAGTATTGTTACCTGGATCAACCACATGACATGAACTCATTGGAATGGTGTAGTGTTGTAAGAGTATGATTAGAAACATCAAAACCTCAAAAATACAACACTGCAATATAAAATTTAGTTTCGGAATGAACAGGAATATTTGAGAAAGTATTTCTAAAGTTCGAGAAACCTTACTGTGAAGACAATTAGGATCTCACTTTGTCCATTAACTCGTTTGATGGCGGGACCGGTCGAGGCAGCACTACATTACAAAGGAAACTTTTGGTTTTGGAGAAAGCAAACTCGACACGATAATGCCACCATTTAAACAAAAGAGGTCACGTGAGCCAGGTTTTGATGCTGCCCTGTATAGTGACCCTGCATACAGGACAGCGTCTCATAGCTTGAGAGCATACGTCACAACACACGAGATGCGCGCAAGGGAGAAACGTGATTGAGGCGTCTTCCTCCTCACATATTCTACACATTTTATTTCTTCTCAGTCGGCGGTTTTCTTCCAATAACTGTCGTTTCTTGCACTCTGTAAAAGAATAAACATAAAAGTATTTTTCTAGGTAAAACATGGACATAAATTTGCCTTTGTATTCATGTACTCCGACTTTACACTTTGAGATGTACAAAGTAGGTCAACAAGTATAATGGCCGGTTTTTTTATTCATTGTTTTGTATTTTATTTCTCCAACAATATCTACAGATTATATTATCTCAAAATCGAATTGAAAGGATTATATTGATAGAAATAATAAAATCAGAACATTTAGATTTTCAATTTAGTCTCATTTTGATTGAAAAGGATTTCCGTGGTAAATAAAGAAACTTTCAGTAGACACAAACTACTAAAAATAGTTTAAGAAGAATAAAGACCTGTCATACCTTCAGTTTCTGTCGTGTTTGTGCTCGCAACGCCCCCACTAATCGTGGATCCATGCCCATAGGAATCTGTGCTTCTTTTGTCGGTGATCAGTTTTAGAAGAACATCTGTACTGTGAATACCTGCGATTTCTACATACACAAAAAAGTGCACACTATTAATGGTATATATGTATCTACTGAACAATTTGGTATAAACACTCGCACTTGTCTACACTTGTATTTTAAGTAAAGTCTCCCACCGCAGTTCTTATCACATATCAGTAGAGAATTAGATAATTGGCAGATAGCATGTACCGTTTAAAAGAAATGTGTACCTTTTGCCGATAGCTGCTTAACGACTTGTTTGACACGTTCTGGGGAGTATCCTAGCTGTACAACACTCTGGACAACTGGCAGCTCCTCAATATCCTTCTCAAACAAGGCTACTTTTTCCAAGCTGAATTTGGTGTTGTCTTGTACCTTTGAGGGCATAAGCATAAATAAGATACTGTTGAATATTTTATTTTATGATAAATTGTGGGTTCGATTGAAGCTTAAACATAAAGTTTTTGTTCTGGGAAAACAAGTCACATTTACACAGCTCATTGATTTATATAAAAATAGTAAGGTTGATTCGTAAATCAGCCATCGGTATAACTAAAGGCAAACAGAAACGAACTGTTAGAAGCCAGATCAGGTTGTATTGAGTGTCATAAAATTCTGTCATTAATTATTTTGCATAAATAAACATGTATTGCAGTTACATGAATCCGTACCTTTTCTTCGGTATCGAGTGTTTCTTGTACCAGCTGTATGAAAACGACTCCCTTGTTTTGTCGTAAGTAAACGCATTTTGGAAACCATCGCGCATGCTCAATCCATGGATCATCCCCATCCTCCCAGTTTTTAAGTCCTCCTCCACAGAAAAAACACCTGGTATAATCTGTGTATCCTGCGTACACAAAACCTGCCTCAGCCATCAGTTTTGGTGTCTGTGAACCTGACCAACCACTGAAGGAACTTATCCTCACAGTCAATACTGCATATACTGGGTACTTCGGTTTTTCGAAGTTAACACCGAGTGGAGATAACCTCTGGACTACTGAAGCACCAACGGGGCAAGAATCAGCGCTGACAGTGCATGTTGGATTTGCTGTATCTTGAATGGGGTGATTTGAGAGCGGATTAATGTATGTGCTCGGTTGGGAAGTTTCGTTTGTATTATGTGCAACGTTGCTTTCGTTTTCAGACCGTCTTTGTTCAGGAAAAGATCCATTTCCATTCTGAACAGGTATAATGAAGTTTGAATTGCTTTCGGATCGTTTACATGACCTCCTGTATATCGAATGACCGTTAGTTGCTGAAGATGAAACAGTGGAAACCATTGAGTGATGTATTTGTTCAGTAGAGGATTCTGACACGGAGATACCATGAGAGATTGACTTTTGTTGAGCGATCATCCCATTTGGGATTTGTTTGACTGAAGAATGAACTGTGTTCGTCGCCATATTTTGGGCTTGCATTTTGGGCTGGTGCTGGGTTTCCATTCTTTCTAGAAACCTGTCACCTACGAACCTTTTTGTCTTATAGCCATGACAACATGTATTTAGTCCATTTTCCTTCACAGGACGAGTTTCTTGTTTTGTCTTTTGAGTTTCCTGGTGACCTGAAGAAGAGCCTGTTCCTGTTTCTCGAGGTACGGCAACATTTGTATTGTCTGTATCATTCGCATGTTTGCAGAAAGGTGAGATTTGTCTGTGAATTTCATCAAGATTGTCTCCAATCTTCCAACCAGATCGTCGGGCACCACAAGAAAAGCACCGTACCTCATCAGAGGCACCTGTATGAAAAAATCCAGCCCTCGCCAATTGTATTGGTCGAACATTTATTTTGCGAACAGATGCAAATGACTGCAACCGCAACCATTCAATATTCATGGGTAGCGATTCGTCCCCGTTCTCTGCATTTTCAAAGTAAAGTGTTAGACTGGCTGGGAAGACATCCATGATTATCTTATTTGTCGCAACCAGGAAATATTATCCAGTCAGTGTGATTTACATAATAAATATTTCTTTAGTTCGTTAAAAGATTCCATATAATTAGGCAAAGGAAGTTTTGATTACTAGAAGTTAATTTGTGGTCATTTTTCAGATGACAAGTTAATACAGAGAAATGCAGAGAGAAGCACTTTTAAGAAATGCAAGCGATGTTTATGCCCTATGATTCAAAGGCAACGCGCATTGAACAAATATTTTACTTTCGATAAGATATCAATCTTTGATACCTTTTGACACATTTTGTCCTTAACGGATCTCCATTCAGATCCTTCAGCTCTGAGTTTGTTGATCCGTTGTCAAATAATTTCCTTATACAAACGTTTGATGTCGTTGACATATTTTGACCTGTAGAGAAAAAAGGTAAAAATTGATAATTCACTTACTTAGATAGGTCTGTTTCTCAAACGAAAATAAATCATGCCTCCAGATCTTATATTATGTTATTATTTTTTATTCTTCTTTTCTATTATTCTTGTTCCTTTTATGTTATCTTAAAATGATTATTCGATAATTTTCTCATTTCCAACAAGAAACCACGGGCCTTAACGATCAGCTGGGTTCTATAAAAGCTTACATTGTTCTTAAAACTAATGTCATAAAACCATCCGGTTAACAGAGTAAGATGACTTCAACTAAATTGTATACTAGGACAAATGTAAACTATGCATGACATCAGTTGCGGTCTGCGGAGAAAATGTAAGACCCTGAAGTTGTCAAAATCATAATAGACTTGAGACTTAGAGAAAACGGGGAACTGTGCGACCCATGGGTCATGAAATTCACAATTTTGGTAATGCATTCTAAGACGCGTCGATATACAAAGAGTATTTACTTCTACTATTGAATTGAAGACGTTTGAATTCAGAATCAGTTTATCTTATCAAAATAACCATTACAAAACAACGAGACTCCGAATCGAATTTAACGTGTTATGACATTGTAACTAACTAATGGATGTATAAAAGATTACCTATTCGATATGTTTTCGTTATAATCTGGTTGCAATTTTGTCACACTATTTTCCAACCTGGTGTTCATACTGTTATTGTACAGCCGAAAAGTCCTGTCTAATCCATTATCATTTCGTACACTGTATATCTCGATTCAATAACACTTCACACGTGTCATTTGTCCGGTTGAGATCACAAAATATCACACATATGGACCATGCTGTGAAAATGTTTCACCAGAACCCTGAGTTTATATCTATCTTGTTATTCAATCACCAACAAGAAATAATGGGCACTGGTGAGAAGCTCAAACAAAAGAAAGTCACTCAAAAATATTCACAGAAAATACCTCAGACGTAATATTATCCTACATAGCGTGCGCCTGCCAAGCTGAACACATTCAAATGAAAGGAACTAAAAATGCAAAATGCTATTTCAATACATTTGGCTACTATAACCAAACACAGACCAATGACAATGCATGTTATCATACAATGGAAAGTAATCAGTGATCATCATACAATGGAAAGTAATCAGTTATTCTATTATTTTAATAATAGAATTAAATTAATAACAGACGTTATCAATATATATATATATATATATATATATATATATATATATATATATATAGTTTTCAGTGGATTCATTATTCATAAAAAACATGTCTTTTCGTTGTGTAGAGTTACACACTCTCATGAGAAAGTATTGCGTGTTGTACGTCATTACTTTGCGTCGCATCAGATAATTACGTCATTGAGCAGACAACACTTTATCACGAATGCAAAGGTAGTGACTTTGGAGGGGTACAAACAAAACAAAGTGAGTTCTAGTCTTGAATACATGCTGTGCGAACTTGTATATACACAGGCGAGTCAGGCAATTTCATAGATGCAATTTTTTAAATGCCAAAACTTGAAATGAATAAAAAAAATTGGTTTAATCGTTTGTATTAAAAACGTCTTGTTGAAATATTTATGTAGATAGAATGAATGAAGCATTAAACAGATGACATTAAGATTCCCATACATGTATCAGATATGTTGCCTAACCCTTAGGTCACATAGATACCCTTAGGTCACGTAAGATGAAACGCCGGAAGTGATGAACTCCATATCCACTATTGTTTCATATCAGTCCAAATCAGTATTCATAACTGGGAGATTTATTACAATGTTACTATATATATATATATCCATCATTTAAGTAATTGCTTTACATATATGCAAATTTAATGTAAGAAAAAAATGTGATTCAATATAACACATACATCACATATATTAAGAATTTAATGGATATACATGTATATGTATATACTGTAGAGACAAGAAATGTAATTATAATATTCTTTAAATACTACATTCGTGATGGTACTGATAATGACTGACATGCAATCATCGGCACCAGCATATGTAACATACAGGTCAAGTTTACGTCAGTATAGGTAATTTATTAATTACGATAAATTGCTGCTTATTATACCACAGATGTTTACCTACCTATTACTAGAATGCTTTTCCGAAACTTCGAGATACTGAAACAGCTAACAGAGAAGCTTCCTCGCCGATTTGCGTTAAACATTTGTGTTCTTCTATATTGTTTCGTTTAACGTTGGTGAATCAATGCCCCCAAAATAATCATGATAACATTTAGGCCCTTGTGAATTCCCTGAATCCTCCTTTTCGTTTTGTTTTGTACACTTACCCTTAAAAAGTCAAATTATGGGAACAAGAACTCTTTATCATAACTTATTTGATAAAATGGTTCAATTTACATAATTCAATAACGAGCAAAGTAATTTTACACTAACAAAAGTGGTCAATATTGAACAAATTAGGTCTAGTTAACAAATACCTATTATATCTACAAATCAATATTTCTGACATCCTGACTTTATATACTGACTTAATCGAGTTTACACGGGATCATAACAAGCATAAACATGAATCAGCAGAACAATCAATTTAGTGTTTTGGTCTAAATCCGATTTGATTACCTATGTATTAGAACTAAAGATGCATCGTTTATTTAAAAGCAAACCAATTACTTATGAAACAAATAAATCTAAATCCCGCCTGTTATATTCATATTTACATAAACTTGAATCTATTATAGACCTGTGCTCTTGAAAGCACCATGATGCACTAGTTTAGCGTGATTTGACCTCGCTTAGTCTATGAATATCGGCCATGTCAATGATATTATTGACCTTGTAAAGTATGTGCTATAAATAGACACACATGGAAAAACCCCGATGGAAATACTCTCGTCATAGTTGATTAAGTCTTTGCTGTCACAATGATTTGTGCTATAAAGTACACGTGAAAAATGAATATTTATATGTGTATTACTTACAGGATAACTCGAGAATACATTTCATACGGTAAGTTATGTAACTGAAATATTACATCACGAATACCTACACCATTCGTGTTAGTTACTAGCACTAGAGGTAGCCAACACAGTTATAAAAATAGATGATTATTCAAGGGATTTGATAGATTAACATGCTACTATTGAATCTCTTATTTGTTTATACAAGATTTCTTTCTCTATAATAACTCATTATTTTTGACAAGCAGAATTGATCAACACACTGGTTTTCATACGCACTTTATACAAATCACCGATCACCTACCACGTGTGCATTAAGATAAGATCACAAGAACAACACATCTGTAGATCACACCTGCACGTACTAACCATCAAGGTAATGATGTACACTGAAATACTAAAACACACGTATGTTGTAATGATAAATAGAGCAATGTGTAATAGATATATCTAAGTATGGCTCATGACCTTTGCTTTGATCTGTGATATCTAATTCACACTATGAATAAAATGTTTGCTGTTCAACTGATATGTATCATTCTTAAACATTTTAGACTAGTGTTGGACACCTATTCATACATACTCTTATTTTCTTAAAGAGTACACATAGACCTGAATGTTTGATATTATTTAAAATTAAAAACTTTGTATTAATATCAGATCATTCTTGGATATTTTGTATTACGTTTAATGGACATGAATAAATACATGTCTTAATATTGTGTGTAGATGAGTTGTGCCATTAACACTAAACATAGTAACCTTGTAGCAAAAAAATAGAGCAACGACGTTATCGACACTGCTCATAAGTATCTACCAAAATCTGAGCAATATTAACCAGTTTGATACCTTGACATCATGAGAATGGCAAGACAATCACTGTTTACATTCCAATGTATCACAAAAAAATCAAATGTAAACTCTGTTGGTAGGTATATGTTCCAATATTTCCAGCCAGTTGACAAAGATAACATCATCGGCAAACAGAGGTATGTTGTTAGCGTCATGGATAAAATTACACCAGGTATGGGACACAGATGTAACAAAAGCTTTGTGTGCTATATGAAGGATTTCAGCATGCTTATAAACGATAAAGAAAGTTTTTTGTCAAAGAGTAAGAGAACGTTCAGAGGCCCTATGTATTACATACCAAATGTAAATAGCAATATTGGTCATTTTGTAGACTTCGATAGTAAAGTGAATCACTTCCAAAAATGATTCACATGTAATACACACCATTCAGCTATTAGTTGTTCAACCTCATGACCCACTCATGGTTTCCTTTTACAGTCCTGTGAATCATGATAAGTGGTGCAGGTAAATTGACTGTGTGATAAATACTGTTGAAACGTTTTGTTCACGTTATCCTAAAGGGTGTTCGGCTTCCACTTCCTTTGTGTTTTTGCTTCGTTGAATTATTCAATTTAGAATAAAAGAAACCTTATATTGGACTAAATTGGTTGTATGATTAACCCCTATAGGTAAAACGGGCTATTTTCTACACAGAATATTCAAAGAATTGTCTTATTATCAGTAAAACAACCGAAGTCATTTGATTTTTGAACCGTGTACAGAACAACATCTTATAGGTTATATAGTTTTTTTCCTATCAAATAAAAAAATTAAATGTTTTATTTTTACGGTATTCAGATTAAATTGATTTCGACCAGGGCAAAAAAGGAAATATATTCTAACTTTATGCAGCAAAACATGACATCATTATTAGTATTATTAGTTTTTGTTTACAGGTATTACATCATCAGGAACCAGGTGATAGTTTTTACCGTTTTTATCTTTCCTGCCAAAGATACGTTACATCATTAGTCTCCTCTTCCATAAAAGTTGGTTCAGTCAAAAATGTACTCCACGAGCGAAACTTCGTCAAAGCGTCAAATAGATTGCTTTAGATGACAAAATATATAAAAACACAAACGTCGTTTTATATTGAATTGTGTCTTATTCCCTGTCAAAACATCAGACAAGTACATTTTTAATGATAACCTATACTCTGTATATTGATCATACACTACCAACCAATCCATTACATGTGTTTTTTGTAAAAAAAAAAAAAAAAAAAAAAAAAAAAAAAACAAACAATATTTCACTTGTTATTCACGACATTTAAATATTTTTACTGTTCCTCCGCTCTTTCTTTCTTTGTTTTCTCATGCATGAATATCCCCTGTTTTTCATTTTGTCTTTCTTTCTTATTTTTTCTAAACTTTTGCCGTTTAAAAGGAAGGTATTTTCAAATATAACGGACGGATATTTAAAAATTACGAAAATAGGAAGTTGTAGGCATATGGGGATTTAAGTCAGGGATTTTCGGTAAATAAAACAAAACTCCATTTGTCGTGTCAATGTCAATGTTAACAATTATAATACCGATAATCTATATTTAGGACCTATCAATATCCGGAAATTCCGTAAATTGTTCATTGTCCCTGTGTAAACAAACACTTATGGTGAGGTTTTCAGATTCTATTTTTAGCATCTATACACATTAGTGACGACCACCTTGTGTAGCACATCAGGTTAGTTCTTTCGTTTTATTTCCTGTATTTCTGTTTCACTGAATTTCTTCTATCGTTGAAATTTTGTATTCCTTGTTTGCTTCAAGCCTAAGGTACACATAGAATATTATTCTATACATATAACAACATTCGTTTGCAATATATTCCTTGTTTGCTTCAAGCCTAAGGTACACATAGAATATTATTCTATACATATAACAACATTCGTTTGCAATATATTCCTTGTTTGCTTCAAGCCTAAGGTACACATAGAATATTATTCTATACATATAACAACATTCGTTTGCAATATTGCATTGCAGTTTTAAAACAAGGAGAGATAATATAGTGTAGCTATGTTAAATTATGAAACATATCTAACGATGATAATATACTACTTATTATTTTTTTTGGAATTTTTAAGATTATTTAGCTATTACTTACGAGGCAGATATGCTAAGAAATATGCGCAGTTTACTTGATTTTGGAATTTCAGGAAAGATATATACTAATATTTTATCACGTGTAATATTTGATATGTGCGTGTATTGAAAATGCATATTAGTTAATACTTCAAATAAGAAATTTCATTCGCACACGTTATATCCAGTGATGAAATGTACTGTTTTTAACACTCACAGGGACGTTGGTCAGGTTTGGTTGCTTGACACACATAAAAGCAATATGTGACTTTATAATTCAGTGTTAACTTCATATACTACTTACACTATCAAAATAGCGCACGCACAGAAATGGAAACGTTATTTTAAAAAAGTTATAATTATGAATAACAAAAATCTATGTATATCACTCTATTAAGTAGACAGATTAGCTATACAATAATCAATAAGCAACTTGCTACATTTTCTGTGAAACATAACTCAGGAATATCATTATAACGTAATTAACATGCCCACACATACTTGTAGAAGGTTTGAGAAGGCACTGGCGTTTATGCGGATGAGTATCTCTTTTATGATAAGCATTTATTAAAACAAAGACATTGTGTAAGGTGTGAAGTGTCAGGGCGGTATCAATATCTATTATTTTTTCTCATTATTCCATTATTTCCAGAAATAATTCGGGACTTTGATGATGGAGCTGGAAGTGAAAAAAATAGTGTTTAATCGAAGAGGAGAGTTCATTCTGGTCTCCCACCTTTTAATCTCATATCTCATTATCACCAATATTGTTTCCCGTAGCCATCAATTCGGTCAACCTTTGTTAAACCTAATGCTAAAATTAAGTAACTCATAGTACAGAATTCTCTTCGTAATCTGCCTCACAGTTTCCATTTTGGTTTCGCGAAGTCACCAATTAAGTATATATATATATAATTTATTTCATGAAATAAATACATTTGTGTTAGATGGTTACTTTATATATTCCTGTATATATATATGTATAATTGTCAAAATCCTGCAGATGTTTTTCACATTATAAGGTTATGTAAGTTGGCTCTTAAGATTTTGAACTCTGACCACCTGGTGACCATCTGTTACCCTATGTTGTTTGTATCTCTTGTTATTTGGATGTTATGTGTGCACGTGTTAGCGAGGGCCATGTAGGGCAACTCGCCATGCGGTCACAGTTTTAGCTTGACCAGTCAGCAGGGGCTGTTCATGTGACCAGCGGCAGTAGTCGTAATGCTATGCGGTCAGGACCTGGATTGACCAATCAGCGAGGCGCGCACCTCCTCATGATTTTGACCGCGTCATATTTTCATCACTCATCATAATTTTTTCTGCTGCTGTGATTACGTTTAATATCTTTCGAAGTCCCACCCTCATCACACTCCCACATTTTGTCTTGAGCCCGCTTATATATCAATGTTTTTTGGTATTTTTTGTGTGTGTTATTCAAACTTATGTTTGTATGCCGATAATTTGTACCCCACCTTTTTTGTTGTACATATAGACTGAAGTTAATGTCATTCAGATCTATATATTATAACAGTGATTGATGTTATGGTTGTATTTGAAATGTTCTTGTCATTTAATAAATAACCATTTGACAACATTTCTTTTCTCTGTTGTTTTTTGTTTATAAGATATGTACAACAAATAACAAGCTGCAGTCTCTGAGCTGGGTTACCATGCTTACACAAATTTTATTCTTTTAATAAGTGTTTAACTTCAATGTAATTATTGCAAACCATAATTACCGATTATATCATTAAAATATCACATACATGTGCTTGATACATGATTATTTCTGGGAATTGGTTGTCCGTTTGTGGTACTTTCGAGGAGTGTGTTTTCACTTTCACAAATTGGTACCCGTCTTCTGAAAAGAATAAAAAAATGATACATGCAAAATTACTCAAATTATCCATACCCTTCATTTCATGTGTACTAAGACGGGTTATTTTACATACATTTGTCTAAATTAAATGCCATGAATCATCGTGAACAGTCAAAATAATAAAGTAATAAACAAACTTTATGTTTGTTCAATATACAGGTATACTATGGTATATAATGGAGTCATTTTGCTGTTTTCAAAACCAAGTTCGTTTCATCGTTCAACGCGTGCGTCTATTTTCGAACACTATCGATGTTCGGTTACGTAGCATTCACATATTTCCCGTTATGTAACGTTGTGCATTAAATCAGTTGTGATTATCACTAAAAAGTATATGATATTTTAATTTATAGAGGATAATCATTTTGGGGGGAATTTTCATGTTTCTGTTGTATTGAGATCTTCATCGTTATGCCCTAAAGAATTATTTATTTCCTAAACTTCTAAGAAGTCTGTTTTATCATACTGATATCACATAGTGATTAGAACTTTTATCGTTTGAAATTGCTTCTGTGCATTATGATAATTTGAACTTGTTGACAATATTAGTCATTGCTAATGTATCTAATAGTACTGATGACTTTGTAAGAAAAGCGCTTCATCGCTAATGTCGACTGTTTACATTATATACGACGTGAAATAAAAAAAATCCTTGTTTTTTGTTTACTATAATACGTGTTATCGTGTTTTCATTAACACATTGGTTTAGATAAAGTAGACAATTTAACATGCCTCACATCTGGTGTTAAGTATTTCGCGATTTTGTACAAAAAGCTAAAATTGTTCATACTGTGCGCATATTCATATGTAACTCTATGTCTTCCTGTTCTCGATATATGAAACAAAATATTTCAACCATTCTTCACTAATGAACACTTAAAAGGGTAACTTACTTTCCGAACATAATGCCGTCTTTGATTGTTTCTGGCAATTCCATGTTCAAAGTTTCCGGTAAATGTAAGGATGACAATCCAGCTAAGATAGACATCACTCCAAATACCGCCAAAGGAAACACTTTCCCTACCATGCCACCTATAAACATTGCCTGTAAAATACAAAAAAAATTGTTATAAGGTTTTGCAAAATTGTAATCAGCATGCCATGCTTAAATTCATTCGAACGCAGATCAGAATAAACACATCTATTCGACGCTGTTCTAAAATCACCAGATGTATGAGAATTACGACATGTAATTAATTATTGGGCTTTTGTATCTTCCCGTCTTGATTTTAACTTTTATTTCGATCACTTTAGATTAAACGATGTCGCCTTCTAGGCTTCAAACGTTAGACCATTAACATCACTGACAAGTCCTAGTTGTTTGGCTAACTCTGATTTTTTATGTCTTTTGCACAGTCTTGGCTGAGAGGTGACCCTATGTCCTTTGCATTTCTGCTACCTAATTGCCTATGTATACAATTCGAATACCTCTTAAGATAGGACAAAGCCAACCTTTTATCTTCGGCATCAAAATTCATTTCAGGTGTAATATGTCTTTTCCAGCAGTGTTAAAATAAATTTCTGCGTGTGGTGTTTCACAATTTAAAGAGTATTCATATCTTTTTATCTCACCATCGTCGATGAAGCAGATTACGATGCTTACTCTTCCGGAACGCAAGATGTAATTCTTGCACTTTTTTGGGCGTCTCCATATAAATCTTTCTTTTATTGAATATGAGTTATGATCACGATGATGTTGCCATGTTGATATTTTTGTTGTTTCGTGTAAAGTTGATATTTCCCTCCCTACTGCATAACTATAATGAAAGGGATTTTTACAAATTGTCGTGCGAAACATTGATAGATAATTGCATTATGAGTTGTCTCTTATCAAATAATATGCGATTTTGTTTTACTGGAAACATTAATGAACTCTCACCGAGTCAGCTATATAAGGCGCCAGAATTCCTCCTATTCTAGAAGAACAACAACTTGCACCCATCCCAGCATTCCTGACCACGGTAGGAAATAACTCAGCGGAAAAAAGATAAAGTGTATTGAAAGCCATCGACACACCGAATTTGCCAATCATGGCAAGTACGACTATTATGATCTGGTTCTCTGAAATGAAATAAACTATCTAAAGATTGCTAAAGGCAAACGTGAATAGCACTTTCCAATACAAATTTATAACTATATATAGTTGAACCAAATTAATTAAAACAATTTATAGAATCATAAAATAGGAATATAAATAGACACCATTGCAACATATACAACTCGTGATTCGTGATTAAAATAACTTGATATAAAGTGATAAATTAAATTTATTTCGAGATCTTCTTCATATGGTCATCTTTCTTAGCAATAATAAATTCGTTTTACAAATTATACCCGTTCAGATCCATCTGGAGGCTTGTAAATGATAACTGATGTTACAACCTACCTATTTCACCATACATAATAGGGATTATTGTCGATGCACATGCACATCCTCCTAATACCATACTGAGACAGTAAAGTGTCTTCCGGCCAATGCGATCAACCAAAAGTATGATCAGGGTATCACCTGGAAATTCTACCAGCCCAGATAAGAACATATTTAGGAAGAAATTTCCGCCGAGGTTTCCAGCATTGAGATACAACCCGTAGTAAGTCATGCTTACTATACACCTGAGTACAGAAGAAATATATTTATTCAAACAATTTTCACAATAAAAATATCTCCAATGAGTCCTAAAATGTATTCAATGGTTGTAAACTCGATAACGTTGATGTCATTACTATCTCACATGGAGTCAGTGTGTAACTATATATAGTAAAAATGAATAACCTATATTTGGTTAGTATAGCAATTGTGTTTCAATAATATTTCTATGTAAATTGATGGCACACGTATGTATCCAAAATCAGATAACACTAGTTTTATTTACAGCGAGGGAGGGAATCTGATCATTTCGTAACATACATTTCACAATTAGGGAGGTCGATAATCATACTTATGCCCAACAACAACAACAACAACAGCAGCAAAAACAACAACAGTTTGGGTTTTACAAAGGGACAAAGAAAAAGAGTAAAAATTTCAAAAGTTTGATATGAGGATATAACATGCTATGAAGCCAAAATCGTGTAGTATGTTACGATAGGCTGTTGTCTATAAGAAACACGTAAATATTGCTTAACAGTTTTGATTAACATACAACAATTTGTAAATAAAAAGATATTTTGTGTGTCACGTTTCAAATTTCAACGTATTTAGTGAATTAATTAAGTCTGACAACTGTATGTTTAGAGTTCATTTAGTGGATTCAGGTTCTAGCGAATTCTATATCTAACAGTTTCTAGCACATTCCTCAGAACATTTCTCAAACTATATTAAAGCGACATCACGGTGAAACAATAACGATTTACTGATCTTTTTCATTATCACCTTATGAACAATAACAATTTGTTTTCGCTGGAACATGCGCATTAAGGGCATAAACAATAATTATAAAAGATAAATCCGTCGCCCGCCCTACTCGTCGTGGAATGTTAGTTATTCATGTCACTTATTTCGTAATAGTGCTGAATAGCTTAGATTTATCAAATAACATTTGTCATACCCATAAGAAAATGCGGTGTTGAAAACGGGATTTTAATTACTGCATCTCTACTGCCGTTGTCATAACTGCGCGCCATCATGTGTTCGTATTTACAAAATAAACTGCCTCGTTTTAAAAACTATTACGTTATCATTGTTGAAATTGAGGAAGGTTTCCCAAACCAAAGAAGTGTTGAAGCTGGCCATTGAAAATCGACTGTGAATATCGGGATATCATAAAAACGTAAATGGAAAAGTATAAAACACGTTCAATCAATCACATAATTAATGTTTATACCGTGATGTCCCTTTATATTTTTTCACTTGCCAATTGAAGAGGATGATGATTGTACGCAGAAACATGACCCTTGAAGAGAAAAGTTGCCATATCCTTCCGGCTGGTTCAGTCTCCATGATATTATCGAACATGTCCCGTTTTATTGCAACTTTGTTGATCTTAGCTATCTTCTGCAGAATAACGTTGGCTTCTTCATACCGCTGTTTAGTAATCAACCAACGAGGGGACTCGGGAATAAGCCTATTTATAAAAACATATTAAGTGAACAGTAAACATTGTTAAACATAAAGCAACAACTCTTGATGGATGCGGTTTTAAACAATTGTTTCACTTGTTACTATGTAATTCTTCATTTAAACAAACACAAAATGCTATATGAAGATGGCTATTCTTCATATACATACCACCAGTAAAACAGGAAGATTGCAGCAGGCGCCGAACAAATAATATTGATGTAAAACCAATGTCTGGCTAAGTAGCTCACACAAGCTAGGGCCACTAACCCAATGGCGAAAGAATACTGCATAATCATACCAGCTAATTTCCTTTTTGATGGACCAACTACTTCCACACCTGCAAACGTAAAAAAAACATGTTTACCGCAAATATATCCAATATTCCTGAAATAATTTGGTGTAAAAATATATGTTTACAGTCATAAAGAAAAGGACATTGTCAAATTGATAAGCTCTTGTTTTAAAAAAAAATAAGTCGACAGAAAACAGAAAACGAGGGACACAAACCATTTATAAAGTGTATAATATATGCTTTACCGAGAACAAACCCCACAATAAAGACACCCTGTGTAGTAGCACCAATCCCCACAGTTAGGACCGCGTATATGATGTGTGAGGAAGACCACGAAGAACCGAATGCAATGCCGAAAAACATCAACAACGAGATGTAAAATGTCTTTTTCCGTCCAATTCTGAAAAATAAGGAACTTTCATAAGGAAATGATATAGTATTCTAATGAAATGTTCTTGAGACGTCAATGCAAATGAAATGAAATGGAATTGACTTAGATCCATTAACACAAGGTGAAAAAGACAACCACTTACGAATCTGAGAGAGTACCAAACACGAAAGCTCCTAGGAATTTGCCGACGAAGAAGAGAGACTTGATTAACGAAGTTATGTGGGCATTTTCACACACGATATTATACTGCAATATAAAATAAACCTAGTTGTACGTGGATATGTGACGTCCACGGGCATTGTTGTGATGTATACACACAAATGTCCCATATACTGAAATTAACACTTATCTATATGTATGATATAAATTATTTATCTATCTGCAAGTAACTGATGAAGAATCGGTCTTTAGGTCAACGTCAATTTTAACCATCAGTAATACATAGGTGTTTGAAGACATGGAGAATATGCTATTGCAGATGTAATTTAGAAATTGGATTAAAACATTATATTCTATATGGAAGCTGATATATATTATATTGAAAACAACAATTACATTCAAGGAGATACTACCTTTGACGTGAACGTTTCTACAAATATGGATTCGCTGTATACCCATTCATTGCATTTAACTAGTGAAGCATTGATCGGTCTGCTGGAGTTGTCGAACTTGACATTGTTGTAATCAAACGAGTACAGATGGCACTGATCATAGTCATGGGAGGCATCATCCGATGGGGGTATGTAGTTGTTGACGAGATTCTGTTGATAGGCACTGTGTATATCGTACGTGTCATTCCCAAGACCAGGAATTTTACACCTGTTAAATCACATATATTTCAACAACATAGGAAATATATATTGATACTGAAAAATAAAAAACGAATTTGCAATCGTGCCTTTTCTTGATAGACTTTTAATATAATTGATGTGGGAACTATATGGAACGATGCAAAGCGATCAATCCAGCGGGTGTATTCAAATACTTGTAATAACGTGATGTCACCATTACCTACAGTAATAAAATGGTGACAATTTTCATAACTGACAAAGATGATCAATGATAGAACTTTCGTATAACTTGCTATTATATATAATTCTATCAGGAACCTATATCGAATAAATTTGACAACTTTCCCAGTAGATTTCCTCCTCTCCTCTCTCGTTTAAGTGTATTTTTCCATGATAACCAGCCACCATGGCTTGGGGAAAAACTGTTCTATTTAGTATATTTGATCCAATACTATATTAAAATACCACATTTTATGTTTTGTACCTACAATCTTTTCCATTCAATAAAAGATATCATAACGAAGCTAAAATGAATGCGATACAGTTCACTAAGTTCGTACAGCCTTGTAGAAAAATAGGGCATTCATTATCGATGCGAGATGTATATGGACTGCTATAACAACATACCTGTGCTGTGGAGTATTCAGAAATATCACTGACATCACGCCATACAATCCAACAGACACGGAACTAACGCATGTTAATGTCAAAACAAGCTTTTGGTACTTGCCGAATTCTCCAAGCTTTATCAAAATATTGTCTAGACTCATTTTGAGGTGATCTGTGCAACGCCTTGCTGTTTTCAGTATCAGTAGGATAACTCCGTTAGCCTCGTCTGGAAACAGCAGGTCATAAGAAATATTGTACTGGTGAGACGCTTGAGAGAACATAGTGGTGGAGATCTAATCGGCTGAAGCACGGTTGCCGAAAACCACATTAACTATAATTTTGTTTGATAAATCATGTAAAAGCGTTTTCATCTTAGTTGATTTAACAGATTGTTTACTTAGATGTATTTGATAAGCATCCGATGATAACTTCTTTATAATGTATAATAGTTCTAAATTGAACAGCAGAGAGACATCTAGATACTTAATACACATTATGGAGTGTAAGTTGTGTCTTCTTATTCTCATAACATATTGATTAAATAAAACTGATCAATTTAAAACCTGAAAGCTTCGATTTAAAAATCCCGCAATTCTGTTGAAGACATACTCAGCACCATGATCTGAATCAATCCTGTATACTGTTTTGAAAACAGGGTCTACTCAATGTACTCAATGCACTAAGCTATTTATGTTTACGTACATAATATCTGTCCTGTGCTCGTGTCATAACTAGTATGAAGTTTGTATGAAGAGTGTATGTTGCACGGGTATTTACGTACTCACGCCACCCTGCACACATACCAAAGCCCTGTTCACGTCCACTACCAGTCACTTTCCATCTGACTGCTGGACGATCATGATCAAGACTCTTAGAGACAGCTGTGCCACGTACCTCATGGGTCTCTGGTAAGTCTTAGGAAATAATCAAATATTTCAAACCAATTTATATTGTCGCGACAGTTAAATGTATATCATGTGTCCCTACAACGAAAGTAAAAGTAAGTTCCTTAGTTTCGTATTTATTATGTTGTAGGTTTTCTTAATTATTGATTAAATGGAAGTACCAAACTTTTGAGTCGTCTCATCACTAAAGAGCTGAAGGGTTACAATGGCGCCCAACGTAAATTTCCATTGTAATTAGGAACCAGAGACTGTAATGGATGGTATGGGAAGTAGCCTCGTAAGATGGCCATATGTGCGACCTGCGACACACGTACGCGTGTACGCTAACGTTGCAATATTGGTGTACAAGATGTACCTAGAATAGGATGTCAAGCGCTGTGTGCCTATACGGATTGTGGTAAAAACCAAAATTAGATGCCTGCTTGTGAGCCGAATTTTAAAATTCTTGGTTACTGGTAATAATTAACATTTGTACCGGCCAGGCCATGGGATGTCAATGTGTACATGTACCTGTGTGTGTTTGTGCTTTGACTAAACTGCTAACTTCGAGTAGATTCGACGTCGGAAGGCTGTTTAATTCGTCATTGTTGTGAAAAACATTCATCTTTAAAGTTTCTTTGAGACTAAAGGACTAGATATTGTCAAATTTGTTGAAATGTGCTTCTAATAATTTTAAAGGACTCTATATAATGAATTTCTATATGTATATGTAATCAGTCTGGTAATTGTAGTCAAATAATCATTCCATTGGACATTTTATAATTTTACTGAATTTCGCATAGTTTCATCAATTTTCTCCTTGATAATGTATAATTTCATGAATTTATTTCTAATTTATGTAATTGTATTGTAGGCTATATCTGCATGTATTTTGTACATCTGGAAAAGTGAAAGAAGCAAGATGTTTGTAAGTACCAGGGACCTGTGAGGGACACCTGTGTAGCAATAGGACCTGTTGACTCTGCCATTATATTCATTATTGTGTTTCCCTGCACGCTTTTTCCCCACCTTCGCAATCATCAGAATGAGAGATCAAGGTACAGTGAGTAATTAGTGTCTTGTCATTTGTTTGTGATTGTCCATGTGAATTACGGTCATTATTTCATTACTAGTGCATTTCATTACTGAAGTGTTCAGTACATCTTGCTGGGAGGATATTATAGATTTAAAGTTTGAAGTTCTACTCGTTCAGTTGTGCTGTAAAAACTTTTTATATTATACCATATATTAATTTCATTAATGAGTTTGAGTAAACTTAAACAGTTTATTGATAAGCCTTTGGAAGCACCGGGTTCACTAAAATACCAACCAGTTTTAGTGTCGAGTAGCAAAGGATTTTCTTTAAGGCCTCATTTGGATATTATTGAAAATTTCGGATTTTCAATTGACTTTTATTGTAAAGCTGGTGCTCGATTTGATCAAACCTATAATTGGCTTACCAGAAATTTATCAGGTATTGTTCACAAGCATGGTTCTATTTTACTTTACATTTGGTTGGGTACTTGTGATATTACTACAAAAACTGGTCCATTCATTGATTTGAGTCACAGTACTGATGAGGAATGTTTTACATATTTAAAATTTAATATCGATAAATTTGTTTCATTTGTTTCTAAATTTAAAACAGTCAAACTTGTATTTTTGGAGATACCACCATACTCCATTCAAATTTGGAATACTTACAAGGGCCATGCAAACCCTGAATCTTTTGCACAACTTGATGTGATTTTAGAACGGCGTATCGAGTATTTGAACGCATATATCAAGGAAGGTGTGCACTCACTCAATTTTAAATGTGATTTGCTCCAGTATAAGCGAGCAGGTCGCAAGCCTAGTGTTAATTTTTCTTTATTTAAAGATGGGATCCACCCGAAACCGGTATTAGCAAGGTTTTGGATGAAGCGACTCGTTACCAAAGTGTTCAGTGATTGTTGTTGAGATCATTTATTTACATTCATGTGCACTTGTAGGTAGGGGGCTCCCCAACCACAGTGTTCTGAATTTTCTATTGTATGTTTTTCTTATTATGCAATTTGTATTATGAATGCACTGAACAGTAGCTCATTCACTTCCTTACTTCTACCGTATTTCATTACTTGTGTAGTAACATTATACACTGGTAGTTGTTTACTGGTGTTATTTTATTGTTCATTATCACATACCTGGTAGTTATGGCTGCTAACGGAGTACCCCCTACAAAAGAAATCCCTAAGGCTAAAACTCCTACGGATCAAGCCCCTATAGGGGATAAGGATTTGAAGGAGGAGGGTGATGTACACGAGGGTGACCTCACAATGACTGAGGAACAAATGATAGAGGCTTTAGCCAAGCTGGGAAAATACAAAATTGTACCCCCGGCTAGTACACCCAAGCCTCCCAATCCTGTTAAACATGAATTTAAATTTGTGGGTACTAGTCAGGCCACTCCCTATGAGGAGTTGGCAAACCCCAACCACACATCAGCCTCGAGTTCATCTGTCACCTATGGTACACACCATGTTCCTAAAATACCCCAATTTTCTGGGGAGGAACCACCTCTCAAAGCCGATGTGTCATACGCTGAATGGCGTTTTGAGATTAGATGTCTGCTTAGGGACCCAGATATATCTCAGGGCAGTATTGTACAGGCAATTAGGAGATCTCTCCGTGGTACAGCACGGAGAATTTTACTCACTGTGGGCGAGAAGGCTTCTCCTGATGAAATTTTAAATAAATTAGATTCTCTTTTTAAGGACATTTCTACGCATGGCATGATCATGCAAGAATTTTTAAATTCTAAACAGAAGTCCGGTGAATCGGCAACTGCATTTGGTTGCAGATTGGAGTCTTTACTCCAGATTGCAGTGGAAGATGGCTCATTGCACAAGTCGGCTAAAAATGACCTATTACGTCATAAGTTTTGGACTTCGTTAAGTTCAGACAAACTAAAAAGCCAAACTCGTCATAAGTATGACGCAATAGCCAGTTTTGACACACTGTTAAGAGAAATCCGGCTGGTAGAGAAAGAGTTAAATATCTCTAATACTTCTTCTGGTTCTAGTCATGGTAAGAAAGGACACCAGCATTCAGTTAGTGTTGAATCTGACCAGCAAACAGCTTCCATAGCTGAGATAGAAAAACAGTTTGATAAAAAACTGAAAAACTTGGAAGACAAGCTTAGCTCCCAAATACAGGGTAAGCTTGATAAAATTTTAAACAAACTTGGTCAGTCCTCAGGTCAAGGTCAAGGTAAGAAATCTGGTCAAGGGTCAGGTCATAACAAAGGTCAAGGTCGCGGTGGTTATAACAAGTCTCGAGGCCGCTGGAATAAAAAAGACAAGGCTAAGAATAGTGAAAAAAACTTGGACTAGTCTCTGCCACTGGCCACGCAGAGACTTCACAAAAGTCAAAAGGCCAAGGTCACGAAATATTAGATAGATTATTAGGTGTATCAAATGAGAGCCAAGTTTTTGTTGAAGGTCAAAAGGTCAAAGCCTTGATTGACAGTGGATCTATGGTATCTACTATGTCACAAAGATTTTACAAAACTTTACATGACAGACCTGAACTTAAGGAATTAGAGACACTTGGATTACAAGTCACAGTAGCTAATGGTTCTAACTTGAACTACTTAGGCTATATTGAATGTGAAATTACAATACCATTCATGTCAAATCAAGTGTTTAATGTGCTTATGCTGGTTGTGCCTGATACTGACTACAACAGTAAATGTCCTGTTATACTAGGTACTAATGTTATCCGCCTAGTTAAGGAGGTTACCATTGGTGATTCGTTGTTACCTAATGAATGGAGAGCTGCAGTAAACAGTGTTTCTTGCTCGTATGCAGTGAGAATGTTAAGTAAAAAGCCTGTTACTATCGCTCCGTATGCCACTATTGTTTTAAACGGTATAGCACGAGGATTGGATCCAAATATTACTGATCTAGTCACAGAGAACCAGGATAACTCTGCTCTTAGATATACTGTTTGTCCTCGTGTGGTGAAGTTTAAACAAAATTCAGTTAATGTTAAAGTACCGGTTAAGCTGTGTAATACCTCAGCTAAACCAGTTGTGTTGAGTCTACGTACTGTACTTTGTACTGTCCAACAAGTGAAAGTAGTCGATAATCTGGCCTCAGATCTCCCTACTGTTAGGGAAGAAAAGTTGTCATTGCCTGAAGAACTTGGCTGTTACATCGACAAAACAAACCTCACCGAAGAGCAGTTGTTACGGGTTCGGCAAGTGTTGGGTAATTGGGAACAAGCGTTCTCCAAAAGCCAATTTGACTTGGGTGCGACGAACGTTGTTAAACACAAGATCGAACTTCTTGATGAGCGGCCATTTAAACAGCCGTATCGTAAAATACCACCCGGTATGTACGAAGAAGTTCGACAGCACATCAAGGAAATGCTTGATGGTGGCGTGATACGCGAATCTACAAGTCCCTTCTCTTCAAATGTCGTACTTGTACGAAAAAAAGATGGGAGCCTTAGATTTTGCATCGACTACCGTATGCTGAATTCACGCACAAGAAAAGATGCGTACATGCTTCCTCGCTTTGATGACACGGTAGATACCCTTAATGGTGCCCGTTATTTTTCAAAGTTAGACCTCCGGTCCGGTTACTGGCAGGTTGAGGTCGAGGAAAGCGATAAGGAAAAGACTGCATTTTCTGTTGGCAACCTGGGATTCTGGGAAACCAATAGAATGGGGTTTGGTCTTACTTGTGCCCCAGCTACCTTCCAGCGCTTAATGGAAAAGTGCATGGGAGATATGCATCTTAAGGAATGTCTCATCTTCCTTGATGACATCCTAATCTTTTCGCGCACCTTTGACGAACACTTGGATAGACTAGAATCAGTATTCGCCAGACTCATCCAACATGGCTTGAAACTCAAACCGTCCAAGTGTGAGTTCCTCAAATCAAGAGTAACGTATCTCGGTCATGTCATATCAGATCAAGGTATAGCTACAGACCCAGAGAAGGTATCTGCGGTCAAGTCTTGGCCAGCACCTACAAATTTAAAGGAGCTGCGTCAGTTTTTAGGATTTAGTGGATACTATCGAAGGTTTGTTAAAGACTATGCTAAGATAGTACAACCCTTGAATAAGCTTCTGCAGGGTCATGACTTAACTAAAGAGGCTTCTAAGTCTAGTAAGACTGCAAAGTCTGGTAAGATCAAGTCAGGTAAGTCAAAACAGACTCAAAAATCTAAATGGGTCTGGGGCGAAGCTCAGCAGAGTGCTTTGATTCTGTGAAGGAGAAGCTTATTAGTCCTCCCGTACTTGCCTATGCGGATTACTCGAAACCTTTTATACTACATACTGATGCTAGTAGTACTGGTTTAGGAGCAGTACTCTACCAGACGCATGAAGGTAAGAAGAGAGTTATTGCATATGCAAGTCGAGGGCTTAGACCAAGTGAGCGCAATTACCCAGCTCATAAGCTTGAGTTTTTAGCACTTAAGTGGGCTATCACTGATAAATTTCATGATTACCTCTATGGTAATACCTTCGAAGTTGTCACAGATAATAATCCGCTTACATATGTGCTGAGTAAAGCTAAACTGGATGCCACCAGTCATCGGTGGGTTGCCGCTCTAGCAAACTACAACTTTACCTTGACATACCGAGCTGGGAAGAATAATGCTGATGCAGACGGTCTCTCACGCATCTCATTCTGTAACTCTGACGTTGTCAAAGCAGTATGTCAGTCCTCAGTTGTTGATGCACCTCTGATTGACAGTGTAACAGACCATGTGGGGTTAGCTTCTTATCTGGCCAATGAGGGTGGAAACCCGGATGATGATCTGAGCTCAATTGATTGGCGGCAGCAACAACAAGAGGATGAAGATATTGCCAGGGTTATAGAACTCAAGAGAACCGGTTTTCATCCCAGGGGGAAAAACCGCAAGCAGGAATCCCCATATGTGCAAAAGTTCATGAGGACTTGGAAAAGATTTTGTCTACATAATGGTGTATTGTACAGAACCGCTTCTCTAGACGGTCAGGCAGTGAAACAGCTGGTGCTACCAAAGCGATACCATGCCCTGGCTCTTAAGGGAGTCCATGATGATGTCGGTCATCAGGGGAAGGAGAAAACCCTTTGGTTAGCCAGACAGAGGTTTTACTGGCCAGGTATGGAGAAGGATGTAGACGAGAGAGTTGAGAACTGTGGACGCTGCATAAGACGCAAGACTCCGGTGAAGCCTCAGGCTGAACTGGTTCCAATTCAATCCACACGGCCAATGAAGTTGGTCTGTATTGACTTCCTCACATTGGAGCCCTCAAAAGGTGGTTGTGAAAACATTCTGGTGATCACTGACCATTTTACTAGGTACGCTCAGGCGGTGCCATGTCGCAATCAGACGGCCCATACAACTGCAAAGGCGTTATATGAAAACTTCATAGCCTTCTACAGTTTTCCTGAACGTCTCCACAGTGATCAGGGTCGTAACTTTGAAAGTAAAGTTATCCGTGAACTCTGTAAGATCGCTGGAGTTCAGAAAACCAGAACAACTCCCTACCATCCTATGGGAAATGGGGCTGCAGAGCGCTTCAACCGTACCCTTCTGGGCATGCTCGCAACCCTTGAGGAGAAAAAAAACGGATTGGAAGTCCTATGTTGCTCCACTGGTCCAAGCCTACAATGCTTCGAAAAGCGATGCCACCGGATACTCGCCTCACTTTCTTATGTTTGGTTGGCATCCCCGCCTGTCCGTGGACGCTTTCCTCGGAACAGATCCCTGTGAGCAAGGTACAGCAGACCACACCTCATACGTGAGTAAACTTCGTGATAGGATGAAACATGCCTATAAGGTTGCTAGTACTGAGGCCTCTAAATTATCTGCTCGCAACAAAAGTCGTTATGACAGGTCAGTCCGTGAGACCAAACTTGAAGTTGGTGACCGTGTCCTTGTGAGAAAGGTCGGTCTTAAAGGGAAAAGTAAGTTGGCTGATAGATGGGAGCAGGAACCCTATCGGGTAACCCGTATACCCAATAGTGATATTCCTGTATATGAGGTACAGTTAGAAACCGGAAAGGGACGTAAACGTACCTTACACCGGAATATGTTGATGTACTTCAATGCTATACATGTAGATGTTCCCATCGTGGAGACTTGCTGCAAGGCAAGGTCTACAAAGCCACCTTCCCGTACTCACCATGACGAAACCTCTGAATCTGTAGACTCTTCAGAGTCAGATTCTGATGAGGAACCTGTAGTACGGCTCAGGAGTTCCAGGAAAAAGTCACTGAGAAAGCCCCAAGGTAACCTGACCATAGATGCTTCCGAACCATTATCTGTGGAAGCCAGTACAACCCCTGGTGTTGGTACCACTTCAGTAGCACCTGATACAATAATCGGTGGCTCTGATATAGAGTCTGCTACTGAAAATACTGGTCATAGCGATGACCATTCTGCCTCTAATGTGGGTAACCCCGAGGTTGCAGACCCCGTCAGGGATCAGTCACCTGACCCACCATTCCGGAGGTCCACCAGGACACGTAAACCACCTGATAGGTATGGTCAGTGGGCCTATTCTCAACAGGCAGAGCTGATGAGATCTGGTGAACATGAAATATTTGTGTGATCTAGTCTGTGATATGATTTTACTGTTTCAAATCCAGTTTATCCAGTTTTTAATGAATATTGTTTTATTTTTGCGCTTGCATAGCAAGGGACAATGTAGAATGTTCTCCTGCGAGTAGGTAGGGGGTTCCCCAACCACTCCAGCAGTGAGTTATGTCGTTATCTGTTCTTTGTTGTTTTTATTAGTATATTGTTTTACTTTGTTTGACAATCATTAGGTTTGACTTCCGGTAGGAAATGGAGTGGGTCCAATCGATCAATTCGATTTGGCTATATCCACTCCTGTCCCCAAATCTCCTTTTCTATTGTAAAATAGACTAGTTATTATATTTTGAATATAATGGATGCCTTAATTTGGTATCAGGAGTTGAACTTCACCTGAACTTCATTGTTACTAGTGCAATGATGCTATGCACTATTTATCCTATATGTGATAAAATTGTGTACAAGTTCCTTAATTTATGGATTCCCTCTAAGTTATAGTGGGTTTACCAATTGGAATGTCGGGTGCCATTCAGGAAAGTGGGGGAATATGTAACAGGGTCTACTCAATGTACTCAATGCACTAAGCTATTTATGTTTACGTACATAATATCTGTCCTGTGCTCGTGTCATAACTAGTACGAAGTTTGTATGAAGAGTGTATGTTGCACGGGTATTTACTACGTACTCACGCCACCCTGCACACATACCAAAGCCCTGTTCACGTCCACTACCAGTCACTTTCCATCTGACTGCTGGACGATCATGATCAAGACTCTTAGAGACAGCTGTGCCACGTACCTCATGGGTCTCTGGTAAGTCTTAGGAAATAATCAAATATTCCAAACCAATTTATATTGTCGCGACAGTTAAATGTATATCATGTGTCCCTACAACGAAAGTAAAAGTAAGTTCCTTAGTTTCGTATTTATTATGTTGTAGGTTTTCTTAATTATTGATTAAATGGAAGTACCAAACTTTTGAGTCGTCTCATCACTAAAGAGCTGAAGGGTTACATTTGGAACCCTTTATAATAAGCTTCCGTCATATTTGTGACTGAGAGGAATTGGAGTAAGTATTATTTCTTTGGCTTGTATAGAACCTGGTGTCTCTAGTAGTGAAGTACCCAGTTTCACCAAGCACAAACTAATTAAAATTTGTACGTGAATGTTATGCAAAACTCCCTTAAGTTTTTTTCATAGACGACACAAGGTCTTTGTAACAAATATAAGAGGTCAACGTAAGTAGTAGAACGAAAGGAGAAATCAGAACCGCCCTGTATCACAAGTCACATTATATAAGAAATTTCTCTATCCACAATCCTTGAAGACTTATGAAACTTTATCATATTAATGTATCAACTCTTTAAAATCTCAAAATATGCCTTAAGTCATACTGCCGTTAATGGAAGAAAAGGTACACATGATGAATGTGATATTAAGGTAATGAAAAAGTTAATGATTTAAACACTTTAATAACATTATACTTGTAGATGCACGAATGCATTTCCCACGATACAGAACAGAGCTCTATACTTTTATCATTTCGCGATGTACATCTCTACTGTATAGCTATTATCAGGTGACGCTTAGCTCCCCAAATGTGTACACAGTTGTTCTGATGACGTCAAGCGTAGCAAGTCGAAATATGTAAATTAGTAATAAAACTTCGGAATCCCGATTTCGATATACCATCTCCTATATCTTTTGTATTTACCTTAAATCCGTGATGCTTCTGTATTGAATATTGTTGGGTATCCGTTACTACGAGAAAACATCTATGACCGATGATGATGACTAGGACGCTGGCTGTCTTTCCTCTGTTAGGACACACTTTTTTTATCTTTGGTGAAATAATGACATGAAAATTGAGAAGAGGTTGCATGATGTAGTTTATTTTTATGTCAAGTGGATTGTCAGAGGGAACGATAATTTCGTTACGCACTCTTCATTTTGCAATTAAAAAAGGAAAACATGTTTATTATTGTTATTTCTTGGTGTAGAGCAATTGTAAGATAAGGTTTCACTATAAGTGTTTTTGAATACTTGATATAATGTGTACATGCGGAACTGACCATACTCAGAAATTTGTTCTTTCTCTCTTTCTCTCTCTTCGGCGAATAACATCATTTTTGGTGATTTTTTTAAAAAATCTGTCTCACTTCTTGCATTGCTCTCTGAAAATACCTGATGAATATCATATCACGGAAAGGCTCATCCAACGCCTACACTTTATTAATGCGGGTCGTGTTCAAGGTGTCAATGGTGTTTGTTTTCTTATTTGTTTGTTTGTTTTTACAAAAAAAACTTATTAATAAACACAGAAAGAAAGTCAATTTGACGGGGGTCGTAACAGGGTTTTACTTTGACTGATAAGTATTAACCGACTCAACTGATTTGCAATTATCTCGATCCCAATCTGTTTTTATAGGCAGTATATTACCAATGCAAGCTAATAATACTTAACGTGATGTTACCACCACCGAAAAGGAAAAAATTAAAAAAAAAAAGATTTTACCAAGAGATCTTACCAACAACCATCGCATGATCTCAATAAGTTTAAGGTACACTTTGCGATTTTGATACATTCTCGTCTCACTTATATCCTAAAACATATGTGATATAGTATGATCGCAATTATGTATTTAGTAATCGTGATATTACCAGTTAATCCTGTAAACCTCGTGAATATCTTGAAACATAACATCCACTTTGTAACTTTTATCCTGAAGCTAAAAGAAAATGGGATAACAATACAGCGTTCGAACCCTTTTTATATCATATTTGGTTATGATAAACTATTTGATTAAAGGAACATCAAGGTAGAAACATCAAGTTTGTTAATTGTATGTGTTTTATACAAACAAAATTTAATTTCTATGTTATCCGGGATATCCACAGTCGATTTACAGCTTGACCGTCTCTTTTATTCGGGAAACCCTCTCAAATTTACCGCCGATAACCTTATGTTATAGTCTTGAAAACGAGGCAGTTCATTTTGTAAACACGAACACATGATGACGGGCAGATATGAGAGCGGGAATAGTGGTACAGTAAGCACAATCCTGTTTTTAAGTACCGTACTTTTTTTGGATGTGGCAAATATTATTGATGGTAAAATCTTCCAACATACTATTGGTATACCTATGGGAACCAACTTCTCCCCTCTGTTGGCTGACTTGTTTTTTATTTTCACACGAAGCTGAATTTATTAAAGAGCTTTTCAAAACAGACCACAAAAACCTTTCAAAAGTCGTTTATCTTCACCATCAGATATATTAATGACGTCTTGTCTTTAAATAACTAGAAATTTGTTGAGTACACCCATCACATATATTCACCAGAACTGGAAATCAAATATTCGACAGACTCTGCTACATAAACTGCTAATCTCGATCTTTTCCTACCACGAAACTAATACTGACAGCTTCCCATCAAGCTATATGATAAACGTGATGATTTCAATTTCCCTATTGTAAATTTTCCAATATTTCTGCATCTCCAAGCTATGATATTTATTTGTCACAATTGATTCGATATTCAAGGGCTTGTTTCCATTTTCATTCAAGAAGTCGTCAACAGACTCGTAACAAAAGGGTTCAAAAGATACAGGTTGATAAAATCATGGGGGAGTTATATGGTCTCCGTAGTGATCTCCTAGAGAAATATTCTATTTCTTTGTGTGACATTAGGCTGGACGTATTTGATGCTCGTTAGAGTGCCTATTGGTTCCGTTGTTGTATACCTTGTTCTCATTTGAGAACGTAATATTACATACTTGGATTGACCAAGGTTTAAATGGCAGGAGTCGGCAATGAAGCAGAAGACGTTTACTCTTCCTGATCACCTGGTTTTATTCTTCTTGTACGTTTTCATGAGTCTCCGTGTAAATTTTTCCTTTTTCAACTCTAGTTTTATGAAATTTGAGTTTGACTTGTTATGCCATATTGGTATTTTCTTGATATCTTTTGATAACCCTTAGTCCTTTCAGAATTACTAACTAACTGGCATTAATCACCAACATTGTCTCGACCGACGGTGCATGCGTTTTCGTGTATGACGCAAAAATGTACATACCCAGAATGTTAATCAACGGATAATTAGTTTCTTTTTATAATTATTAATTAACTCTTTATGTGTATATTCTACTTCCCGTTCCGAAGACTATTTCCTGGAATTATAAAACATGGACTGAGTACAGCAATCTAACAAATACATCAAGAATGATGTAAAGCTATATGATTTGGTCAGTCAATATCGTACTGTTACTTTATTTTTTTTATTTGGAGACTTTCTTGAAATAGAAGAGATGTAAAAAATTCCTTAACCATACAAAAACGTTTTGCAGCATCGATGAGCTGCATTTTTCACGCCTGATGCCTTAAACAACTACTGCAGTAACATTTTCCATCATAAAATAAACCACTATGTTTTATTGCTATTTGAAAAATGAATATAGATACATGGATGCAGGTGTTAATTTAATTTGATATAAATAATTGCTTATGATATTACATGTAGCATGTCTGATCGTTTAAAGGTGTGTATATGTTTTCAGAATCTAGAGGGATAATCTCTCTATGCATATTTTTATCTTGTTTTTTTTAAAGAAATAAGGGCAACAAGACGATTTCAACAATAGCTAACCGCTCAAACTCCATGAAATGTTGTGGGATAGTACAAAACACAAACAAGTGAACAGAATATGACATTATTGTAGTTTTTATATAATAGTGAGTTATAACTTTATGCATGTTTTGTTTTGCATAAACACATTGTGGACACATCTCTCCACGACCTACTATTATGGAAATCTGTATGGATATTCTGAACATGTTGGCTGACTGGCAACAGTTGGGCAATTATACATCCGGTTTATCACTTGTGCATCTCTACTACTCATCCTATTGGATCGTCCTATCCTATTAAGGAAAATGCGTCTATTTTCTTCTGGTCTTGGTATTACGGTGAAGTCACCATTCCGGCTAAATGCCTGAAAATTTCAAACTAGTGTATAACCATGGTTCTACCAAACATAGTAATTTTACGTCTTCATAAGAGGTACGTAATGTGCTTTTATCAGACACGAACGTAATCTATAATGTTCCACTTCATATTGCTGACACATGTACATAATTATCTTAATACCATATATGTCTTTATTCATTAGAGAGATGAACTATATTCCCCTACCCTACAATAATGCAATATACATTAATATATATATATCATATGATCAATGAAGTAATAACGACACTACAAGTGAATTGTCAAATTTTCGACGCAATCTGCCCCTTTTTCAAGACATAGATATTATACAAATTACACCACATACATAGAACATAAAACATATACAAAGTTATAATTTATGTATCTCGATAATCCCGTCGGTCGATGGACGCCGAAAGCCCTTTATAATATATAATCCTATACGAGTTACCTTAAGGTGGAGTAAGAGGTAGCGACTGCCATGTATGACTGACATGACCCGTTCGATGTAGCAAGATCATCTGTCGTGAGTAGCAGGTTTGGAGTTGGTTGACGTAGTGTCGATCGATACTTAGGTTTCTGGTCATCCCAACTCCTGCAGTGGTCAATGGGTACCACCTGCATATCATGCAGATTACCTCGAAAATTTGACAATTCATTTGTCCGTAGCGTCGTTATTACTTCATTGATGATATATCTATTCCAGTGATACGCATTCATTTATTTGTTGGGATCCAATATTGGACCATACCGTCAATCATACTTAATATATTCTATCTATCTGTACATATATATATATATATATATATATGTGTGTGTGTGTGTGTGTGTGTGTGTGTGTGTGTGTGTGTGTGTGTGTGTGTGTGTGTGTGTTTCTTTTTTTTATAGTAGGAGTTGAACTTCATCTGTGATTATACCCAGGATTCTTACTTTGTTGCCGTAATGCATGATGCTGTAATAGTCATATGGAATGTTTCTGGAGTCGATGATTGTTCTGCTGTATCGCTTGAAATTCCCACGTTTGCCACGCTCCACATTTCTTCGGATGACATCTACAAATTTATTTCTGTCTGGTCTAGATTGCTCATGATGCAGACCTAGTGCATGGAGAAGCTCGTGGGTAGCGACGCGTGTCTGAATTGAGAAATCAGACACAATAGATTTGCATGCATATGTACGTGTGATTTCTATACCTTTCGTTTAATGGAATTAAAAATCGCTGATTTTTCTCTCAGACGTACATGCAAATCCATATCTCTATATTGTTAACCATACCATAGGAATATATAACGGAGATCTCTTTCAGTAATATAATTGTGAAAAAAATAATAATAACTGAGGAAAATTCTAAATGATAAAAGTAAAAATGTAATGATATAAGTTGTTCAATTTTTTTTGTTGATGTATAACACAGGATAAAATTAAATATACTTCGTACTTGTAAAAACTATTATATCATATAACTGATTAAGAAAAATGGTTTTACCGCGATGTCGCTTTATATGTTCTTCCATATTTTTGATACTGACGTAATATCTAACCGTAAAATGGGAAAGTTTTGTTTAATTTTTGCAAATACTTTTGATCCGGAAATATTTAACAGACCAAAAATAACAAATAAGAAATAACACTTTTGTTGAACTGGGAATATCAGTCTTAAAATCCCTTTGTTCCAAGTGGCCGGTATTTACTGTGGACTATTAAGCACGTAGCCCTAAGATTTTGTTTAATGGTGTTAATGCCAGTGGTATTGCAACAACTTTGGACCATAGTAAAACATTTTCAAATAAGACTAAGGAATCACTGAAAATTTGTTCGTTAACTTAGTGGTTGCTTTGAAATATTTTACAAACGCCATATATCATAAATGTTTTTGTTGTGATGTAAAAAAAAATTGAAGGTACATATTTGCATGAAAACAAACAACAATTAAGTATTCGATCATGACGGAAGATACATCCCCCCCCCCTTAAAAATACAATAAAAAATGAACATTTAATTTCCTAGAAATGCACATAAAGTAAACTTCTTGATTAAAAGGGAGCCAAAATTAGACACACAGAAATATCTGCTATATACTCACAACTCTACATCGAGATGCCAAGGTCAGATCTTGAGAACGAGTGCCACCCTGATTACGTAGAGATCTGCCCACACGGGATCGACATCTGCATTAGATGGTTCATAAATGAAATAACATTACGAACGAAATCATAGATTATCTAAATGTGAACATAAAACAGTTCATCCTATGCTCTGTCTGATCATACTTTCGTAAAATATCATATGACAGAAAGTACAACATTGACCTGATTACTTTAAATAATAAGATAATCAAAATGGACACATTGTTATATTCCTAGTAAAATCTGAAGTAGAAATCATATTGTTTCCTGATCGGTTTATGTATGATGTACAATACAGTACAAAAGAATGCTGATACTATATACGTACCCATTGCCATCTACAATTCGTACATGAGGAACGCGGTCGAGTGCCTGTGTTCTGCTAATGATGTTGAAACAGATGCAGGTTTTCTCCGATATCTCGTCCATGGAATCAGCTATTCTATTTTTCTGTGATCGTGCTTTATAAAAAAAGCATGCCAATAAACCGCAATTAAATCTTCGTCTGATAAATAATACTCCTTTGGAAAAAAGGCTAATTCATTTAAATGATTTCTTTTTTAACAAAATTAAATTTTGAAATAGAAATAATTACTTACTAAATCCAGAGCTAGCTATTCGAATTCCAACTACACCGTCTGGCCATCGTTTTCTCCGGCTTCGCCTTGCAGCTCGCTTCCGTCTTACTGGATATGCCCGTCGTTCTAACCTTGAACGTAGGAGATCTCGGAAGGCTATGTCGTTTTCACGTTCTCTAGGGAGTTTCTTCAATATTATCTCTTCCAATAGATCAAGACGTCTGAAAATAAATTACATAATCAAGAAAAATTGGATTAAACATGACATGCCATTTTACAATTTGTATTCGTGCCTTCTTCATGTCAGTCTAAGATGTAGACATTTTATAGGAAGTGTCTATCTATTCTTCCTATGTTTCGAGACACTATGGACGTATAGTTAAGTTCATTTGTTCAAGAGAGCCAATAATCCATAAAAGATTGGCCTTTTAAATAACGAACTCGGATTTGTTATAATTGGATAACTGATTAATCAAGTTATTACATTTGTTTGTTTAAATCATTCAATTCTGACTGATCAAGAAGAATATCCCCTTCAATCACAACACTTGATTGGCTCTTTAATTGTCGTTGATCAGCAATCCGTGCAACGGCAGACCCTGTAATGAACCAACAAAAACTATATTAGATAAAGCGTTCTTTTAATTTTATTTTGTTTTATTTCTTTTATTTTCGTTTTCGTAATCCAAACTCAAATTCAACAAAACTAAAGCGAAATATGAATTAGACAAATATTAAAAAGTGTAAAAAGAGAATGAGATTAGGTGTTCCGGAGAAGTAAGCGTCTTCTGCTCCATCACATGTAAACTTAGCTGAAGTCAATATTAACTGTCACGTTCTCATATGAGAACCTACCAAATGATTTCTTTTTTCACCGTGTTAATAAATCTATCTAAATATTAAAGGATTTAAAAAAGATAAGTTATATGAAGACTTCGCCTCTCAAAAATAGAGCAATCATTTTGGGTACCTTGTTGTTAATAGATGGCCAACGTTAAGTGACATCAAGGTTGAAAAATATACCTGATAATATGTTGATGTCCGTTTGATATTTTTTCTTTATTTTAATTAATTTTATTCATATTTTAAATACGAGTAACTGGTGTATACAAGTGGTGAACCGAGACTGTTTTATGTGTATGGTGATTAGCTATTGGTGATTTGTCTTAATAAATATAGATACATGATTGCTTTAAAACTTACCTGAATGTCTGCTATGTGAATGAATTACAATAGCAGGAAATAAAATTGATAAATCTGCAAATATATCTACCACCTCAATACGAAAACATGGTTAAAATAGATAATGCATTTGACAAAAAAACGCTGGCGGTTAGAAGAATCTGGAGTCAGCATGTAGGAGTACGAAATAGTCGAAATCGTCTTTCTATGTATGGAAAGGACGCTGTTTAGATAATTTGTTGTCTGTCAACGTTTTGGCTCAACAATAATTTTATTGGATAACAGATCACTTCTCAATCCAGGAAGATAGGAAATTAAGTGAAGCTACCTTATCAGTCACAACATATTGTTGTGTGTCTGTATGTAATTGTATAAACGTATGTATTTCTACAGCTATTTTATCTTTAGAAATGTATCTTTTATAAAAAAAAACTGATAAGTGACGAATGAATAGTCTGCTTTATAAAGACAACTGTACCTTTTGAGAAATAAAACCGAACCTGAAATACTAACTCGACACGGCCTCCTCGATGACTTCATCTATCGGCTTTGGTAGGAAAACACTCTCCACTTCATTCGACCCACGAAAAGACGCACGTAACGGACCAGTTTGTCTCCTGTTAGTCCCACCTGTTCTCTGCTAAGAGATCAAGCCAAAACATGTTTTGTTAAAGTGATGTAAAGGAAAGCCGATGCTACGACTTCGAGATCTAGGTGCCAGTAGTGAACTCATGTAAACAAGTCCAACAACTTCTAATTTAAACGCAACACAAGTACTATGCAGTTCCTTATCAATTTTAATAACATCATCACATTACTTAGGAAAGACAACAGCATGTTAACAGAGTATGTAATGCCGGTTTTGCGTTTTACCTTTAATACTCATACGAGCCTATGAATAACGTTTCTGGTGTAAAAAAAATCGAGGTGTTGCTTAGGCACTGAAACAATAAATATCTCCTAAGGTTGTCAACCTATGCTACGTTAGCCAAATATTCCGTTAGAAATACCGGAATTTGTTATCCTAATCCACTTGTAAAATGCCATAGAAAGTTTGCCGTAAAGGTTAAAGTAATTATTAATTTGATTCATTCACATAATACAGGAAGATCTGGCCATTACTTCATTTCATTTTAGTAACATTTGGCCAAACGGACCACCAGTAAAACATGACCCTGTACACACTAGTACAAGATTGGATTACAAGAAAACAATGCAAAGGTGTGGAGAACGAAGTACGAAATCAATTCCATAACTTATTTGACTCAAAAATTGATTTACTTAATTCATAATTCCTTGGTATTTCCGCTGAAAGCAGCTGTATGAATTTGAACACAGACGGTTTTTCACGTGACTTATCCTGTAAAATTGTCTTAAATCCTCTAGGTATCACATTCATCTTCTACTTCGGTGGTTGAATAACAAGCTGTACAGTAGCTTTGAGTTCGATAACGACATAATGGAACCTGTCTGCCTCTATTGCTAAAGAATGTGAAGACAGACGTTATCTTGTTAAATGAATTCTAAAATTCTGTATAATATATTTAGTCAAATATCAAATTTACCTAAAAGTTAAAGTTAATGGTAACATGCTTTTCAAATGTCAAGTTTGGTGACTTTACTATACATCACTAAATTCTGAAACAAACAATTGATTTTTCACATAATGCAACCAGTTGAAACAGTTTTCGTAGAAAATATTTTGACTATTCAAAATGTAGTTTTTAGAATCAAGTAATTGTCAGCAATTTCTAATTATTCTATATTTTCTGTTACAATTTAAATGTAGTAATTGCCTAAGTTCAAAATATGACATTACATGTAAATTTCTTTACTTTAAGTGATCTCTTACAAAAAATTAAATGAACATTTTCAATTATCACTCCTTTTGAAGACACCAATAATTCACAGGCATAACACATATACTGCTCAAATAATGTAACATCGTTTTACAGTTTCAGCCTAGGTTTGATTACTTTGAAAATAAAACGAACATTGCTTTGCGTCCCTGATCAAATAATTGTTTTTGAATACTGTTATATGTATTGTCATACTTAAATGTACTTAAATGAAACTCCAAGATATATAACCTGACCAATACAAGACACTGATTTGCCATTGTAAGTCCATATTATTTCATCATTAGGTATTCCTCACGATGCGAAATACTTTAATTTTTGACTTGTCGACATGTAATGTAAGTTTCTATTGCTCTGTAACATTATCTAACAACTCTTGTAAACTTTCCACTGTGTCTGTGTAGGTCGTCCGCAGACTCAATTCATCAATATCATACTGACTATTACAATTTTAATTAAAAAATTATTTAAAGTCATTTGGTAAAAGTAAAAGGGATGACATTCCTCTTGCGTCAATCCGATATCAATACGGCGAAAAAAAAAACGAATAACCACCATCTGTTTTCACACATGATCTTCCATTT
Source organism: Ylistrum balloti (assembly GCF_031769215.1). Classification (NCBI taxonomy): domain Eukaryota; kingdom Metazoa; phylum Mollusca; class Bivalvia; order Pectinida; family Pectinidae; genus Ylistrum; species Ylistrum balloti. The sequence continues at coordinate 148,300 of NW_026782134.1, read as the reverse complement.
TATATATTGACTTTACAACCTGCAATATCGCACTTCTAACTCCTAATTTAGACAATTTATACCATAAATTAATCGTTTCAACATTATCAAACGCTTTGTTAAGATCAACAAAACAGCAATAATACTTCCAATGAATGACTCTGTTGTAATCGAATGTAAAGCAAAAACAGCCTCTGAATTGTGAAGGCCGGGATGAAAAGTGAATGGTGCATCTGTGAAAATATCGTACGACTTTGACCAGTTTATTAATCATGGGTTCGATATAAAGATGAGAATGATTTACCTAGACAACTGATTAACTAAAACTTCTGAAATAGTTTGCCATCATGAAAGATATCTAATGAATTGATAGTCCAATCAACTAATTATGTCGAGCCAGGTTCCCGCCAGAAGGTGTGCATGTATAAGGCAATGGACTAGGGCTCTAACAGATATCTCCGGGACGTTGTGGATAAAACAGAGAGTTATCGCAAGTTACCCCCAGTTCTAATTATAAAGTTGTTGAACAGAAGTTTTCCTCTTAATCCAATACAATAATAATGGTTTACTAACATGTATTAGTAACGGGACTTGTTGTGTGGTACAGGAATGAATATATACCTACATTCAGGAATTGTATTTCCCTTTTATGTAACATAAGTTAAACCAAATTTATTCTTCACAATTCGCATAAAATTATGACAACGGAAACCAATTTATAATATTCAATATTCACCAGAAACATCGATAATTGAAATATTCCAATTTATTATTACTATCTCATTTTTTTCCAGAAGAAATGCATCCAGTATTAAGTATATTTTTTAATGTATAAAAATGCACTGAAATCAGCTTTGAAGATTAAATCTAAGTTTTATGATAGGTTGGAAAGATACACCTATATTTAGTACGTGGACGTGACAATACAATTGTTTAAGCAATCTAGAGGGTGATGCTCTTTGAGATGAGGATATGTGCATTTACTTTGTGAAAGGTGAGTAAATTATTAACAAGTTGATTGGACAGACATAAAACTACTTTTCAATAGTCCTAACTCAGAGACATAAATAAAACAAGATGCTAGATGTTCAGCCATTTTGCTGTTATATCGGCTGTAAACAAGTACTGGTCATAGATCATACACGGAACACTAATTTTTCAGACGGATCACAAGGTCATTGTATAATGGTATTTCTTCGTTTTGTGTCTTCAACTTCGAATTTAGGTTTTATCTAGATTAACATTTCGTACAAATATAGTTTATGTAGTTTATGAGATTATTAAATTCATAAATATTGACGAGTGTCTGATAGTGCTGATTAAACTTACCGCTTGCCGACCCAACATTGTTATCAAAGTTTTGATAAATGGATTAGGATTTCTGGTGAATCCAGATCTCTGCTGCAAAGTATGACCACCAACCATTCCAATAAGGAGGAATGACCACAGCAACACATCGATCACCTGACGAAACATTGCTTTCTACTTGGAGTAGAAAGTAAATAAACCGCCGATCCGATATTTTCCTTACAAGTGAACCGACCTTACAAGTATAACACTTAACCTTACAAGCGACGTTCACTGAATAACATATGTTTCTTATTAATATAAAAATCACGTAAAAGACACATCCTTTTACATATCAGGGATCGATAGCCATCAACTTAACAACACGTTGATTGGATGCTTCGATAAACAATATAATGTATTGTGACTGTTAATTTATCCAAGAAATGCAAGAAGAATCACCTGTCGTAGCTCCATTAATTATCTGCGTCCATAATATAACTCATCAATTATAGAAGATGTCCATTAAATTAAAAAAAAGATTGATCACATTGGACTTTAATGTTTAAACTATTCAATGTGTTACAAACTTGCGACATGTTATATTAGGTCGTGTCATATGGTCTGCTGCAGTACATGTAAATATCTGGTGTTTTTTATTTATTTTATATAATTGCCTCATGTCATCGCGCGTGCTCTACTTCCATTTATACGAGTCGACATCTTTTGGTATAATCCAGAACAGCTAACAAAAGGAAGTCAACGACCCGTTTTTTCTGTAACCAGCTATTTCGTTCTACTCATTGATACACTATTTTTTTTCGGAAAGAATCATTCCTGATCCATGTATTGTGTAAATGACACACATGTGAAGTGAACCTTTAAAAACAAAATTTGAAATAGAAACAAAAGAGAAAAATTAAACTGCCTCACATAGCTATTGATATGTGAGAAAATATTGAAACCTAGAAATGTAAATGTGGAGTTCGCTAGCCTCAATTAAAAAAGTCAAGCAATAATCTCATTGAGAAAGTTTATATTTATTTGAAGTCGACTTCACAACCTCAGCGGTATATAGCTTTAGCTTTTCCACATACGAATATGTGAACCACAACATAAGCAGTTTAATGAATTTGAAATTTGACCAAAAGTATTACCATCAGGGGTCTCCGTGTAAATTTTCTTTTGCTCATTTATTTCATCGAATCTGAGACTGAATGAAGATTCTGTTGATTTGTCGATAGTTTTTTTTATGTTTTGCTCGTTTGAGACACATGTTATCTTGAACATGCCTCCCACCGGGTATCGGAATGTGAGTCAGGATCAATTATGGAGATGTTTTAGTAACATTATGTATATATTCTTTCACTACCATACAGAGCAGGTCCGTGGTTAATGACATCTTCCCAACTATTTTGCTGAGACGCAAGAGAAAAACCCTGCACTGAAGAAACAAATAAAAAATATGCTAATGAAGTCTCGTAATGGTTTATTGTCATTACATAGATATTTAAATCATCCATCTTAGAATGTGCGTCTTCCATCAAATATGACATAATCTTTGTATATATCACTGGAACCACTATTGTTCAGAAATTGAACACACATAAAACATGTTATTATAAATTCAATGAGAGCAAATGATTTCAATGAATATTTATTTGCCACAAGAAATAAGTAAGCAATGGAAAAAAACAATGTATAATACACAATAATTATATACAATGTAGAACAAAAGTATGTCAAAATGACATATATTAACCGCTTTATGAACAATCTGTCATCTATCAGTCTGGGCCCACACGTATTCTCGATCAATGACCTACATACTGAATAGGATAATGGTGACAACAGGTAGTCGATCAATGTGTTGACACGTAGACAACATATCAAGATATATCCTGGGCATTTATAACAGTGTTTAAATGCTTTGGTGCGTTTTCTATGTAATGCACGGTTTCTGGAAGTTGTTCTTTATTTGTTTCTGGTAACAGTAAAGTAAGTAAGGATGCAGCAAGAGAGAATGTTCCAAACACAATCAAAGGAGCCGCCTGACTAATGGCACTGGTAGCATTTGTTGCCTGAAAGGTAAAACGAACACGAAAATTAATTAAATCTTACTTGACATACACATATCCTCAAGGAAAACATAATTTGAGAAAATCAAATAAATATTATGTAAATTGTTAAACACATAGAGTAATTTGATAGCTTTATACCTATAGAAATGCCGTTAAAATTGAAGAAATGCAACATTCATACAGGCCAAGGAGGTAAAAAAGAAATTATAATAGCCTCTAAGATTTTTGTCATCATCGTAGAATCGTTTACTTTGCTGGGTTTTGGAGAGTTGATGAAGCACAAAAAAATCTGAATATAAAAGACATATATATGTGATCACTTGGTGGCTTTGTTCAATCTTTCAAACTTGAATATATATTCTTTTATCGAATCCCATCATTAAGCTTCAGTTAAGCTTATTGTTCATTTATTGTATATTCTCTGCAATTTTGTTCTTTTTTTCTGTTTTGTAACGACTAAGCGAACTTGCTATTTAGCAACTTCAGTAAAGCTACAATGAACCTTTATCTATCGTAGTGAAGCTTACTCACCTCCATCGACCAAAGTGAAACTAGCTCATTGTTATCAATCTGAATGAAGCAAGTTCAATGCTAACAATCTATTTCTCATCAGTCGTGATCACGTTAACTTACTGCTATTTACCAGAGGAAGCATAGAATATACAGTTGTAGCTACACTGCACCAAAACTAAAGAAACCGTAAGAACTATGGCAAAAGTTTACTTCCGGATATGTTCTTGCTATTGATTGGGTCTCTCTGAAGTTATTTTCATTTTCATTGTTAGATTCTCGCCAATACATACTTTGACCAGTAGTAATTACATCTTATCTTATTATTGACATGCACTGCATATGCACGTGTTTGGTGTCTACACTCTTTAATATTATAACACAAGGAAAATTAATCAGTACTTCTTTACTTAATCTAAATACAAAAAATACATACCAATTGTGCGATGAAAGGAGCAACAATATATCCGATGTTTCCACAAGCCAAACTTAAACCCATGCCACTGTTACGAAATACCGTGGGAAATATTTCTGCAGCCCAGAGATAAATTACACAGTATCCGACAGTTACCCCTAACTTCCCCATCATTGCCATGGCGAGCGTCACATTTCTGAAATCTTAACACCGTTAATCTGTCAACATCAAACTTAAGTGATAATAAGACCTTTATTACTAATATTTTCCAATGATCCAGAATTCAGCGTGTTGCCCGCGAATTTTAATACTACAGCCCATTGAGCTGTTAATTGGAGAAAAAATAAAGGTCGTAAACGATTTCAATAATAAAAAAACACATCCCCGTTAATCTTTAACCTCTCTTGATAAAAACTGCCGAACGATAAGCCGTCAAAATTCTTTTCGGTCACAGCATCAATAAAAATGTTTGTCCCGGGTATTAAAAGAGATTTTGAGACACATTAATGGTTACATAATCTTCATGTTAATTTACAAATGTATAAGCAAGATAGTATGTATTTGTGAGTCGTGTACCTTTTATAAGAAATACGGTCGTCCCTGCGCTGCATAACAACATGATTCCTGCTAAAAACATGGCCGATATGTAGAGTTTCTTTCGACCAATCCTGTTACTGAAGACTAGGGCGATTGTGTTGGCAGGAAATTCAACGAGTCCGTTTATCAAGAAGTTCATATAAAAGTTCCCACTTAGGTTTTCGGTATTAAGTGCGAATCCAAAATAGCAGTGATATACCACGAAACTGCAAATAAATTATGACCAATTGGAATAGCATACAAAATTTGGTTATCACTAAACTGTTATTCATTTTTACGTCGATCGAATTGCGTTTTTTATGTAATTTTGCCGTAACAATAACGTAATTGTAATAATTCTTATTTTTTTTCTCACATTATTTTGATTGGTGCATGTCGACATCAAATATTTTATCAATATCCAAATAAGATATCTGAAATAACTACTTACACGTTAAAACATATGACAAGTGAATGACACAGAAGTGAACGGCTTGAAACAAGATTTTCAAAATGGTAGGTTTTCGTCGAAACAACGTTCTCACTTTCTTCAAAGCAATCATCATTCAAAGGGACACAACTCTCTTTGTTGTTGGATTTTGCTATTTTCATAAGTACTGCTTTATATTCTGTTTTTCTACCTCTACTAATCAGCCATCTTGGGGACTCGGGTAGGATCCTGAAATAGATAACATGTATAGGGCTAAAATCAAAACTTATATGAGAATAAATGCTTCTTTTATTGAATGGCGTCCGGAAGGCAGCAAGAAAATAGTTAACTAAGATAATAGTATTAGCACATACCACCAATACATTAGGAATATAATAACTGGTGCTGAGGAAACAATTTGGATATATTTCCAATGCCGAAATCCGTATCCGATCCCTGCCAATAATACGACTCCCCCCGAGTAGAAATAATTCAAGAGGAATCCAGCATACTGTCTTTTTGATGGGCCGACCATTTCCACACCTTAAATATAAAAATACCAAAAATCACATGTGACAGTATCAACACAGTTAGTTAAAATAACATTTCTATCTCATATCATATTCAATATATAGTGTTATAAATTATAACATGTAATAAAAGATACATTTAGATATACGTAGATATAATCAAATGCATCCAGATTAGTTTAGCAGTTGTATTTTTTCTGATATGAATAAAATCCAAATGATTCTGCTTGATCAAAAACATTTGTTTTCAATCCGGAGTCTATCTTCATTTCAATAGAACAGCTCGTCTCATTAATTAAGAGTTGTCATATGTCATATGCAAAACCTAATACCCCTCGATTCCCCAGCCGGTTCACGCCCACTACACTAAGTAGAGATATCTAAATAGGATCATAATGCATTTGACAATCTGATAAATAATTTGGAAGGTTTGACACACAAGAGAAAAAATTCGTTTCAATAATAATGATAATAAAAAAATCCCAGAAATTCTGTATATTTTGTCCGTTTTGTATTATTAATTGACAGCGATGCTAGAGACAAACAACAAAGAAATTGGAAATTGGAGATACAATACCATAGCAACAAATTGCATAATTTATTGGAAGTGGTTTATATAATTTACTTATGATTTCCGATAAACTCGCAACGTGGCTTACTTTGAAGGCGGTCCTTATACAAAAAGCATAGTAGAAAGGTAGACACCAACAATAGTAATTGGTGTATATCGAGCCATTTATTCAGTTAATAAAATATATTCCATAACTAAAACGTCGGTTTCCATGTGACAATTTTACTCTCACCTAAGACAAAAGTAGGGATGAACACTCCCCTTGACGAAAAGCCTTGAAGAAATCGAAAGGCTGTAAACGCATAATAGTTTGATGACCATGCTGACGCCATTCCAGAAAGGAAAAACATGACTAGACTGATACATATCGTCTTTTGTCTTCCAATGCTGAAAGGAATTATTAGTCAAATTGCAAATGATAATTTGAACGATTAATACTAAATGGAAAATAAATTAAACGCTACAAACATGTAAACTTCGAAATGTTTTTTCTGTGTTTATTTACATTCATCGAAATATTTCTGAAAAACATATACACTGTTTACATTTATGTGCAATAACGCTGAAAATACGATAAAACTTGCAAAACGTAAATTAAATTCCGAGAAATCGTGTACGAGTTATCTTTCCTGAATCAGAAGACTTGTGATATCAAGTCATCACCGAGAGGAAAGTTTCATCGAGAAAATGTAACACATTACAGTACATATCCTTTTATTATGTGTACTGAGATAAACATACCAGTCCGCTAGTACTCCCTGAACCAGTGATCCACAGAATGATCCTACATACACTATCATTTGGATATAGGTAGGGATAAGGTCATTATCACACACGAGGTCATTCTGGAATGTATAAAGACATAGATATTTATATACGTGTGATATCCTTACAACCACAGATTAGAGATTAAAGATACTTATGATAGGCTAACGAGATCAATGCTCTCTTACAACTCCCTTACACATAGCTTTTATTATCTTATTATCGTTATTGAATTTCAAAAGATATGTATTTATTATATTAGTCTCTTCTCAGTGAGGGTGATTTTTGTCTGACAAATAATACATGTGTAATTTTCTATATTCCTATAACAACATACCTCAGTGACTATTGACTCCACGAAAACTGACTTATCATATTTCCAAGATGTACAGATATCGACTGTATTTTCTTCATGTCCAGACGAATTGATTATTTCCAGACTTTGTGTGCACTTCGGTTCCTCGTTATCAACTGTTCCATTTGTAAAGTTAGCTAAGGTATTCTCGTTCAATCCAAAACATCTGGTGAGTGTATTTAGAAAATTATAATGATACATAAGCATATATCATTATATACATTTACACTGTAATAGAACCATTTGGATCAGCTCGGTAATGTCATGGGGTATGAGATTGTTCATCACTACATGACTTAACATCATAGTGAACACCTCCATTAATTGATGTAGTTCTGAAGGTTATAAGTCCAATAAGAAAACCCTCTTTATTCCTCATTAATTATAATATAGGACAATACACACTTTTGAACTACCGATTGTTGTGATCAGCTTTAGACTGCAATAGAAAGACGATTTAATGTATGTGAGTTTAATTTTCTCCCGTATGTTGCTTGTCATATTTGTGAGCTGTATCTTTGCCGATACGCGTTTGTCATATTTGTGAGCTGTATCTTTGCCGATACGCGTTTGTCATATTTGTGAGCTGTATCTTTGCCGATACGCGTTTGTCATATTTGTGAGCTGTATCTTTGCCGATACGCGTTTGTCATATTTGTGAGCTGTATCTTTGCCGATACGCGTTTGTCATATTTATGAGCTGTATCTTTGCCGATACGCGTTTGTCATATTTATGAGCTGTATCTTTCCCGATACGCGTTTGTCATATTTATGAGCTGTATCTTTGCCGATACGCGTTTGTCATATTTGTGAGCTGTATCTTTGCCGATACGCGTTTGTCATATTTGTGAGCTGTATCTTTCCCGATACGCGTTTGTCATATTTATGAGCTGTATCTTTCCCGATACGCGTTTGTCATATTTGTGAGCTGTATCTTTGCCGATACGCGTTTGTCATATTTATGAGCTGTATCTTTCCCGATACGCGTTTGTCATATTTATGAGCTTTTTCTTCTCCTGTTAGTTGTTTCCTATATTTGTGAGTTTTACTTTCCCCGGTACGTGGTTTCCTATATTTGTGAGTTTTATTTTCCCCGGTACGTGGTTTCCTATATTTGTGAGTTTTATTTTCCTCGGTACGTGGTTTCCTATATTTGTGAGTTTTATTTTCCTCGGTACGTGGTTTCCTATATTTGTGAGTTTTATTTTCCCCGGTACGTGGTTTCCTATATTTTATGAGCTGTATTGATACGCGTTTGTCATATTTGTGAGCTGTATCTTTGCCGATACGCGTTTGTCATTTGTGAGTTTTATTTTCCCCGGTACGTGGTTTCCTATATTTGTGAGTTTTATTTTCCCCGGTATGTGGTTTCCAATATTTGTGAGTTTTATTTTCCCCGGTATGTGGTTTCCTATATTTGTGAGTTTTATTTTCCCCGGTATGTGGTTTCCTATATTTGTTAGTTTTATTTTCCCCGGTATGTGGTTTCCTATAATTGTGTGCGTTATCTCTCCGGTCAGTTGTTTGTTATAATTGTAAGCATAATCCTTCCAGTTTGTTGTTTTTAGATCATTTTCTGTTATGTGGCGCAGGCTTACAGTCAGGCCTACTATTTCCCCATCTTTTCATTCCCTAATGTTATGTAATTGTATATATTTTGTGAATAGGGCTAGTAACACTCTACAACTGGACAGATATTTTTGGTTGACGGTGTACAATTTAATTGTTACTTCCCAGATATTATATCCTCATACATCCAACAAACATTCCAACCCACTCTTTGGACATAAAAGCAATACAGATGAGATAATTAACCAAAGTTCGTTACAAATAGCGGATCTGACGCTGCCAGTGTATCCGCTCCATTTGATCTTATACATCAAGCAGTTTTAAAGAATTGAGATAACAGGAAACATTGATTTTTACCTGTAATTCGGCGTAAAAAGGAGGAATGCGTTGACTACATCTGACAAGCCGATAAAAACGACCAGTAGACACAATAGGAAATATACACGTCTTTGGTACGGACCAAACTCGCCAATCTTCCTCAATGTCTCGTCAAAATTAACAGCCATGCTTGTCCCTATTAGAAACTAAAAAACAAGCATATCACGAGTTAGTTCATTTGGGGTATGGCGACTTCATTTGGGATTTTAAAAAAAAGGCCAGGATGCCTTCGACACAGAATACTGCATCATCTTAAACCACCAACATTAGGGAACAGAAGGTGAGTATAGCAATTAATGTATATGTAAAGAGTAGAAGAGGATTTTATATCAAGCCTAAGCTCAGATCATACTGTCCATAAAAAACAAAACAAACAAAAACAGAGAAGAAAAGGAAGAAAAAATTAAGTACAACATCAACATCAACGGTATAAAACAGAAAGAAAATCTTTTAGTCGTTTTTCAGATAAGAACCTCGTTCTTTGTCAAGACTGTACATGAATGGAATTAAACTAAATGATTGTAAGGTGAGCGCGGGAAAGATAAACCCATCCAAAGAACCAACGCCTAACAGGGATCATTACTATCTGATTCTTCTTGTCAGTTTGAAGTACAATGAGTGATTAGTTGTAAACAAATGTTTAAAGACAATCAAAATATCGACATTACAATAACAACATGATACACAATATAGAAACTATGTGAACTTGTATAGCATCGATGTATCTCAATCATATAAGTTTGATTCAAATACACATGTTTAGCATGTATATGTGACAACGAAGTTTAGATATTGATTTTTTTTATACGTATGTATAGGTTTTTGCTTGATAAACAGCTGTGTTATAAACTATATATTCATAAAATGAGTTTTACTAGAACGCACTATATTGTACAACACAAACAAGATAATCTTCTAATAGAGACAATGGATGAATCTGCACCATACAAAGGAACAACTTGCACGATATGATGTGTTTAGTATATAATCGAAATTCCATAAATGATATGTACCCCACCTTTTTGTTGTACATATAGACTGAAGTTAATGTCATTCAGATCTATATATTATATAACAACAGTGATTGATATTATGGTTGTATTTGAAATGTTCCTGTCATTGAATAAATGATCATTTGACAACATTTCTTTTCTCTGTTGTTTTTTGTTTATAAGATATGTACAACAAATAACAAGCTGCAGTCTCTAAGCTGGGTTACCATGCTAACACAAATGATATGGTGTATATATATAGGAATCTAGAGACATTTACCATCCTTGCGGATATGGTTGTACAACGATATCGATGAGAAGGCCGTATCATTTCAGTAAATTTCGTAAATTTGATATTTGTAATCGAATGAATTAAAACGTGGTATACACGCGACAGCAAAGTTCTGGGACTAATAGTTCACTCTCAGTTCGATTCTAGGACTCGTCAGTGATGTCGAGAGCCTAAATTTTAAAGCTCGGACTCGACAGATATATCAAATACGTATTGCCTTTAATATCACAAGGTTTATTGACATCGTCAATTGCATATACAAACCAGGATTTGGAAATCAAAAACACGCCAGACTTTTCCACAACGGCCGCTTATCGCGATCTTTATTTTACAGCGAAAATACCAAGCTATATGATATGCTTCATGCTTTTAGTACAAGTTTTAGAGTTAGATATAGTAGAGACAAACAAATTGCATCTATGGTATTGACATAACGCAGTGGATTCGATAATCAAGGATGTGTTCCCAATATCACGAATTGCATGCAAGATGTCGTCAGCTGACAGGCAAACTCATAACACAGGATTTTCAAAAGATGAAGGTTGATGAAAATTATGGGGAAGCTGTGCGGTTGTCATAATATTTCTTGTACAATATGAAATTGGGTGTGTTTGAGACTGGTTAGTTTGCCTGTTGGTTCCAAGTGTATGCATTATTATCATTTGACGTTACACATTTTGGTTGACCAATATTTACATGGAGGATGCCTCCGATGAAGCAGAAGACTCTTACTCCTGTGCTTTTTCATGAGTCTCCGTTTTCTATTTCTATTACAAATTTCTATATAATTCAAGCAGATAATCATACGTGTAAGTAATTTGAAACTTAAAAAATTTTCATATGCATCTTCGTCAGTACAAATATATTATACAATAACCTTTACGGAAATGCTATGTCTGCTGACCAAACCTGACCTGTGATATGAGCAGTTTATGTTATGACAAGTTTGGTAACTACCTGTCAGTGCCTTAACGTGGTAAGATTATCCACTGTTATGTATACAATACCATGTATAGACGCTAATCTCACGTTAACACTGAACGACGGACTCATGATCACGTAATGTGTATTTGATATGGGTGTCGGTGTTGACCCTGAACCGATAAAAGGTTTTACCTTAGTCATTCTGTTATAAATATATTGAACTTATTATATATGATAACTATGTTGATGCCAGATATATCTTTAATATGGTTTATTCTTAGTTGTAATTTATATCACTATACTATTCACCTATTTAAAATCTATCACTTATCTGCTTTAACTTATATTTCATCTCTATCGATCAGATCATTTATATCTAGCATGTTTGATCACTGACATATCAATTGTTTTTTTGTGTTTTTTTTTTAAGGTGAAGCACATTTCAAAGCCTGATAACCATCAATACGTGAATATTTTCCCCTTCGCTTCAATATTAATCATTTTGGCTATAGGTCAATTACATTATCGATTAGGGATGCTCCGAGAAAATCACATACCTGAGGTACTCACGTCCTTCCTCGGCTGCCAAGGAAATCACTAAACTCTCTGATAGAGTGAAAGGGAAGGGAAGTAACTCTGAGAGATGGAAAATTATGACGCTTTTCTAATAAAAAAAAATGTGTTGTCATTCTTTAAGTTTTTTCGAACTCTTGTGCTTGTTTGTTGTTCTCTTTTTTAACTTTTGGCCATGTCAATGAATGTGTTAAAAAGTCATTTATACGTCGGTTCAATTTAATTGATATCTGAATTTCTTATGCTATTTTCCCCCGAAGCAGTTTGAAGACAGCAGTAATATGAGCCCCGGGCTAACATTTGACATTTCTTATGTCAACATATGTGCGTACGTGTGAATGTAATTCTTTAAGGCGATATTTACTTAGATGTAGACCATGATATCCTATTATGATAACAGTGACAAACAAATCAATAACTTTGAGGCTAGCATTTATTCTTAACTTTATTCATTGACATTTTAGGAAACTATATAGGAACTTGAAAAAATACACAGGGATGAAGAGTAATACGCTATCACAGGTATGCATAGTTTTTTTATCATGTTAAAAATAATTCAATTCCAATTCCATAAAATGAAACATAGAACATGGGTAAAGCTCAGACCAATCATATTTTTCAATATCCCTAAGATGTTCCTAATTTAAAACACAAGTAAATTTGTTTGAACATTTAACAAAATGTTTATTTAAGGATGAAATATTTAATTATATTGAAAAAGATATATAGTAAAATGAAAATGAATTGTGTGCCTTCCGGTATTTCACTTTGATCACTTATCAAACATACCTAATGTTGGAATTCAGTTTACAACCAATTACAACCAATACAACAATCGTCTTTTTATCTATACTTGTACATGTTCAGGTAAAAACAATTTCTTACTACTGCAACTTGGAAAAAAAATTCAAAACCAAAAAAAAAACAAAAAGACAAAACAAAACAGATAATCTAAAGTCATAGACATATTGTTTTTAATAAAAGATTTTATTTTTGTTATCTTTTTATTTATGGTTTTGTAATAAGTTAAATAATATCAGGGCAACAATAGCTTAGAAGAAAACTTTTTTAATATGCAAATTGGCGTTCGTCTGATGATCAGATCGCAACGTTTAATAAAATAGGCAATTGCCCAAAGTCACTTTCATTCACGCTATAATGCATCTGTAGTAACTGACGGTTCTGAGAAATCTATGTTGGAATTAACGTCTATGCTAAACTCTCTGATTCGAAAAATAAAGTTCCGAAAGCACGGGTTATTTGGATCGTGAATGCAAAAAACAACTCTGAAAACACTTAAATTCCTGAGTTAATGTAAGAAGACAAAACAAAAGAATGGACATAGCTGTTCACTTTATGTTGTTGATTTGCATGAGATACCAAAAGCAAATCTGGAGAAAAACAATTACAAAGCTGAAATAATTAACGAAAACCTTTAAAAACAGAGACCTTAAACTCCAATGTAAAGTACCCATATTATAAAATCACTCCTTATCTCACAAAGTAACTTCATTATTCAAGAATAAATCCTTAATTCTTACAATGTCGCCATAAAACTTCAATATATTGAGTTCGGTACAACATGACATGGTAAATAAACAACATGCCTGTGAAATGTGTACTTTCTTATCAGTATGAAAATGTCTAAGTGATCAAAGGGCTTTGTGACATTTAGAAAATACTGGCTTAAAAAAGCACCTCAAAATCAAAAACATCTCGCCGCCACCATTTCAGTCCCAAGATGTCTTCTATGTGTTTTTGTATTGTAAGCTTAAACATTAAGGCCACCTCACTGTTTCGCAATTAAATTATAAAAAAGGGGAAAAAATAAAAATTAAAAAAAATTAAAATTAAAAAAAAAAATAAGTCGCTCAGACTAATTTTACATTGAATGTCACTGACCAATCAGAAAACCGAACAAAGTTACCGTGTGTGTCTTCTACTTTGCTTGATGTCAGAACAGTAGGCGATATAGTTGTCAAACTTGCTTTCCAAGAATAACGTCGTGTTGAACGTTATAGGAAGCCCAACAGACACGGAAGTGAAAGGTCCCTGTAGTGCTTTGCACCAATGGCTGATAGCAACATATAGCAACTAACGCCCTTGAACCCCTCGAATGATTTGTCATTCGGAACAACTTGCTCTGATCTATTTCGTGTTCATGTACCTTTAAAATGGATTGAAACAATGCCTTCCAGACAATGCTATGAAAAATGGACAAACGTGGCCGTAGGGGAGTTTTAGTCATTTCGTTATTAAGAACACTCAGATATTAAGTCCACTTTTGTCCAACCCCCATGGCTATTTTAATAGTGAAATTTAACTATGTGTGGATTTGTGCATGATATTCATTATACACTGTTAAAAAGTAAGTTGTAGCTATAAAGTAGATTAAGTTAAATTGATTTAAAGTAATCTTGTTTCTGTAAGGTAAACATACTGCACATGTCACAAGTTGTGGGTATCTTCTAACATACTCAAGCTTGTCCTTGACAGGACAATGTCGTCTAGTAAAAAAAGTAAAATTTTATCTGAATGCTTGCTAGGTTAAAGTTTATATTCTTCAAAGTAAGCTAAACTATTTATATGCATAACATACGTAAGGAGATAGCAAGTGTGACGGCATTGTTTTGTATAGAGAAATGTTTTCTGAAACGACTAGGTCGAATTACTGAGACGCTTTAATCTACATATCAGACAGAAAAGACTATTTAATAGCAGTATTTAGAAGGATTATATGTTCTCAACAATAAAGTAGTATCGTTACTCCACAAACTTTACACAAAATAAGTGTGGAGTATTAATGAATAATTTGTGGCGAGGAATTAAAGTAATATTACAGTCGAACTTCGTTAACTCGAACTCGGAAAACTCGAAGACCCCGTTTAACTCGAAGCACTTTGTCGGTCCCGGCAAAATCTTCTCTTTATTCTAGTAATCAAAACTCGGAAAACTCGAATTCGGAAAACTCGAAAAACTCTGTTAATTCGAAGTAAAAATTTGGTCCCAACAACAAAACATATACTGAATATGATCGGAAAACTCGAAGTATAAATTTTGTGCCGGTCAATTACATTGCTGATGCGCTACGCCGTTTTGCAATTTTACCGACAATAGGCTTTACAAGTGAATATTAATGAACAATACTGTAATTAACAATATTCATGTTTTAGAAAAGTGTTTATTGTTATTTAATTGAATGATAAAAGGTAACCGTTAGATCTTATAATTGATAGATATCGGCGATAAAAAGTGAAGTTCTACTCACATTGCGTAATTTACGTGTCTGTCAGCATTAACAAACACCGACCTGTGTATACACTCAGTGAAGCGGAACTAAGCTATAGAAAACAATCACAACACTGGCCCGGTACTAGGCTTAATGTTTTTACAGGAGTACGCATGAAACGGTCACCTGTGCTCAATTAAACCGACAAATGAGTGAAACAATTATTTAATTAGCGTCGAATTACTTAGGGCAGAATTAGTGAGGAGATGTCATGAGTGTCACATAGGGATAAAAGCAGGGGTGTTTCTCACCGAAATCATACCCGTTTCGAAACATAAAAAATCTTTGCACCAAAACTCATGAACTCGGCTATCTCGAAGACTCGGATAACTCGAAGTATTTTCGTGGTCCCATCGACTTCGAGTTAACGAGGTTTGACTGTATTTTAGATATTTAAATTTCACATAAGAATCTACTAATATTCTTATAGAAATTGTACGCCTCATTTCACATTCCCGATTTAAACGGACATATATAGTTAGAAAGGAACACTATCAATCCACCAGTGAATTAAATCCACAAATCAACAAAATAATTGTCAACTTTGTCAGCCATATTACAGGGTTATAGTAGTCCCTCTAGTATGCCGAACTATGGTATGGATGTCCCCAGAGGGGAACTAATTGTTCCCAGGCTTACATGTTGCTTCTGCAAAATATGAAATATTGAATTCGTCTTCACATTTTGGTGTTAAAGAATATAATGAAGTAACGTCAACTTTAGTTTAAAACCAAGTCCTTCGATTGAAGAGGGGAGGGGCAAAATTATTTGTGTTCTAATACAACCTTGTCCAGAATACTTTTGAAGCATTGAAAATTAATTAATGAAATTTGCATCATATACCTCAACCCAATGTACCGGGCATCACAAGATAAGTGGGTCAGTGTGAGCTTTACCTTAAGGTCAAAGGACAAATAAGTGCTTTTTACTGTATTTATTAGAGTGAAAACTAGAAACTTGCTCACCCCAGGAAGTGAGCGGTTAGCTGTAACTTCGCCTTAACGTCGAGGGTCAAACAAGTGTGGAAAGTTTTCATGTTTTTATCAGCATTTTTCCCACATTCAACACTTCCGTCGAAATTCGTTATCTCAAAATCCATGGGACAGTGGAAAATAATCCGACATATTCGAATTTCGACTCAGTGTCCAAAATAAGGTTGACGATTTCACAAAAACATATCTATAATTAGCACAACAATAGCTTACCAAAATTTAATCCACTTATAATGCGATAGGTGTAACAAATTATTTGATATGACTCTATATTTATTATTAGATTTATCAATTCAAAATAATTACCTATAGATCCATAAATTTCAAGCTCCTACTGCCTAGGTCTTCTTGCAAGTTATCCACAACAAATATTTCTTCTTCTCTCCTTTAGACTCGACCTCCGACACTTATCCTTCCTAGCCGTTCCTGCCCTTTACATACTCTAACACCGTGCCTTAATTTTACTTGGTTTTACCTCCAACTACTTCTTTAATTGGTCCATTTGTGTATGATTCGAAGACGTTCCAAAAATCTACGTCTGCGCCGTCTGATAGTCCGCTCACCTGCGTCCTGGGGGTTCCTTGAACTGAATATGTAATCATAACCATTATATTAAAACTAACTTATACATCTACGGCTTGCTGAGCACTCTCCCACAAATTTCCTGATTACGGTTATATCAGCCAAATATTAGAGTTATAAAAATAAAGCATTTTAGATATGATTGTTTCTTATCAAAATGCAATTAATCATAATTTCATTATCATCAACGAATCTCGGACCATTCTAGAAGATTCTAATTAATTTTCATTATAGCTGTATGCAAGCATAAATGACCAAGCTGTTTTATAAGCTGTATTTTGTTCGGCGGAATCTCGTTTCACTCCTTTGAACTTCTTATGATGATTTACTGAACAGCTGATCCTGGGGAGGTTTTTGGGTACAAAATGGGGAAAAAGGGAAAAATATATTGAGTACATCCACAAAATGGGAAAAGGTAAAAATATGTTGAATGCATCGACAAAATGGGGAAAAGGTAAGCTAATGTTGAGCGCATCGATAAGATGTAATACCAAATTACCTGGATAACTTATTATGCAATATCACATGTAGATTAATATACGAAACTTATAAATACGACTTCAGTGGGAATCAAATGTCAATGGCGTTCCTATTGGTTTATCTGGCTTGCGTATTCCAGTCCTGGTGTGATTTCTTGGTACAGCCAACTTTTGCAAACAAGCCCTCTGATAAAAAGCCTCAATGCACCATTTATGAAGAGATGTGTATGGTCACAATCAATCCCGCTGACACTTTTAAGGTCATGCCACCGTCCACTCCGCTTCTTCTTATGGATACATTACTTAATTGTAATGTTTTTCAGGCCGAGCCCATAATCAGTGTATCACTTGCTGATCAGCAAGAACACAAAGTGTTGTCTCAGATGTAGTATCACTTTCCTATGGGCGTGTAGCTTCAACTTGTATATTTTGCCTTTTTAATAAAATAATCACCACACTAAGAGTTGTTACCAAAACACGTGGTGCACAGAATTTCTTATATCATGTTCTAACTTTCGCATGGCAACAGATCTATCAGGTTCCTTGGACTTCATACGAATGGTACATCTTATATCCTTTGTAAGTCTAACTTTTACCCACTTTGTAAGATTACCAGGATTGCAATGAGGATTCGCCAGCTTCTCTAAACTTGTCCACAAACACTTGAATGCATGATTAACACATTCCACCTCAGGACATCAGCTTCCTAGATTTGTACTTCTTGCAAACTTCTGGCATAAACGAAGCTGTCAATATCAGCATTCAACCTCATGTAACGCACACCGTGGGCTTTATCAGTAGTAAAAATCCCTCGATAATTACAGCTGCTTGCATTTCCTGATAACTTTCATTTCAGTTGCGGAAGCACTGATGATGCCGAGTTTCACAATGACGAGATTGAGCTAAAGAACGGATATGATAATGCTTGCCACGAATACCTATATGCACCAAACATTACAGCCACGCTACTATTGTATTGTAGCAGGTTAATATTTTATGACTGTTTGTTATTGGTTTATATTGTATATATTTGTATTTTGTCATATTTATGTTCGTAATAAGTGTGTGGATGGTGTATGAAAATAAATAGAATATGATGGTGCATGTCACCTTAATGTAAGTCTGTTATGCAAGTTGTGTAAAGGTCAAGTAGTGACATTTTGCACTATTGTGTTTTAATTATTCATGTAATGACATGTGACTTGACATTAGACATCTGATTGGACAGTACCAAATAACATCTCTGGTTTTCTTCGGACTTTCTTGTCTTGCTTTCTTGGCACTTCACACCTTTCCCTTCTTGGGTGTAGAACCTGTTTGTCCGCCGGAGAAGATTGGTTTTCCTTGTAGATGCGTCGTCGCTTAGCCCGTCCCGTCCCTGTTGGAGATTTTTTTACTTTAAACTCCCACATAATCCCGTGGGAGTTTATATCCACCTTTAGTACAATAAAAACCAAGAACCCTAAACAATGTTTGTCTTAGAATCAGACATGCACCTGTTACAGTATGTGTGTTTATGTGACTGCTTAGACCGTCCTCCATAATATTTAAATAACTGTAATGCTATAGTTAAAGTCTTTCCGTTCAATCGCTAGTCATTTGTCTTTTGCTCCGGCCGCATATATTTTTCTACAATAGCATGCTACAGATCTCTGATATGATGCTATATTGAAGTGTACAAAGCCCGTCTTATACCAGATTCTTCATTCGTTGCTAACATTTTATTTGTCGCAAACACTCCATCACGAATTACCATGGATCCCCATAATGATCTCATGATGATTCCATAAATGAAGGATAATGCAAAGTTTATTGCTAATTTCAGTAAAGATGCAAGTGCATTGTGGTAGTCTCTCTGGTAACAGACACAGGTTTCCCCCCAAGTACTACCAATTTTCTAGCACTTCGGCATACAGTATAGTGTGAACATACCTCAGCCATATTATGTTACAAGTTACATATACTTGCATCGAGGATTCAATAACTATCAGGTAGTGATTCTTCTTAAGCCATGACCGAGAACATTGTTGCCTTTGCACTAAAGTGATGGACTTTAAACTTTGGACTCCCAAGATCTTCAGCCGTTCCACCACAAACTTCAGAGTAGTCTGACATTTCTGTCTTCTTCCACATAATTTGCTATTTTCTAACCAAATGTCTCTGTATTCCTTTATATTTGGTTTAAGTCTCCTTATATTTCACTTTACTAATGTGTTGGTGCATGAGCTACCGTACGTAACGACGTGTCCATTCAGACTGACAAAATTTGGGTTAAATCTTAAAACTTAAATCTTCAGTATAAATCTAAAACCTGGCGAAATATATTTTTCATTTCCAAACGAGAAAACGAGAAATAAAAATCTCAATCATTTAATGGGTTATATAGAAGCAATGAGAATACATTCATTCCGTAAATAGCCTACAAAAAGCGAATGAGACATGTGTTTGACAGTTCGGGAGCCGTAACCTAAATACGCATTTGGGTGCATTCTGATACATTGTTTCATTCAATCTTGGCAGCTTGCAGTCGTAAATTTGTTGTAAGTATATTAGCGACCATAATGTTAAAAATATAATTAGGTTTTGATTGCGTTATATACTTACCAAAAACTACTTTTAAGGCCTTCCAACACCTGGTTGAAATTTATTCTTTCACTCTCATCTGTTCACGAAAATATGAAATAGAATTAATGATATATTTATACATATCTTCATAGTTTTTTTTTATATTTCAGATGCGAGCGCAGTAATATCTCATGAGGTGCCCAGGTTCCGACATGGTGGAATGCACCCTGTAAAGCACGGTGACCGACGTTAGTGTGAAATATTGCATAATTCGTGATCAGAAGAATATCTTCTATTGCTCCCACCTATCAGAAGCCGCCAGGTTTATCAAAAATACATCTGTTCAATTTCGTTATATGCCAACCGCCGACTATTGCACATTTGAATGTTTACTTCAGACGTGGTCACCAAGCATGTACTGTGAGCGCATTGGACCTTCCCCTTCCTCCCCTACCCTGTTTTTGATCTGTTTAGTCTGTATGGCGAATGGAACACGGCTTTTGCTCTTCTTGCTGTTGTTAGGAAAGTATCCTCCTATCAAATAGCGCATCTGTTTTAAATTAAATATATTCAACTTAAACGGTGTTGGTGCAGTTCATTTTTTTGTACCTTTTTGACCAATTGACCAAAAAACGACTTTTGAAATGAAAACTTGTTCCAATGAAGTATATATTACATTTACTAAACAGTAAATAGATGTATTGTAAGGAAGGTAAATAAACATTGAAAACCAATTTTAATTAATTAATTTATATTGTTTTGTAATGGCAGCAACGGTAATACAATGGAAAACTAAAAGATAGTTATTACTATTATCCGCAGTCTGGATATATCATCACAATTTTCTGTGTATGTGCTTTTTCTATGTACATAATAAATACAAGTCCTATACCGGAATGCAGTGCTTGGCCCGCTCAACCACATAACAATATACATCCTCCTTCGTCACTGTCTCAGTAGTATCATGTGTAAACAGTGCATGTGGAACCGCATACGTGTGATAAGGGTAAGTGTAAATATTCATATGATAACTTATAGTTACACGATTCATGCGAAACTGCATTCGTGTAATGAGTGACATGTTTAACTGGATAATAAGTTTTCAAGGAGAACTGCGGAACTATTGGCCTATACAACTGAGATAGAACATATGTGAATGCCCATACGCATAGCTTATCGTGGTCGCTATATATAATCAAGACTGTCATGTCCTGACCTCGAAAGGTACGTAACTGGAATGTGTTTTTTTCTTATTCGATTTTTGTTCTTCATTGATAGCTTTCCGAAATAAAAACCTAGTAACACCAATATTTCATGCCCGCTGGTGCGCATGGAAGTCAGAGAGGTCCACAGGGAAGTTTTTAACATGCTCAAAACTTGCTCCTGAGCAGTTGCTGACGTTGGTCGTGGGTCAGTGACCATGTGGCACCAGTATGTGTCAGTGGCAGGCATCCTTTCGGGCGACTTGCGGGCAGGTGTTGATACTACAAACCTATTTCTTCTACTGAATGAAAACTTCATAATATACAAATCAAAAATCACTTGTTGAATATCTACGTTGTATATATGAAGTAAAATTGATCTTGTCTCATTTGTTAAGTAATAACACAATTCAAACAGAAAATTTACCTTTCAAATGTAAGCAGGGACCTACACGTAAGGAAGTATACGGTCAGAATAACCGTAATGCTTTTGTTGTTATTATTTTCAGTAGAGATGAAACTATTTGAAAGAAACAAGAATTTCATTGTATATAAAGAACATGATCCATCAGTCCTGACGAGCTATCAAATATCGAAATAAGGCAGTTCCCAGACGTTATTAACTACAGTCAAAGCATTCACTATCAAATACTTGGTAAGCAAATATGCCAGCTAATAAAACAATAATGGGTCTCATTTCAAAAAGAATGGGGAAAAAACATTTCAATAATCAATAAACACTGAAAGACAAAACCTCTATATATTTTTGATCTCATAAAATGTTTATACCGTGCTGTAACTGAAAGAAATAGTCCCCTCAAAGGAATTCCTTCAGTTTTCAGTTTCAGTTTGAAGAATTAAGAGCGTATTCAGATTTAATCGAGCATCATTAGATGACAAGTATAGCTCTGTCGCGGCCTTCGCCATCTTTCTTGATTCACAATAGTGGCATCTTAACACAATGCGGACCTATAAGTATCATGCTTGTGGCAAACAGGTAACCCGCAGTAACTAGGTCGGAATTATTACGGACTGGCCGAGAAGCTCTCGTGCGTCATCCACGCGCCTAGCACGCAGATTACATGGAACACGTGCCAGTACGAGTATCTATATTTATTTGTATGAGACTATTATATGGTTATTGATATGCTTATTTTGAACGGTATTTGCAATACATCAATGTTTTGTAAATAGCAACTTTGTTAGGAATTGTAGTTTCCCTCTCAAAATTTTTGTGATCTTAAGACTTTCAAATTATTTTTTTAATTACGGTAGCTTACTTGCAATTTTGTTTCCAAAATTCAAATTTTATACCTTTCAAGAATCTAAATGTTTGGAATAGGCCTTTTGGTTTATAAAAAAGATAAAGTTTTTTAGTATTTATATTTTTGACCAACCTGCTTTCGATAAAAAATTTAATATATCCTTATCTAGAGCCATATCTGCTCTTTTCCTTCCTCCCTCCAATCCATAACATCCGAAATCCAAAGATAACAAACGCATATGTGACCAATTTGATGTAACCAGTCATCATAACTTTAAAAATACTATTTCACACTGTATTTTGCAATTTACCATACTAAACTGTCGCGATTATATCCAATTATCCTTAACCAGAGGTTCATAGTCAAACATAAAGTCATTTTACATAAACCGGAAGTTGTCATTTTTAATGTACCAAAGGTATTTCTCAAGTTTGACTGTACCGCAATTCAAAAATACATATTGTAATCTAGGTTTTGTCTTTCCTCTAATACTTATGAATACTTTGTATTGATTTAAACTGACCCGATCAGTCAGGGGGCCGAAAGGGTGTGATATCAAAATGGTCATACAATAGGCTTTTCATCAGAAGTTTTTTTCTTTGACTAATCAAAGTTGACAATTTTGTTTTTCCTTAATTCTTCACCATCGTCAGTCTTATCCGTCATGCTTTGTTGTTTACGTTTGCAGACGGCAGCTGCAGGTGTATCACAAATACGGGAAACCAAACCGGAAACGGCACCATCCAGAAAATTTGAGTTTTTATCCCAGATTCTTTTTCGTAAGGAAAAAAAACACATTTCTTCCAAACCAACAATATTTATGTTCAAATAAGACATCGATAAGCGGAAGTAGCAAAATGTGAAAAATGAAGAGAGGCGTTACATCACATTCAAGGGAGTATAATATCACTTTCAAGGGGTTGTGATATCACTTCAGGAGGAATATAGTCGTCTGTTAAAAATAGTGATTCTTATAGAATGTAAGAGGCAATGATAACAGGTATTCAATTCAATTCATTTTGATCAGTTCCAGTTTTTTTTTCGTCAACCAATTTTAAGTTCTCAGTACGAATGGACGTATTATTGTATTGTCATTGCACTGTTTGGTTAATATCTTTTCATGGAAATTATAAAACTAGATATAAGATCAGACAAGATTTCATCAAAGAGCGACATATCACCTTTCTTCGTTATCATTGAATTAACGATGCTCAATTCAGTTGTTTTTTTTTATTGGAAAATTTAGATTAACAAATGAAATATATAGTTTCTTTTCAATAAATTAATTTCTTTATTTTATTTATAATTATTTATTATTTATATAATTTTTTATAACGTGATCTGAATCATTTATATGACTTCACGGAGAAGTAGATCCCGGATATGTTTCTTTGCTGAGGCTTGTAGCTGTAATTACTCCACGTCATAAGTAAAAAGGTTACTATAGTCTGTTGTATTCATACCTTTATTGAAACACGATCGATAAAATGGTCACAATCATACACTCATTCATCATTAAATCTTCCAGCGAAAGTTAACGACCTTATTTATCTTTAATGGACAACAGAAACACTCATCAATGCTGACAAGATTGATATATGGTATATATAATCATAACAAGGAGTTGGGGGCAATATCTAACCATGTCCGTTTAAATACTCCTGTTTATATCTGTTTTATAGAGATATTGCACTAATGTAACGCAGAAATGGATTCCCGATATATTCTTAAAGTATTTATATGAGTCTGAATGGTTTTTCATCTCAAACGAATTATCATTTTAATTTTTAAGGAATCATATCTGTTCTTTTTGTTAGTATATTTTCTAAGACTACTGAGAAAATTTGGAAATTGAAAGAAAATACAAGGACAATACTAAAATTGTGGTATTTCGATAAAGCGTAAAAAGTATATATTTACCAGGGTAAGTCAACTATTTGTCCTATACCTGATCCGTCTGAGTACCTTAGGTTGTAGTTATATACCTCGTTTACAACACACCTGTTAACATAACAAAGTTTCGAATAAATCATATGATCCGTTTACCTGTTGTATATGTCCCAAACATTATAGTGATAAGATAGCAGTAAAACGTCACTGTTCTCACGTATGTTTTATTATACAGCCATGTATCAGATAACGGATTCATTTTGAAAAAAAAAATGAATTAATACCAGAAATGAAAGCCATACACCACTGACATCAGATAATATAAAACAGTTGAGTAGTTCTACATAGCAAGCTGTGAACCATAATAGATCATTTCTAAAATAACATAAACAATGTTATATTAGCAAAATCTCTTGTTTTGTATTGAGCAAAATATTAATATGAGCTATATCCAAACGTCATTGTGCCCAAAGGCTATAGACAGATTACATGTTGCCACAGGTGTCAAGTAACCAGGTATAAATGGTATATATAATTATATCATTAGATCTTATATATTTGACAACGTAGACATGGATGGTCTGGCTACCTTGACCGTTCATCACGTTATGGATCCCTCATCTTTGTTAGAAATGGTATATAAATCCTTTTTATATCTTGATACTGGGTCGATATCCAGATACGCACCCTATGGTACGTATCTCACTTACACCAATAAACAAGAACACTATACTTGTTGACTTCATCTTCCTGTCATAAAACACCATGCTTCAACAACTGTCCCTTCACTCCGCTGCTTTGACATACAATGCTACTAAAAAGCCCATGTTTTCCACCAACTTTAACACTTACGCTCACTCTACGGAATAAAATGTGTTATCTTATTGGTTATTTTTAGTTTTCTTCTCCTTTCTTTGTATTCTTGATTTTTTTTTTGTTATGAGTTCGTGTGAGGTGAGGGATAGGGTATAAGTTACAACTTGATTTGTATTGCTAAATATAAATTCAAAACTCCATTTGATGATATGGCCCGACAGGTATAGCTACATTCACTCACACTAACCTCAGGTACTGTGTACATGGGTAGATTTTACATAATGTCCATCCATCTAAGAGTGTTTATAAAGACATTTGGTCTGCCGTCTAATTCTTTTGTTATTGGTATTATTTTTATTTGAGAAAAATGTCACATACATTAATTGGACAAAAGATTGAACAAAAGATTTACACGAATACTGCAGGTTCATTTCTTAAAATATTTTTGATGAGAGAACTCAATGATTTGTCTATACATATCTGTTGTTGAATAATTGCTGAGTGTCTTTCTTGAATAGTGCTAGTATCAACATAAAATGTTTACCCGGTTGTTAGGAAACGTCACGCTTTTTGCTAAGTAGGTCACAAGCTGTTTTTTTACACTGATCCTCAAAACACAACACACTTTTTTATGAACCGTATATTGCTGAACAAATGGAATATCACAAAGGAAGCAAGATACTATTTATTCACTCCGGATAGAGTATCGTTTAATGCACGCTGTGTACTGTATATGATACGATCAATAGCATAGTAAGTTCCTTATTTACATATTATCACACGTGGATATCTTTACAGAAGTACATATAAGTACTGGATAACTACTATGAGGTTTGATGATATTTTGAAAGCCGTTGGAGAATTCGGACCCTATCAAAGACGGATATACATTTTGGTCTGCCTTCCAATTATCTTCATTGGTGTATCCGACGTAAACAACGCTCTACTTCTCTTCTCTCCAAAACACAGGTTTGTAGAAAATCAGACACATTTATAAATACATGAAGGTGATCTTCGCAAACCTACCGCTACGTTTGGTCCTACGTAATCTCAGACATGTCTCATATCCATCTGTAGATATGTCTTATATATATCTATATGTATGTCCGTATTCACCTGTAGTTATGTCCCATGCACAGCTATAGGTATGTCAAATACACACATGTAGGTATGTCCCACACATACCTGTAGGTATGTCCGACACATTAAAAGTTATTTTTATCACATATTTCCGATATTTATACACAGCTACACGTACATAGATGAAACTTCATTCTTCATTACGCATATGTGAGAATTTCTAACATAAAATAACTTCCTTCCTTCCACTTTCAGCCACACCTGTAATTTGTATTACCTATTTCTGTTATACACCGATTGGTTGTCTTTCTATTTTTTTATTTTCAAATCTCTCAATAATCATGTAAGTATGTATGAATGTGCAATAAAGCCAGTCAAGTGACTCAATTAAAAACATGCAGACAAGACAGCATTTTGTGTACATTTAACATTAAGTTAATCGTTCTATGTTGGGAAAGATCTGGATCATTTCTACTGGCCATGAGATACCCGAGTCTATAAAAATGGTAGACACTACTTCATGTGTAACACATTTTTGTAAAGTAACGAGTAGTTTGCCCTTTGCCAGCATGAGATAACCGGATGTCCCTCCTGTTGTGGACCTCTGATTCAGTGCGGTGGCACTATAAAGTCGAATCACCTCTACCCTTCACACACACACACACGCACAAAACACCACATCATGCATGTAATCCATACAATCACCTCGCCTACTTTAGGAGGCAGTTGATAAAAGCAAGCAATATAAACCCAACCAACATGACAATTATTCAAACGTAAGTTACTCACAATCCCTTCTCTCCTACGCACTTCAATATAACATATACACAAAAGAAAAAGCTACCAGATAAATGAAACAGTTGACTGTGTTCAGTGAGCGAAAATGATACACAACAAATACCTGGAAAGAGGATTTGTTTCTTTCAAAATCATTGCATGTCAGCATTGTAAACCAAAGGGAGATTGACTCTTTATTGTATTTATTTGAGTTGTATATAAGTGTTCATATATGTACAAGAAAGAAAAAATTACTTTATGTTACTTTTAATGATGTGTGGCGTTATTTTGTTCCAGTTGGATTGTACAAAAGAAACTCAACTGAATAAAACAATTCAATACAAATTTAAAGATAGATACAATTACTCTAAAGCATAAATGTTTAATCTTCGAGATAGCAGCTGTTAGATACTGCTGGTGGAAGTTAATCCCAGAGAACTGACGTCAGCTATACATACTACTTTTTTTATTCATCCAGATAATGGCACGGTTTAGAATATACACATGCATTTGACTTTGTACTAAAACTTTGTACTAAATATATTCGATATATGGCAATTACATGATTGAATTATGTTGCTAGGACATTTTACTTTTCTTTTGACTTCTTTGGTTTTTTCCCCAGTCGCCTCCTAGGCTTCAAAATTTTGGCTCTTAGCATCACTGACGAGTCACAGAAGGACGAAATAGAGGTTTTTAAATCATTGTTTCGCTCCGCTGTATCTAACTATAAATTTGTATTTAAACATGTCTATTGTACTGTATTCACGGACTCATTTCCAAACGTGTCCCTTAGCTGTAATATGATAAGACATGTTTATCCTTTATATCAGTCAATTAATCTTTCATGATAACATATCTATAATCTGAAACATTTCATAAGACGAGTTATACTTTACTGGTGTTTTATTACAATTACCATTAGTATTAGGTTTACCACATATACAACAAGTAAATGTATCGTGTCTAATTTGAAACTTTTATATGTTCACAGGTGCGATGACTACAATGTATTTAGCAATTCTCAAGGGTACTCGGAGGGATCAAATGAACAATACGCAAACTTTACCGAGCAATTTCTACAATATGAGGAAGCTAATGTGTGTTTCACACATCTGTTTAACTCAACCGATAAACTTTTTGATCCTCAGCCATGCACGGCCTGGGTATATGACCAGTCTGTATTTCTAGAAACGTTCGTCTCTAAGGTATGTTGTACATTACCGATACAGTTTTTAATTTATTTCATTTAGCGTGTCGACATTTATGTATTCTTCTCAGCTTGTTTGTCTTTATTTCACCTAACTGTGTGCATTGGTATTACAGATAGTGTACATATGTATAATTCGTTTTTTTATATGAAAACGTGCGATGCTAACATCAACACAGCTGTATGTCATGTCACTATTACTAAAAAATGAGTGATTATCAAGAACTGGAGATAGTATCACTGCAATAGGTTTGTATTGAGAATCAAGTGAATGCGATGGAGATAAAGCTAATCTTGTTCATTGAAGTATCAAACCCTGTATGTTATTGGAAATTGAGATTAGAGAGTTCATATTTGCCATTATTTATAAATACGTGTAGATGGATGATGTATGAACATATATTGACGGTTTTCCGCATATTAGAAATGTTTTAAAGAAAATGGCAACATTATTCAATGCATTTGTGCTTTTGATTTTCAAATTTCGCTACTGTTTGAGATTCTGCATTGCAATATTTTCTTGGTTTCAATGCAACTGTTAGTGTGATCGCATCCAAAGCCTAAATTATCATTTAAACGATCTTGTTTTTGAAAGCATATCGGTGGTTTGTTTATTTGTTTGCTTGTTTGTTTGTTTTCTTTTCTTTTTTTGGGGGGGGGATGTTTTTTGCTTTGTTTTTTCAAATCTCTTAAACAGATTACAAATCTCGAATTTAGGGAAATACTTCATGATGACTTAAGCTCTTATATATTTCAATTACAAAACTTGTCAATGTAGAAACAGAGACAGACAATGTATTCCAGTTAGGAAGTTTAATAATTAGATTGACATGATTTGTAAGGAATAGAGCGTGATCCACAATTCTTGATGAACAAAGATGTAAAATGCATACATGTATATATAAAATGTTGCACGTGTCACTCTTTCATATTACTAGCATGACCTGGTGTGTGAAGATGCTGATATCCCGACCTATATGCAGATCCTTATGTACTCTGGAGCGCTGGCGGGATCCCTTACTCAGGGATTTTTCGCCGACAGGTTAAACATGATTAACTTATCAAGAAAACCGTGCAAGAAACAAGCTTTGCGAGTTTACTGAATATACAAATGTACCGTTACACCTTAATTTACAAGATATATCGTCAGTTTTAACTTTAATATATGCTACAGCAAGTTAATTAGATAAGTTTAAAATCTACTTATATCAATCGTGCACGTGTCATTAAGAATTCCTGTCGGTTAACAATTTGTAATGAGATACGTGTTTCTTTTCATCTTTCAGATTTGGTCGACAACGAGTAATCTGCTACAGTCTTGCCATTGTATTCGTGTCAGGACTTATCTCAGCGTGGTCACCAAACTATTATGCATTTACTTTATTACGATTCTTTCAGATCATGGCATCTCGTGGTGTTTACATATCATCATTTATTCTAGGTTCGTATTCTCTCAAATCAAAGATATCTACCTTATGATAAAATTAAGTGATTGCTGACATCAACCTCAAGACAATGCTGTGATACTGTAAAGGTAATTTAATTTTGAGGGGTTTTATTTTCGATAATGAACTAAAATCGTGAAAACTAACGACCCTCGAAAATAATATTGTTAGCGAAAACAACAATCCGTTTCATGATTTCTATTAAAAATACATTCCTTTTGCTTTGAACTATTGTAAAATACTGTTTTTTTCTAGTACACATTGTAGCTCATGATGTTATAAGTCATTATATAATGTCAACACATTTTTTTTATTTAAACACACATTATACATGCGCTTGAACAAATTTAATTATTTTTGGTTTTAGCTATAGAAATGGTTGGCCCTTCTAAACGTCAGTGGGCCGGGTTTCTGTTTAACTATCCATATTCTGCTGGGATCGCATTGCTTGCTGGTATAGGTTACGGTCTACGTCACTGGAAGTATATCCAGATTGCGTGTACAGCACCAATGCTGCTTTTTGCCATATACTGGTGGTATGCTTCTTTTTGAAAGGATGGTATCCAATATATGCCAAAAATTAAAAAAAAAATAATAAAAAGGATACTTGATTAAGTGTGATTGAATATTCCTCTTTTTGTCGATATGATTATAAATTCTGATTTTTAATTTTTAAAATGAAATTTCTTAACAAATTCAGTATGAAAAGGATTGTAGTTAAAATAATTGTATAGTACTTTAAATGCACTAAAGGACTCTTCTCTTCAATGATACCAGAGGCCAAGTATAGATTTGACATTTTAATGTTAACGCATTCGGTAAAACAACATATAGTACAGAGGGGGTTTGTTGATGATATGTCAAGAGTATTAAACGTTTATAGTCAAATATTAAGTAGATAATTAATCTTTTTTTCGCATGACTCTTTATTAAGACATTATTGTAGGATTATACCCGAGTCTCCACGATGGCTCATTCATCGAGGAAAGATAGATCAAGCCAGGAAGACGGTGCTAAAAATGGCCGCGTCGAGCAATACCATGAATTGTGTTCCTTCGCATGCGGACATGTTTGAAAAGACTGAGAAAAGATTGCAGAAAAAACAAAGCATCTTTGATTATTTTAAACGTCGTTCTCTGCTTTGTCAGTCAATCGTGATATTTTTTAATTTGTGAGTATGCGTTCCGACAAATATAAATGGTTATTGATCTTTATTTATAGTGATTTTTTTCTGCTTTATACGCGTGAATGTATTCAATGGTATCCATTTGTATAATACTTTTATTATTGTATATTTCGTTAAATAGCCATTTCGTCGGCACGAGAACTGTGAGGCTTCTCGGCATTTTTTATTATCATTTACCGGTATTTGGATTCTACTACTTGCTTTAGTTAGATATGCAAACTTTCTCCTTGTAGTTTTGTGGTATTCCACTGCTTCTATGGTTTCACATTAAATATCGGAAACCTGGCGGGAAACTTCTATCTAAACTTGTTGCTGGGTGGTATCGTTGACTTCCTCGGTTACACAATAACCCTCCTATCCGCTGGCAGGATTGGCCGGAAAAAAATGTACATATCGGGAATGGCAGTGGCTGGATTGTCACTCCTGGGAAGTGGTGTTACATCTGTCCTCGCCACAGCAGGTAATCACATTACAACTAGATCACCGTGCAGAGTTTTATTCGTCCTCATAGGAGGTGGTAATTACATTGTAATTGCCATTAAAGGAGATATGTTCTAAATATTTGAATGACATTGAAATAGTATTCTGTCTCATATTGATACGGACGATCCGTTCCTCGTCCTTATACAAGATTCATTGACATTACAATGTATATCCCTTTTATCAGCAGTAGGATTCTTGCAAATCGGCATTTTTTGTTTCAGGTTTAAAGTTTATATCTGTTGTGCTGGCAATGATAGGAAAGATTGGGATGGCAGTAGGTTACAGTGTCATATACATGTGGTCAGCGGAACTGTTCCCAACTGCAGTCCGAAACACTGGTATGGGGATGAGTACCTCAATGGGAAATATGGGTTACATGGCGGCACCAGGAGTTGCAAGATTGGTAGGTTTTTCATGGAAGTATTTTTATTGAAAGATTATATGCATACGTGCATGTATTAAATTTAACAAAATGTTTATTTTGAAATGTGATTTTATAACTTAAACATCAATGTATCATAATTTTGTTTTATTATTTATACTGAAAATAAAGTTTAATGTTTTCATGAAGGAAAGCAACTTTCTGTTGTTTCTATAAACAGATCTTGGTGGTTCCAGGACGAGTAGGGCGTGCAGTACCACTTTTCGTGTTTAGTTTCCTCTGCCTTTTCGCAGCAATTATGACATTGGCTCTTCCGGAAACTCAGAATATGAATCTTCCGGAAACAGTAGCTCACGCTAAGGCAATGAAGAGAGATACCAGACACAAATTGACTAAAAAGGAGACATTACTGGATTAAAATAATTTATCCAGTATCAACACTTAAGCATAGAATATGTTAAGTAGGTCGTTCGAATATATGTGCATCCATACCCCGTGCTGATTTTCTTTGTCATCATTTCAACAGAAGTTATTTCATTACCTTTTCAATTTTATTGATTTCTTTATCGAACGTTTTACATTTATCAGATTAATTTTGATACCCGCGATCACTGATATAATACGATAAAACTGAAAGAGAAAAAAAGAAATAAATAAAATGCCAACATGTCAATACAATTATAATACAGACACTGATTCAATAAAAATAATAAGGCAAAGATGACAAAAAAAAATCTACATGGAGAACCCTAAAAAAGTACAAGGGGGCATGACCTGGTGTTTCGGAAGAGTAAGCGTCTTCTGCATCATTGACGACACCAGCCATGTAAATTTTGGTAAATCCAAGTAAGTAATGTCACATTCTCAAACGAGAGCAAAGTATACAAACAGGCAAAATATCAGGCATCAAACACACTCTTTTTTCTGTACAACTCACTGCTGCTGCTGCTAGTAAATAAAGCGGTGAATATCCAAAGTAGAAATTTGAAAAAAGTACATGAAAAAGGAGGTTTTCAGGAAAGATGTAGGGAGGTTTAGTGGCAAAATTAAAAAAAAAAAACCTGCTGTAGCATGCCAGGTGCTCGGTGACTGAAACGAAGTGATTTAAATGGCCGCTTGTATCCTAATCTTTTCTATTTCATTTTATTTTGTCATGATTTACCTAATTATCTTTCTTATTTTGTTCCCTAACGATAAAGTATATACATGCTTTACCAAAATGAAGTCGTTTTGAATCAGATTTGCTCGACTTGCGATTTGATTTCGTATAATTTACAAATCACAAGAAAAAAGGGTGACGAACAGTAATGCTGCTTTCGTCATTTTCAATCTAAATGAAGTATAAAAGAAAATAATTATGTCCAAAACTTCGAGTACAAATAGCGAAAGAGTTTAAAAACATCTTTGGAATCAAGATAATAGGTACTTAAACGATGAGAATAATATCACATTTATCTTCCGAACTCAATAAATGCAGACACGCCGGCGAAATTATTCAATTAATCACAAGTACCTTATTTTCCGAGCTGAGGTGTTGCTGCATAATTTACATTAAAACTCATAAAAAGAGGCGATTTAAAACGACACTGACATTAACTTGATCTAAATCGTTGTATCATTAACCTTAAGTACAAAAAGCGGAAGTGTTTAACATTGTGATTGCTATAAATCAATGAATCAATAATGGCTGAGGCCATTTATATAGCACATAACATACTTTAATTGAAGTACTATCCATGTGTTCTTTGCAGTAGACGTTAAAGACAAATGAGCATCGTAAATTAAACAAGGTCGTACAAAATCCTGGAAAGATGTTTTCATTGGATTTCAATGATGCAAGTGTAACTTGTAATATGTAGACATAAACACTGCAGTAGTACATCAACTAGGTCTGAACCTTTGAGACAGTCATTGAGAACAATATCAAAGAACACATACCTCCACAGCAAACCCGCCTCCTCATCTCTTATAATAGGGAACACAGTCAAGATGTTTGCGTACTGCGTTATTTGTAAAAAAGACAAGGCAGAACTTGATTGTTGTTCCTGCGGAACTGAGATTTTCAATTTTCTTAGAGAAATACATCATTGTTCCGACGGGTAATTGGTGTTGTGATATATTGTTATTTTCATATTAAAATGAATTAATTAGTTTTACTGAGTTGGGAAACTTGTCACTCACATATTTAATTTAATAGAAAAGCATCGAGGGACTATGCCAAGAAGTGCTCGAGCACAGGGATTGACTTCGATCACATGAAATCTATATCAGACTCTGACTATATCAAAATTAACAAGCTTGACAAAACTGACTTTTTTTATAACTTTTCGGTGATGTGAGAATATATGCACGTCGGCGATGACCATTCAAGCATCTGTTGGAATTAATTGCTACCTGAATTGAAATCTGGCATATCAAACAATAAAATGTTAACTTATTCTCTCTATCCATATCTAGTTTACGATGCGCTATATCAATTGTAAGGAGGGCTCTAGTGGCGGCATTTGCTCCTTGTAATTTAGGACTGCGACACATAATCCGCCAAAATGTAATACGGAATCATACCCGTCCCCTGAACAGACCATGCTCAGAAACATCGGCAGAAACCAAGTCATCCTTGTTTTAGACGAAATAACTGCACACAGAAGATGAAAACACTAGCAGATAAGTTTTTAAAAACATGTCTTAAGCTTGTCATCGATTTATCGCTCTTGTGATTTGTCAATGATTTTTAAAAAAAAGTCTCGAAATTGATTTCTTTATATATATAATTAATGACGATACGCAAGTGATAATATAAAGAAAATTGCTTTTAAAAACACACAAGAAAAAGTTAAGTTAGCATTTTGCATAACGTTTTCACAGCTTAGCTGCTCCTCAGTGCAATGTTAATATGCCAAGAATCTATGGCGTCATGTGTATTGTCCACTTATTCGTGACGTTTTTTTTAACAATTTTCTTTATATATTCTATTCTGCATCAGGTTCGCTGATCGTTGGATACGCTAATTCTCGGATAAAAATGGAATTATTTCAACAACATTTGCCAACAAACCAGGTACCACATTATGTCAGGATTGTTTGTGCTATAGCTTATATCACCACTAAATCCTACTAATAATATCCTCGTCTCGATGAAGAACAACTGCGAAACCCGACATGTGGCACATATCGGTGGTTCGTTGTTTATAGACTGGAACACATAAATTGAAACAGTGAAACTTCTTTTCCACCATGAAGAGGGCAAAATCCTCCGTGTGAGGATTCAAAGCAGGCACGCATCTATGTGTTGTATGTACAAGTATCCATATTTTTAACATATACATAAGGAATAAGGTTTTATTACGACCTGTACAGTTTAAAGTGCAAATCACGATCAACAATCTTCGTCCTTATCTTTAGCCGAAGGTAGTCATTGGATTAATTTAATGCTAAGTGGAAAGAATGTATACACTTATAGTTATATTAATTGTGTACATGCAACATGCAAGCAGAAAAAATAAAGTAACCAGTACATTATTCAGATTTCACACGAAATATTTGCTAGTAGATGTTTTCTCGTTTTAATAGTGTGTAGTTTGATTCGTTTTCTTGTATTAATAGCGTGTGTAGTAATTCATTTTCACTCAGATTTTATACATGCGCTTTTGTGACGGACTTTTTCTTGTACTAATAGCGTGTGTAGTAATTTATTTTCACTCAGATTTTATACATGCGCTTTGGTGACAGACTTTTTCTTGTATTAATAGCGTGTGTAGTAATTTATTTTCACTCAGATTTTATACATGCGCTTTGGTGACAGACTTTTTCTTGTATTAATAGCGTGTGTAGTAATTTATTTTCACTCAGATTTTATACATGCGCTCTTGTGACAGACTTTTTCTTGTATTAATAGCGTGTGTAGTAATTTATTTTCACTCAGATTTTATACATGCGCTCTTGTGACAGACTTTTTCTTGTATAAATAGCGTGTGTAGTAATTTATTTTCACTCAGATTTTATACATGCGCTTTGGTGACAGACTTTTTCTTGTATTAATAGCGTGTGTAGTAATTTATTTTCACTCAAATTTTATACATGCGCTTTGGTGACAGACTTTTTCTTGTACTAATAGCGTGTGTAGTAATTTATTTTCACTCAGATTTTATACATTGTTTTGTTTTGTGAATGAAGACACAGACAATTTCATACACAGAACTTTAAGTTTGTCATGTAAATCTCATGTTCAAGAGGTCTGTTTAAGATACCGCCTCCCGCAGTGGTCCTCGCTGAACTATGTCAGGTAATCTAACGCACAGGGACTCGTTTCTATTGCAGAAGGAATGCAATGTAGGGATTATAGCATTTTATACATTGAAAACGCGAAACAAACCAAACTATTGATAGAAATTTGAATGTGTTTAACAATTAATTTGTCATTAAAATTACAATTGAAAGCTGCATATTGGATCTGTAAATTAATGTCAGTATATATGGTATATTTTACCTGTGCATGTTATCTAGCAATAGATATATACTTTGTAAATATTTAAAACAGAAAACAAGGGAAGTAACTACTTCTTCTCATTCGACATATAACCGTACATGTATAGAGGATGACGTCATATATTGGCATGAAGTATACTTGATCACCTAGGCCTGAATGGTATATTCATTCGCACGTCACAGCAAAACTTGTTGGATATTGAATAACTTAAATAACATTACAACGTCAAATGTATGTAGAAAATTCGTGTCAGCGTATTTATATATGAGTACATAAATAGTTTATTGAAATATTTTGCAACCAAACTCGAAAAATAGTCTGAAGATTTCCTCCGCGGCAATTTCTGTCAATACTTAAAACATGATTTCAAGAAACACGCTTTGGTTTCATTTACAATTATGGTTATGTTGACATGCTAGTATTTCCTTGATATTTGTAAAACCATTTAATATCCTGCAAAAAATACACTAGAGTGAAAAGAACGTGTGCAAGTAAAAATGATAATTTATGATAATCTTTGAATGACCCACATCCAAAAAATTATTCGACTGTGAAATCGAAAAGGCTGTCAGCCCCTGAACAAGAGTTTTATGGAATTATATAGTTGTAGAATCGCACAACGCCCCAAACACTTCGCGCATATATTATCCGCATACCGTGCATACATCGTGGGATCGCACATTTTGTGCAGTTTGGTAAAAATTAATGGATAGAAAATTAACGGCAGGTAGTAATTTTGTAATAAGTTTATTATGTAATTGTGAGTATTTTGTCAACATAGATAGTGCGCTATATAAATTTTGTATATTATTATTATCATTATTATTAGTAGTAGTAGTATTTAATAAATAACGACCATAGACATGATAAATGTTGATCGGTGATTGAAAAAGCTCTTTTTTATTTGATTGTTATCGAAGCCGGATCCTGCGTTCATCAATCCCTCTGAAGCATATCATCACACCTCAAATTGGCGAGTGGCGTGCCCCGGGCAAAGAGAATTACCTGTTTACGGGTACACACTTACTGGACAAGTCCTTATCGGCTTGGTCTCCAATATAACAAAGAACACTTAAAGTTTACCTAAGTATACATTTTTCTTCACAAAATGATAGAAAAATGAGAGTAACACAGTTAAACAGCAGGAACATAAATAAACTGTATACTAGTTTAAATGATTCATTGCCGAGACATAATTAGACGTCCATTTAATATTTACATACACAATGTATATAATGAGTACTTTTAGACTAAGACTGGTCATATATAAACAAAACAGTCTTAAGTACGAGTGTATATAACTATTCAGTATGTACCTGATAAATGTACATGTGTATAGCTTTCGTATAAATACATCTATGTATAAGGCCTAGTTAGGAAATCAAATTAGGTGTACTCATATACTAAGAAATTAATTCTATCCAATGCTTATTCATAACTCATTTCTAAATGTTTTTACGACAGAACCCACACCATGTCCACAGATGTGCGACAGCCTATTTCGTCTAGTTTTCCTATCATATATATTGTGAAGACATTCATCGTACATCGTGTAACATTGTGCGATCCCACAACTGCATGTCGCGCTGTTAAATAAATTCAAAAAGACGCTAAATTCATGAAAAAAGAATATTTATTGAAGCCCCAAAATCCGTTTAACATTTATATGTCTAGATTGTTTTATCATAGCCGGCCAGGATTAAAATGAAGTGGCAACCAAAAAAGTTCCTGAGGGCTCCTACGTG
Source organism: Ylistrum balloti (assembly GCF_031769215.1). Classification (NCBI taxonomy): domain Eukaryota; kingdom Metazoa; phylum Mollusca; class Bivalvia; order Pectinida; family Pectinidae; genus Ylistrum; species Ylistrum balloti. The sequence goes on along the minus strand of NW_026782134.1, from coordinate 110,200 downwards.
TAAGTATTCGCGGGTTAATGTTGGCATCCTCACGGGAAGCATGTAATGGTGTGAACACTATTACTTCCAAAGGGTTTCGAAAATAGGGAAGCACAAAAACCTTCGAAAATTATAGTATTGAATATTTTCAAAATTCACCAAAATTTAAAATGTTTCGCCTTCCAAAAATGAAATAATGAAAGTAATGATTTTATCACAAACAGAAGTTGATTCCTGTTACATATTCCATTGAAGTCAAGTCGTTGTCGAGAAAAACATATACACCATTAGAGTATGTTTGTGTTCGTGATGTGTCCTTTAGTAATTGCCTTGAGGCAACGTTTTGTCGGTTTTTAATTGTAAATGGTATTCCTTTTGTCATCCTACTTTCCATAGAGATAAATAATCGAGATTGTAAGATATATCATGCATTAGTGATATGTTTGCATTTGCGACTGCTATCAGAAACCTGTAATATTTGAGAAAATGTCATCGCTTATTTGGCTTGACCAATATTTGCAAAGGTACGGGGCATCTACTGACCTCGTGGGGTTTCCAATGATAGTCCTGTTAACTTCAACATTAAGACCCCTAGTGCTCTTCCATCCGGGCCAACAAGGATGATTAATGATAATTCGCAATTGCTATGAAACAAAGTTTATATCACACAAAGGATGTTATCAGTGAAGCAGTAGATGCCTACCCTTCAGTTGTTTCTATTCCCCCGGTACATTATAGTTGTATCTTTCTATTGTTCAAATTTTGCCCTATTTTCATCGATTTTGAGATGGAATGAAGGTTCTGTTGACGTCGGTAGCCGGGGTTTTTCTTCGGTTTTTTATTTGCCCTATGGAATATAAGCATGGATGTGAAAACTAATATGAAATAATCAACAGTTAATGTGCTATGCTTTTAACATGTAATTGTATCAACAATTAAGTTGTTGCAAATATTTCTTATATGTTTCCACATTCATTTCAGTCAAATAACTGTAATACATGGTATAAATATACACGGTAAAAATATATATGGTTTCGTTAGACATTGTATAAATGTAATAGAAGTAAGTATTTATTTTGTTACATTTCCGAGTCTTACATGGACGCCAATGTCACAGAGGTCATTATTTATTTCAATGCCTCCGATAGGAATGGAAACCGGGACCCCTGGCTTACTAGTCTGACGCCCAACCAATCGAACTAAAGAGAAGTTCTCTCTAGTTGAGCGGTACTTTGTGGCTAGTATTTTACCTGGGTTACATCAATATCCATGGTATAAATATCCACGGTATACATATCTATGGCTCCTTCATCGATTGTAAATATACCATGCATTGTCACAAGTTCAAAAGTTACATTCAACGTTCAAAATGTCTCTCAGCCCAAACAATACATCTATGCGTTTGTTGCTAAACAGTTCACAAACTTGGCAGAAACTATCATTTTAATTTCCAAATGCCTGTCGTTCTATTTAAAAAATCCATTTTCTGGACTTTTATCTCATGCCGTGTTGCTATCAAAATACCATGGTTTGATTTTTTTCTTGATCTTAAATAGTTTCTCTGGCCTACAATCATACCCAAATAGCTCACAATCAAGTCGGAACATTTCACTCAAGAATTCCATATCTTCCGCGTCCACTGTTGAAAAAGCCTCTAGCATTGCCTCTTCTTTGTTCCGTTTAGATATACTCTTGTCCAACGCGTCTCCCCTGCCTTCGTTTAACATCCGAATATACTGTGCAACTTCTATATTTTCACTCATCTCTTCAGTAACTGGATATTTCGAGTTTTTACTAAGTATACCACGAATCTGACACTTTTTCCACATAAGCTTTTGAGCTTGGAAGAATGAAACTCCACAAATCGAAAAATGTTTTCTAAAGCTGAATAACATTTTCGCTTGATCCCTGATTGTGTCATCCACAGTACTTTCATGAAAGTTGTCAGTCATCGATTTTCTTAAATCGAATTTCCCCATCTTATTTAAAAGATAAAAAGTATCCTGCTTAAGCGTCTCTAATTTACCTATAAAGTCATATTTATAATGACAGGGACGACAATGTTCATACTGTGGAGTAAAATGACCGTCTTTTAAAGTACCATGTTTTTCAGCATGAATAACTGTTTTTACGAATTCTCTAAAACTGAGATCATGTCCACACTTGAGATCGTACTTACTTGGATTTTTCCGTAAAAGTTTTACGCCATAGACACCGAATTTCTTCCAGAAAAAGAAATTAGGAGAAAACAATTTATCAACATATCCAGAAAACAGTCGACCGTACGGCTCACGAACAAACATAAATGTAAGAGATGTTTTCATGAAACTCTCCCTCGCATATGCTGGTAAATTCGCTAAGCGATCGAAAGGTTCCAGTGCTCTAACGGTTGGATCAAAAGGGGTAAGTGCATTTGATTGCCCAATCACGATCTGGAATAAATCATAAAATATCATAATTGAACAACTATATTGATATCACAGATCAGTTACCGCAAATTTGTTTGAATAATGTCTAAGTTACTAATCGCAATTAAGACATACAAGCAAATATAATGAAAAGATATTTCTTGCACAGCTTAGATAAGACAGTAACATATTTAAGAAAACAAAATCATAACTACGATCATACGTTGAAGCAACTTACCCGAAACACTCTTTTCCAAAATGTTGATGCGGACTTTTGAATTGTACAGTAGGCTAACTTTTGTTTACGGTCAATCACATTCCGAGACGCAACATATTGGAGTGATGTTTGATTGAATTGTTGACGGGAACAAACGTCTAGTATGTTGTCTCTTCTTCCTTTATACAAGACCTCTGGGTCATTTGTCTCAAGTACTTCCGTTCTCTTCTCTTCTTTTCTTTCTCCGATGATTTGTTTGTAGTTATCACCCGATAGAGTGACATCTTGCATCTGTTTTGTTGTGAAAACAATCGGCCTTTCTTCTTTCTTCAGTAAGCCTTGACGATGAACCTATGTTGTGAAATTGATGCTGATTAGACTTGCTATACGATACCCTTTCATGATTAAATGATAACAGATGCATAAACAATGTAATACAAATGAGAGATATGTTTTAACTAAATATATTTTACAAGCATAAGTGCTTATTGGTATTTAAAATTATATACAGAGAAAATCCTGTTGAGCTTCGCATTGGTTTCAGAAATATCGATAGACAAATCCGCATAACATATAAACCATCAACAACAATCCTCCCTCCCCCTCTCTGATATTTCAATATTGACTATCGTTCTTTTAAAGCATGCCTTTCACTAATATTTTCAGTCGTTACTCTTTCCGCGATTATAGTATTCGTGAAACTATACTTCGCATGATAAAACATCAAGAAATGTAATAAATATCTTACTTCATATTTCCTTAAACTTTCGCCACTTGCTGCAACTGGCACACCTTTAGCATCTTCAATGAAAAGAATATTTGAGTATTCAGTCAACACCACCAAATCGAGAATACACAGTTACAAAGTTTAAATAAATCCAAACACCAGCGGACAATTCATTTCACTGTAATTATTTCAAGACGAAATTTCAAAGTTGAAATAAGTTTATTGTAGCCCTTACCTTTCACAACGTGTTTTCTATTTTGAAAATGTAAGTCAATATTAATGGTGCAATGATCAAAATTAAAACAATCTTTTGTGTAGCTCTTACCTTTCACATTTTTTTTTCTATTTTGAAAATGTAAGTAAGTCATTATTAATGGTGCAATGATCAAAATTAAAACAATCCTCTGTCCTCTCATTTTCAGTAATGTTTTCACAGTTTGAACAGAAGTTAATACATGCGATGTGTTCCATTGAGTTCAAGCATTTGGCGAGAAGAATACATGTACTGTTAGAGCGCGCCTTTGCCCTGAAGCGGTGTTTTGTTGATGTCTGATAACAAATTGTTTACCTATCCCATCCTAGTTTCAATGGTGGCTAATGGCCAAGATTGAAAATTAGATATCACTGGGTCACATATTATTATTGTGTAACTTATGACTTGACTGAAAGTGTAGAGTAACGAACAAAGCCGAAAGAGTCGACATTGAAAGAAACCTAGGTTCAACCACAATAAAAGCCTAATTTGTTTAATGCAACATGTTTAACAACAATAGAGACCTGACCATTTTCTGAAATACAGTGGGTTTTTTTTATTGGTTTGGACTTACTATGTTAGTTTTGCATCATTGATATTTGTGTACGATTAGTGAATCTATAATGGATATTGCAAGAAATTATAAATAATGAGATAGAAATATTTCTGGTTACTGTCACATTATAGGGCTTCCTTTCATTCACCAAACCAGGTCTGAGATACAGCTCAGCAGAATATAGATGATTCCATCGTTGTAAATATATGAAATATAGTGCAACAGAAATACCGCAACGCGTTCAAATACTTACTCTATAATATATTGTGATAGATTCAATGTACTGGTGTAAATGAAACTTACACATCCTTCTTCTGACGATACATTAATATCTTCAATAATCCAATATTACTCTTGTAACACTCTTCAAAACTGTATTTACAAGCGGCAGCAACAGTCCAACTATGAACTTACTTGCGAGGTCAAAACTTCCTCAATCCGATGATGTGTATTTTCATTGTAGATTTAACCGGTAATACCTCACGCAGAGTGCCATAGTGATGAAAATATAGAAAACTCAATGATATTAGAATGAACTACACGTATATCACGTCATTCAACAAAGGTTACGTTTATATATGATATACATGTTGCATTATGATATTTTTTTTTCTATAAGAAATAACAACTAACCCGTAAATGAAGTTTGGAAATGAATGTAGAAATAAAGCATGTGTCATAACAATGAAACGTAATCAAATTTACAATTGTACTCACCACGCTTTTGCGCACTACTTAGTAATGAAACAATCAGCGCTGTCAAAGTTATATTTCAACAAAACACAAATCATGAGAAATCATATCAAAGAACATACAAGAATAGGACAACAACTATATCATACTTTGTAATAAAATGATGAGATAATAGACAAAACATAACAAAAATGCATACATTGATAGATTTTCCATTAATAAGAATGTGATCTCAAATACCAAGCGTTTCGAAAGCTAATTGTAAAGTAAATATTTCAATATTCAGGACAATTATCAAATACACATCATACAGCTGACGTATGATGTGTAGGAATAATGAACAGCGCGCATAAAAAAGCCTACAAGCTGACAAATATAATCGCTTTTAGGTGTAAATTTAGATCACATAAGCTATACGATATCGCTGCAATATAGATCATGGAAATTCAAAAAGAATATCATAAGTCAAGCGATATTATGGCAATATAGATAAAATGTAAATGATAATTGCAATTCATACGGACACAATATGACTAAGCAATAGGATAACGGTAAATGGCAAATATTACATAAAGTAGGCGAAAATAAAGCAAACATAGTATTACATAACAAATATCATATCAGCATGTTAATATTTTGATGGTCTTTGACATATTCACATTAAATAGATACAAAATGATGTAATACAATATTCCCTGACATTATTAAGTCACATCGAGAAGCTATGAATAAACACGACGTTATATGAAAAAGACACAAAATGAACGGCACAAGCTGAACAACAGACATCACATCGACTCGTCGACATTTAGGATATGCATCATCAAAATATTAATTCAGCAAGACATTAAGGTTTTAAAATAGGCGTCATCACGTTCACATGGCAACATCAAAGCGTTACGTCAAAAACAAACCTTTCATCAACAAGTACGACATAAATAGACCTTACAACATCAACATGACAACAAGAGACAACACATCAACGTTGTGCATAGACGGTTGTGTGTAAACCGTAGACATCGAAAACACAAAGCGACATCACAGACATCACATCATATACACAACGTGTCATCAGAATGATAAATACAACAAATATAAGTCAAAAATATAATATGTATGATGAACATGTTCAAATGACAACAAAACCAAACGTGAAGATATACTACATCAGAAAATACATCACATCAACGGGACAACAACTGGACGGTACATAAGACACATCACATCAGCGAGACGACACCAGAACGGTATATAAAACATCACATCAGCAAGACAACAACAGGACGGTACATAAAACACATCACATCAGCGAGACAACAACAGGACGATACATAAAACATCACATCTGCGAGACAACAACAGGAGGGTACATAAAACACATTACTTCAGCGAGACGACACAAGTACGATACATAAAACATCACATTTGCGAGACAACAACAGGACGGCACATGAAACACATCACATCAGCGAGACGACACAAGTACGATACATAAAATATCACATCTGCGAGACAACAATAGGACGATACATAAAACATCACATCTGCGAGACAACAACAGGACGGCACATGAAACACATAACATCAGCGAGACGACACAAGTACGATACATAAAATATCACATCTGCGAGACAACAACAGGACGGCAAATAAAACACATCACATCAGCGAGACAACAACAGGACGATACATAAAACATCACATCAGCAAGACAACAACAGGACGGTATATAAAACATCACATCTGCGAGACAACAACAGGACGGTACAGAAAACATCACATCACCAAGACAACAACAGGACGGTACATAAAACATATTACGTCAGCGAGACAAAAACAGGACGATACATAAAACACATTACATCAGTGAGACGATAACAGGACGGTACATAAAACATCACATCAGCAAGACAACAACAGGACGGTACATAAAACATCACATCTTCGAGACAACAACAGGACGGTACATAAAACATATTACGTCAGCGAGACAACACCAGGACGGTACATAAAACATCACATCTGCGAGACAACAACAGGACGGTACATAAAACATATTACGTAAGCGAGACAAGAACAGGACGGTACATAAAACATCATATTAGCGAGACAAGAACAGGACGGCACTTAAAACACATTACATCAGTGAGACGATAACAGGACGGTACATAAAACATCACATATGCGAGACAACAACAGGACGGTACATAAAACATCACATGAACGAGACAAGAACAGGACGGCACATAAATCACATCACATCAGGGAGACGATAACAGGACATTACATAAAACACATCACGTCAGCGAGACAACAACAGGACGGTACATAAAACACATTACGTCAGCGAGATAACAACAGGACGGTACATTAAACACATAACATCAGCGAGACGGTAACAGGACGGTACATAAAACACGTCACATCAGCGAGACAACAAGACGGTACATAAATCACATAACATCAGCGAGACAACAACAGGACGGTACATAAAACATCACATCAGCGAGACAACAACAGGACGGTACATTAAACACATAACATCAGCCAGACGATAACAGGACATTACATAAAACACATCACGTCAGCGAGACAACAACAGGACGGTACATAAAACACATTACGTCAGCGAGATAACAACAGGACGGTACATTAAACACATAACATCAGCGAGACGATAACAGGACGGTACATAAAACACGTCACATCAGCGAGACAACAAGACGGTACATAAATCACATAACATCAGCGAGACAACCACAGGACGGTACATAAAACATCACATCAGCGAGACAACAACAGGACGGTACATTAAACACATAACATCAGCGAGACGATAACAGGACGGTACATAAAACACATTACTTCAGCGAGAAAACAACAGTACGATACATAAAACATCACATCTGCGAGACAACAACAGGACGGTACGTAAAACACATTACGTCTGCGAGACAACAACAGGACGGTACATAAAACACATCACATCAGCGAGTCGACAACAGGACGATACATATATCACATAACATCAGCAAGACAACAACAGAGCGATACATAAAACATCACATCTGCGAGACAACAACAGGACGGTACATAAAACATCACATCTGCGAGACAACAACAGGACGGTACATAAAACATCACGTCAGCGAGACAACAACAGGACGGTACATAAAATATCACATCAGCAAGACAACAACAGGACGGTACATAGAACATCACATCAGCGAGACAACAACAGTACGATTCATAAAACATCACATCAACGAGACAACAACAGGACGATACATAAAACATCACATCGGCGAGACAACACAAGGATGGTACATAAAATATCACATCAGCGAGACAACAACAGGACAGTACATTAATCACATTACATTAGCGAGACGACAGTTGGACGGTACATAAAACACATTACCTCAGCGAGACAACAACAGGGCGGTTAATTAAATACATCACATCAGCGAGACAACAATAGGATGTTACATTAACATACATCATATAAAAAAACGACAACAGGACAGGACGTAAGATATATCAGAACGGTAAATGAAAACAGGATGTTACATTAACACAGATCTTTTAAGCATGGCGACAACAGGACAGGACGTAAAATATATCAGATGTAAGGCGAAAACAGGACATCACGATAATATACACCATGCAAGCATGTAAGCGACAACAGGGCAGTATGTAAAATACTACACATAAAAATATGTAAAGTATATTGTACGTTAACAAGATGCGAACGGCACGTTATTTAATAACTTAGCACAGTAACGAGGCGACAACATGACGGCTTGGAAAATACTCCAGAGCTGTATGACGAAGACAGGACGGAAAGTGAAAATATATCATATCAAAAATATGACAATAGCACATCAGAGCGGTAAAACGAAAACAGGAAACGCAATGGTAAGGCGAAAACAGGACGAAACGTAAACATATATCACATTAACAAAGCGATAACAGAAAGGTGTGTGTATTTAACTCCGCATCGGTCAAATGAAGACAGGACGGACGGAAACACGCATCACAACAGCAAGGTTCAGTTATACCATAACACAACAACGACACAACACGTATAAACATACGTCACATCATCATGGCGAGAACAGGACGGTATGTAAAAAAAAACGACACCTAATGTTTGCGAGTTGACAACAGGACGATATGTAAATAGCTAAGTTCAGCAAAGCGGCATCATGACAGAACGTAAATGGAGGCGATCTGTTTGCCAAGTGACAACGGGAACGTCAGTGGAAAAGTGGCATTACTAGTATTTCTGCAAGACCACAGTTTTGTATGTATGATAACTTATGGATGAACCTAACTAAAAATATTCTTGAAATTATTTTCAATTACAGTCTGCTTTATCGTGCCGTTTATACATCCATCAACTCATTTTCCATATTGTAACTTCATATAATAGACAATGTAATTAGAGAGACATGATAATTGAAAACATTTTAACTTTAAGTAAACAATCAAGCAGTTATAAGTTATACCTTTCAGTGTAGAAAATGGCCCATAGCTGAACGACAATGTACAGCCCCCGGCGGTACATACAGCTGCTTTCACGCTGAAATAGTTATGAAATATTGTTTTGTAGAAGTACTATGATTTAAGGATTAACTGTAATACTTTTTTGACGTTATTGAGGCATAACACAAAAAACGGGGTGTACGCTTTTAATAAACCGCTTCACAGTTAATCCTTATAACTTAATTTTAATAGATATAATAATCTTACGTTAAATTTCCAATGTTTATTCCCTTCAAAACAAGTAACAACTCATTTCAAAACGGGGTAAACGTAGGCTATTCTTATTACCTCCCCTTGATCAATATTTGTTTACAATGTGAACTTCCGGTAGAACCGAAAGTAGTTCCTTCTTTATTTTTTATGTTATGAGCTGATAACATGAAAACATATAGCCAATGAAAATGCTTGTTACTGGTGAAATTTAATTATTAAATGGTAATGAAAGTAAACAAGACCATTTGCAGTCATGGTTGTATAAATGAAAACACTGCACATCATCAAACAGTGAATCGTGCTGTTGTCAAATAGAAATGTTAATGACCTGCGACAGACCTCCTGAATACATTAATTTAACTTTTAGAACAGAGCACGGTCTCTAAACTGTCATGCAAATTTCATGGCGAATGCCGTATCTAAGTATACACAATATAAGCATTTGTTGAAATGATAAATCTATGAGCCGTTCATACTTTGCAACATCGATAGTAGATAACAGTACATAATTATTATACCTTATATACCGTTATTGACTCCCAGTTATGTTCATATATTGAATTCTCCTGTTTAACACAAGAAACGCTTGAGTTGTGTGAATATTTCTGAGGATGGTATTCAAACAAGGCAATTGCGTTATATATTAGTATATCATGACATTCCGTCAACTGCACTTACATATAATCAGTTTCGGCAGTCAGTGGCCCGTTACAGAATTGCTTATTTGACAGACTACAGTTCGTTTCTTCTCCAATCACCACACGGAATGTGGAAGATGTCCTGTTCCCTTCAATGTGAAAATAAGTCAGTTTTCCAGATTATTTTCTTCGGGTTGGTAATGTCGACAGAGTAGAGGTTCGTAAAACACAACAAGTAGACGATTAATGTGTGACGTTTCGGTGTCTACACTGCCACCTTAATCAGACGAATGCCTACTTCAAAGAATTTAAGCATTTACGTATGTTGTGTACAAGATTGTAAGGATTCGACCGTAGTGTACATAAAATCATAAGACAAGCAAAATGTCAATCTATTCTCATATACCACAAACGTCAGTGTCGTTCTGGTTCGCTTCACACTGGTCATTTGTCCGATGAAAGTGACGGTGTAGTCATCGAAACACCACACTTAAATCTTCTACTAGTTATATTATAAGAACTTCTCTTCTGTTCACATAACAAACATGTTAAAACTTCAATATCGGGACAGGTATTTAGATTGATGATATGACATAACAAATGTGTATTAATACATATTGTAAAAGACTGGTCGATACATACCGAAAAGCGACAAATCAAATTCTGCCTTCGACATAGCTCTGTATGGTCGAGTTGCTCCTTTTGCTCTCGCAGCAATCCAACCGTCTATCAAATTTAAGTAATTTTCTCCCTTCGTCTCAGATATCTCACCTAATTTTCCAAGTATATAGAAAATAAATGCATTTTTCTAAACTCTAAGACAACTTTAAAAGCAAAGATTTCAATAGAAACAGAGGAGGCAGAAGGTTAATTGTAGATTACCTGTGGTAAGTGAAAAATTCAAATTGTTGCAAATGCAAAGAAAAGTGTCAATATTTTTACTAAGCACTGGCTATCTTTAATCAGCATTTGATCAACTACGGCCAGCTCTCTATTGATATTAGCCATTTGAAGCGAAATATTTTGTTTACAATGTTTAAAGTTGTAAATTGAGCTATGAACTAAACTTAGAGTTCGTGTCCTTTCCGTAAACTGTAAAACTGCTATTCCAGGAACTGACTCTAGAAAAGCGCATTAAATTGTGATACTGAGTCCTTTTTATAAGTAACATAAAAGAGAAAGTTTGTTACTGTTCTTAAACTAATATTGTATGTTATAATATCAAAAAAATAACAGGGTTTGATAGGACTAGGGGACTCCTACATACATTGTTGTTTGTTTCTTGTAGAACATTTTCCTTTTAACAGCTAGAAGTCTGTTATACCTACCCAGTCCTGTACAAGTCTCCCTGCACAACACGAGAGCATAGTCTACTATCGGTCCATGTGTATCGTTTATGAAGAATTGTTTATCGAGGGTAAGTGTAAACGTTGTGTATGTGGCTTTAATATCGGTGTTCATAGCAGGCGGAATGACAGACGCGGCAATATCAAGAGGCGGGGCTGGAATCGAAAATTATCTTATTTCATTAAGATTTAATATTATGCATGAAAGATTCTGATGAATATATATATATATATATAAAATTAATCACTTAACATGACAAACAAATATATCACTAACGTCAGAATCTACAGCGTCAAAACGAATCATCAAAGAAGATTTTTTGTCAAACTGTTTAAACCGTCCCTAAATACACACTGAAGATTGCGTCGGGACACAATTAATAAAGTTATTAACTCCCCTTTTATTATAACAATAACATTACTTCACAATGTAGGTTACTAAGTAATGTACAGTGTACATGTAATGCAATCACCTGAAGATGACCGCGAGGCCTGAAAACTTTAGTGATATATTTGTTTGTCATGTTAAGTGATTAATTTTCTCTGTATATACGATACACAAAGTTTTTATCTTTTTAAATTATATATCATGCGTCTAACAAGTACAATTTAAAAGTAATGAGATTAATTTTGTACATTTCATTCCGGATGCTCTTCAATTATCTTAATACTAATTCTTACGCCCAGCAGGTGCAAAGTATGTCATGCTGCTTTTAGACCCTACAAATGTATTTCCAGTGGCGTCCATACCAACAGCATACACCTGTAAGGACATTGATACATCATCAGACACTGGTTTAATTAATTATTGAATCTCACTAATTGGCCTAATTATAACTCTAGATAATTTTTGTAAGCATTAATAAATTTTCGAAAATTATACAAAAGACACACAAGTGGTTAGTACCTTTTACGTATTTAGAGTAAGATACAGTAGACAGAAATAATGAAATGCACTGCATCATACATTTGTTTCGTCCTTCTAATACTCATCAGTGATACTGAGGGGCTAAGTTTTGAAGTCTAGAAGGCGAATATGTTAGAGTTAGATATGTTTTGAGTTGATTTAACAATGACTTACCTCTACATTGTAGGTATGCAAAGGTACCACTTTTATGTTTCGTGTTACTGGACTTGGATCTGGGCCTACGACTATTACTTCCGGAGACGTGCTTTCATTCTACAACAGTTTAGTTATTATTGGGTTAACATAGCATGATTAAATGATATTAAGCTATGCGATGAAAAGTTTCAAACCAATAATCTCCTAGGAGTATTTCAATATGTAGTCGGGAAATTGCATAATTCCTACCTACCTTTACCAAAGCATATGCGAATAAACATATAAAGGTTTACAGTTATTTCAAATAGTCACCAAAAACCAATGTTTGTTAAGAAACCGTTATCATTTACTCATGTAAAGGCAGAGCTGCAATACTTACCGATCCGCTAGTGTTGTACGAAAATACGAAGTCGGTAATGTTGCTGTTCCTATCTAATAAAGCCGGAAGCCGCCAAGACACTCTCACAGTAGCAAAGTCTAGTCCATCTGGTCGGAATACCAAGAACTTGTCCACAATGCCGGGAGCTGTTAAACAAAGGCGACGTCTTAGATATTTTTGCATGGATTTGAAACAACCCTTGCCGAAATGCTATTTTCACATATTTACCACTGTTTGGCATTGCTATAAAACCGTATCAACGTTACTTATTTATGACCAGCTCATGAACTGCCAACAGCGTATGAATATTGCAAGAGATGAAAGCAAATTGAGTTTGTTTTCTATAATGTTAAGATGAAAACTGAAACGTGACTACATCCCAATTCACCTGAAGCATGCGTTGTAGCGGACGGAAGTATCCGACGAAAACCAGCCGACCCCTTGTCGGTAGAGGCTGTGATGTTAAATGTGTATATTCTGAACTCTTCTAAGTTTTCCACCGTAAAGGATCTTGTGTGGAAGCCTGTAAAAATGCGGATTTATTCAGTTGCTTTGAATTTTCGATGTTGATTACAACTGATACTTCTATTTACAGTAAATATTTTTGAAAAAAAAACAATGTTGCACAGCAAACATATGCACGTTATGCTGCACTAATTGATGTGTGTATAAATGTGATTATGTGCATACTTTAAAGCCGGCCAATCTCTGCTTTAATGATCAGTAAAATGTCGAGTTTGGTAAAGTAAATCCAAGTTTGTTGGCGTTTTAAACTAGTTACCTTGTATAATTTCTGTCCGATTTACTTCAGGTGTTTCTGCTATAACATGTAGTGCAAACTGTGTGGGGCCTGGTGATGGTTCAGAAATGTTCCATGTCACATATATCTCTGTTGAACTCAATACCAATGCATTCAAGTCAGTAGGATTCTGTGGAACTGCAAAATAAATTGGACATAGATCTTAAAGTTTTATTAGACATATTACCTTCGACAATTGTTTGCACAAGTTATTGTTCCTACATGGTAACATGCCCGTCCTATATGATAACATGCCGGTGAATAATTTTTGGGTCTATACTACTGACTGATGAATTGTTTATCAAATTATTATGCATCATAATTCGTACGTTAAGAGTTTATGAGACATTGTTACACATAGGTCCTTTCATAAAGGCATTAAATATAAATATTCATAGCGCCGTATTTCTATGTATCGTCCACCCTGATTGACTTCATATCAACTGCATATCCTATCTGGTTACAGTTTATTGTTTAAACACATTCAAATTGTAAAGTGAGAGTTTTACCTTCCTTGTGTGTAGTAAGGCTCTGAGTTATAGGTAAGCCATCTCCTGCTGTGTTAACAGCTGATAAAATGACAGTATAATTAGTGTATGGAAGTAGGTTTTGGACGCTGTAGCTGAAAGCGTCATCTATTTCTTCTGGCGGAATTATCACTAGATCTTTGTCACCAGCAGCACATTTATAGAGGAACGGCATCCACTGCAAGATAATGTGTTACCATTCAGATTTTTTCGGATTTTACATATCGTTGAATGAAAACGATAATAAAGAAAAATTGTTATGGACTGTTCTTGCTTAGATTTTTAGTGTAAACATCGAGGCACACCATAAACAGCTAATATTACAAAGAAAAATAATGATCTTTTCAAATGGATCTATATACTGTTGAGTACAGGAAACTATCAAACTCTTCCAACTGGAAAAGTAACACTACATCAATACCATTTGGCATTCGTTGCAGATGAAGCCAACTTCCTGGACACATGCGTCCCCGTATGTCACTGTGAGTCTGTATCCACTTAGTGCTCCATTGGAAACTGTCGGTTTGGTCCAGTTCAGGATAAATTCACGACTCTGCACTTGCGATATCACTAAGGTAGCAGGCTTCAGCGCCACTATAAATTATAACAAAAGACAATTGTTGTGGATGCGCTTTCGAAACGAGAACTGAGTTAAAACAACGAAAATAAACAGGCAAACTAACAAGAAACATTTTTATGTGCAGCAATAACCAAACCCTTTACATAGAACCAAGAAACTTCGACGTAACTTAATGTACCTTAACTTAATTTAGCATTCTTACTGTCGCAGCTCGCCGTAATTTTTTTCACAGACAGCTGTGAGAGGCACTACGGCAAGCATGAAAACAACTGAACTTACTTAAACACGCTATGACGTTTTGTAACCTACTTAAGTCATGTGCTTCCACGTACTTTAGTATACTTCGTCCTGTACCAGTAGTTTAACTTAATATAGTTTAATTTAGATGCGCGTACTTTGGTGTAATTAAATGTTCTACCTGACGTACATTAACATATTTTATAGTATTCTAACCTCATACTTGTACATGTTTTACCGTTCTATACTGTACTTTAACGTACTTCAACGGACTTGAACAAATACATACTTTCATTATTTGCCCTAGTTTAAACATCTTTAACTTACTTACTTTAACATACTTTAACTCGCATATTTCGTTGTTATATCTAAGTTAAGCACCGTTATTTAACGTATAAGTGACTAATGCTTTACAATCGTATTTTTCATTAAGCCACAATTTGTCTTATTACAGTATATGCACATATTACACATATTACGATATATAGTAATCATGGAATGTTATCATGTGCATTTACACAATAAAGGAGAAGTCGTACTCAATAACTATGTCAGCGTTTTCTTTGACGTTTGGGTGGTCTATATAATCTTTGCTTTGGTAGGAGGTTGCTGGTTATGTTAGCATGTGTATCCTGAATACTATGGTTTATATACCATAGGATGGCTAAAGCAAATATACTGAACTACGGAAAAACATAAAAAGACTTCCATTCTTCTGTCCAACCGATTAGATCAATTTACCGAAGGAATTTGTTGAAATGACATGACCCTCTTGTGTATCGATTATGTTTAATATGTCATGATTTTCAGATTCGGTGGTCCATAGGTCATACTACCATAGACATGGACAATATGCAATTTTGATTAATTAAAATAAGAATGAATATATTTTAACATAGCATGAAATTATCATATATCATACTCACTGGCAGCCTCAGTTCTACATTGGTACGGTGTACTGTAATCACTTTGATTTTCGTATAGTACTGCATCATTTACTAAAGCTACACTGAAGATGTAAGATTCACCTGCAATAAGAACCTCATACTTTATTAAGGTTATACACATTGATATTTACCCAAAGCTAAAGCAGTATATAATCACATTATCAGGCGGATTTTATACGTTAATTTGATACACATATCAGATTATGGGTGACACTGCCTTGTCTATACCTACAGTGTTTTATCAATTATTTGACACGTACCTACATATTACTGAATATATATTCGCTCTAATTGTACAATGCTTTCAAAATCTTACCTGGCTGGAGACCATCAATTTCGTACGTGGTTTGACTTGATTGTGTATCATAGATAACGCCTGTTGTAGTGCTATTAATGAGATAATACTGGATGTTTCCCCTTGGATTCACTGGAGCAGTCCAGGACAGAGTAATACTTCCATTTGTGGTTGCATTACAAAATGTACTTCCATATACTACTGGTGGATCTGGGGCTGGAAAAGTGGTTTTAGTGTTCAATATATAATATATAACTGAAGCTATCATTACATATACAGGACACCACTACGACGACAAACAAGATATATCCTTCTATGTATCTTTTGATGCAAAGAGACTTAGGTAATGAAATCTGCTCTGAAATAAAGATCTAATGAAAGTACGGGATGAGTTATATTTCCAAACTTTACCATGGACATGTTATCGTAATATGTTACAAATTGCACATTCTATATTTATATCTGATATATGCATCTTTCTCTATGTCTCTAAATGGCGTATACCATCAGATATATACCCAACGACAAAAGAAACGCGAACGATACTCTCTCATTATTTCATTTGGAAAAGTAAATTCATTGATGTCTACGTCGTAAGAAATCAAAACAGAAACATTACCACTCTTTTTTTTTTATAGAATTCGACACTAAATGACAATACTGTGTACGTCAATATCAAGGATGTGATGAACTTGAAGTCTTACACATATATTCGGGGCCTAGTAGCTTGAAGGCCCTCCATTTGCTCAAATCACAGCAGCACGCGTCATGACCTGTGCTTCAGGCATTGCTGTTTGTGTGACAGTGGCTTGGCAGAATATGTTACGTAAATATGATGTAATGCTCATAAAGTATTGGCGTCACTAGTGGACGACCAATGCGATGTCGTTCCTTTCTACTACCACTAGTGCGAAGCCTGTTCACTCGCCGATAGATTGATGACACATGACAACCGTTGCTCCAGAAACGTCTTCAGCACGGCTACCCGCATACAACTGACCAATTGCGTGATTACGATCCCTTATATAAAGGCTTGGCATGACGTCAACGTCATCGCTTGCAATAACCTGTTTAAGCTTTTCTTACTCGTTGGATACCATAAAGAGTGGTCTGTACATGTCTGTAATATATAGTTTGGCTACCCACGTGCTACACAGGTTAAAAGAGACTCAGAAACCAACCAAGCGTTTCGGAGGAGTGATTACATATTTAAAGGACTGAAGTAGGAATTTTTTTACGACCTTAACTACAGAGTTGATAAATATGTATTTCTGAAATGGCATGTTTTCTTTTTTCAATTTCGTTTTTATTTTGCGATTGAATATATGAATTCAAGTGTCGATATTGTGTAATTGCAGTTCTTACTTTTAGCTACAGTCGTGAATGAAGAATTCAGTGGGTCACTCCGTTCACTCCCGCTGATGGTGGTTATAGAAATGTTGTACCACTGTCCATCCAGTACACTAACATTGAAGGTAATTGATTCCGTAACCACGGATGTCATGCCGAGTGTTGGGGCAGTAACAACTTCATATGAAGTCTTAACACCATCAGGAAGTTTCCAGGTTAATGTGATCACGGGACCGTCAACATCTGTCTCTGTAAACTCCGATGGCATATGCGGCTCTGTAATGGAAATGACGTGCTGTCATACAGATACAAACGATTGTTTTTAACCTAAAACAAATTTAAAGACAAACAGATCTACCTTTGTTTATTTATTGTTTAGATATGATTATCGCACAACTTACTCATGGTTATATTAGACGGGACAGAACTAGTATTTTGTTCCACTCTACGGCTGCCAGATTCCACGGAGTAGACAGCAAAAGTATATGTTTGACCTGGTGTGAAACCTTCCAGATGCACGGTCGAGTTACGTCGGGCGTCGTAGGACAAACTCCCGTTGATGGCTGTAGCTGGAATCCAGCCCACTTCATACCTATTAACTTGATTAATGTATTCCGATGGAGGAGTCCAGCTGATTTTCACAGTGTCCATTCCTTCCGTTAAAACTGAAAGACCCGTCGCTGCTAGTGTTGACACTGTAATAAGAGTACGCCATTCATCGAAACAATGTAAGATTTTGTATCGGAGTAAAAAACAAACATATGTTTTAAGATATACCATGACAACCTCAGGAGAAAGCTGATTGTGAAATGACAACAAATATACAACCTGATGACAGACACTCTAGATCTCAAAAAGAACCTTTTCCTCCTGCCTCGGTATGCTATATTTAGAACTACATCAAAATATTGCAAACAGATTTTTGCAATATAATTGTACCTTACGATGTGTTGTTGAATTCCCTTTTCCCTTCGCATATACCAAAATAAACTGCTTTGCAAAGTATTATCAGTAGTAAGGTGATCCTAGATCGCCTTGAATTTAGGGAGTACAATTTTCCTCCAAATTCAGTTCATACAAGAAAAACACAACAGTTTTAATTATGTTGAAATATAACATGAAACATTCATATAATATATACGTTAGATGGCACTGATATCAATACCTAGCCATTAGACTCCCGAAGAACATGTATACTTTTGAGTTCTGTAAAAACTTTTTCACAATATGAAACAATATTTTATTTTTATACATTTTATGCGATGCATGACATGTTGAACATTGACTTTCAGATGCAGTGAAAAACATTATTAGATATCTATTTCATTCGAACCGTTCATCGATACATATCCTCAAAATTTAATTGCATTATGTTTTATAAAGAAACAATGCACATGTTCCGTAAAGGTCAAACGTTTTTCGAATCACATTTACTGAATAGCGATTACTTCTAATAGATGGAAGTGACCATAAACAAAATACGAATGATACATACTACTGATGCACATTCCTCCAGGTTGGTTGAATCCATTACTGTCAAACCAACCTTCCATACATCTGCAGATGGTGTCCAATCCAATGTCAGATTGAGTACAGTTGGATTTAAAATCTGCACATACTGTTTCGTTTACATTGCAAGGAACACTCAGACCCGCGTCTGAAATCCAGAAAAAGTCTCGTAAAATTCCTCATATGAAACAGTATCAATAAAAGGCTTATTGATTTTGGCAATTTGACGTGATTTTGATCAGTTTTGTGAAACAGTATTTTAACTTTATTACGAATGATTTCAAACTTACCCATTGTTATATATTTAATTTTCGTTTGTACTTCTTGCTCATTATTGCGACTTCCAAGTTCAATAGTTTTAACGTGGAAGGCATACTGCTGCCCTGAAACGAATCCAGTCAATCTGGCATTTGTACCATTTCCGGCGTTGTAACTCCCTGTTCCATTAGATAATAGTGGTGTCCAATGAATCTCGTATCTATTAATTATGTCACTTCCATCAGAGGGAGCTAGCCATTCTATAGTCACAGTACTGATTCCGTCTACTCCTACCGCAAAATTTGTCACAACCAATCCATTATCTGTTAAGAAAGAAAAATACGTACGGTAAGAATATCATACAGATGAATGCATTTACAATTGAGCTCCTGAAATTTTAACACGATTTAACGCTGGGGTTTCAAATCAGATGAATATAAATAACTGCCTTAGCAAAGATAAAATATGTTGTATATTTACTCAGCATTTTGGCTCACTAGATTTTAGGAAATGATGAAATTTACTATCATGGATTTGATTTGACAGAAAAAATACATTCGTTCATATTTAGATCAAATCTGTCATTGGAAAGTAATATTTATTATTCAATTACATAGAATTCATAATTATCCATTTAGGGGAATGTACCAAACGATTCAATAGCTGATGATACAAATTTCGTCAGTAGTTCTGAAATTTGTTATTGTCGAAGTATCCCATATTAATTTACAAACTTTTCCTCCAGTGCCACCAACAGCAAACTCAGAAATGTATACAGTCGATTCAAATGATTGCGTGCAGGAGGTAACAATTCTAAAACTTCTGGCGATGATTTCTGTTTTTTTTTTTTTTTAGGTCTTGGAAAGGAATATTTAATAGAACAAAATATATTTGTGATATAGACAGAACATGTTTAATAGAAATTATTCAGTTGTTTCACTAATTTTTATTTGATGAAATATATGTATCCGCTTTTATTTTCACAGAGGAAAACTTGGATTAATTAGGAAACTATTATGCGAAAAATAACCAAATATCAGTCGATTTTACGAACTCAACGTTGAAACATGAAATATATGAAAAATGGAAAGATTCAATCTAATATATAACAATGTTCTACTATTGCATATCTTTTTAGTCATTTACTTTGATAACGACATATTAAGGGATATTTTTTATGATGGAATTTATTCCTTGAATCGATTTTTCGAAAATAAAAAAATGTATGTTGATAACCAAGAGGAAGTTCTTGTAATTAAGATATTCAATCAATGCAAACTATTCTAGAGAAATGCTCAGAAGTTCACTAGAGATGGAAAACACTGACATCTTTGACGCTTCTAACAAAACCATGACATCAAGTATGTCGAAATACAACCAAAGAATAAATATTTTAGTAAGCAATATTTATCACGACCAATATGAGCTTATAAGTACAACTACAGAAAACAAAGTGTTTGTAAACAAAAGTCTCACAGTGATAGTTTTCTACATACTAATGACTCACTTCAATTCAAACGTGATTTCATTCATCGTGTATATACTTTTGCAACATTTTGATTACAATACCCTACTGAGGCATCAATGGTGACGTCATTATCTTATCGATACTTGAGAGTTTGGGCGACAGATGTAAAGTCAGCCATTCATTCATATCTAAATTCATTAATGTTTTCGTGCGAGCTATGATCTCGGATATGCCTAATTCTGTTACACTACCTTTTGAATAGATAATGACATTTAAAACTAACTGCCGATATACGTCTTTGATACTTCGCTTGACATGCTGATACTTAAGATTTTTAAGACTTACTGCTTGTACAGACTCCAACAGATGTACTGACACCATTATAGAATGTAAATCATTCACGGAAACTGTAGAAAATGTTGCAATTTTCTCTTATCTTTCAGTAGACATGCCACAAGTGCTTGCTCATTAACACAAATTAAACATCTTTAACACCAGTTTATATCATTTACAAACTTCCCATATCGTATACTTACTGCTTGTACACACTCCACCAGCTGTACTGAAACCATTATTGTCGTAGTACCCAGATTGACACCTACACACGTTTCCTCCACCAGTATCACCAGCAATACATTCAGATTTGCCATCATCGCACACAACTGAACCGCCGCATGCCTCACTCAGTATTGCATCTGCAATTACATGAGACCTTACTTACAACGTCAATGTATCAGCACATTAAAATGTAAAAGAATATCTGTGGTGTTTTATTCTACTAATTGATAGACCGTAAATCATTTACGGAAACTTCATCATTGATCAATTTTCTATTCAAGCCGTCGTAACTGTATTCTTACGTTTTTCATTTAACACTTTCACAATGAAATATTGCCAGTTTCTCTTATCTTTCAGTAGAAACGGCTCTTGAAAACAAATTAAACTTGTTACACAAATATCAACAAACGATATGCAAATTGAATCAAATCGATTCCAAAACATATGCCATACTTCCGAGTAAATGATAATCACATAGAAAGTGTCAACATACTTGTACTTAATGTGACTGTGTCATTCGATTCGATCTCTTGCTCTTCTGCACGACTCCCTATTTCCTTCGACACTACCGAAAACACATAATCTGTACCCTGAGTCAGTCCGGTGATATTTGCAGTTGTCACGTTATTTCCGACGGTCATGTTTCCCTCCACTGTAGAACTACCGTTAAACCTCCAAACTGCCGTATAAGTGGAGACTTGTGCAAAATTGGAGGGAGCTGTCCAGCTCAGGATTACACCACTGGACGTTACAGATGACAATGTCAACATTGTCGCCATTAAGTCATTCACTGAAAATAATGACAAAACAATGAACACAGATGCATATAAACCTGTCCTTTGAAATACAGCTGTTCAATTCACGCAACGTCTTCAATGTAATTCCATCATGAATTGAATGATCATATACGGATAATCCCTACCAAAATAGTTTCGTAGCACCATACACAACACTTTTCTCATATTATAAAAACAATTCTGAGTATGGCAATGTCAGTATGTATTGTTTTCAAACTTCCCATATCGTACACTTACTGCTTGTACACACTCCACCAGCTGTACCGAAACCATTATTGTCGTAGTACCCAGATTGACACCTACACACGTTTCCTCCACCAGTATCACCAGCAATACATTCAGATTTGCCATCATCGCACACAACTGAACCGCCGCATGCCTCACTCAGTATTGCATCTGCAATTACATGAGACCTTACATACAACGTCAATGTATCAGCACATTGAAATGTAAAAGAATATCTGTGGTGTTTTATTCTACTAATTGATAGACCGTAAATCATTCACGGAAACTTCATCATTGATCAATTTTCTATCCATGCCGTCGTAACTGTATTCTTACGTTTTTCATTTAACACTTTCACAATGAAATATTGCCAGTTTCTCTTACATTTCAGTAGAAACGGCTCATGAAAACAAATTAAACTTGTTACACAAATATCAACAAACGATATGCAAATTGAATCAAATCGATTCCAAAACATATGCCATACTTCCGAGTAAATGATAATCACATAGAAAGTGTCAACATACTTGTACTTAATGTGACTGTGTCATTCGATTCGATCTCTTGCTCTTCTGCACGACTCCCTATTTCCTTCGACACTACCGAAAACACATAATCTGTACCCTGAGTCAGTCCGGTGATATTTGCAGTTGTCACGTTATTTCCGACGGTCATGTTTCCCTCCACTGTAGAACTACCGTTAAACCTCCAAACTGCCGTATAAGTGGAGACTTGTGCAAAATTGGAGGGAGCTGTCCAGCTCAGGATTACACCACTGGACGTTACAGATGACAATGTCAACATTGTCGCCATTAAGTCATTCACTGAAAATAATGACAAAACAATGAACACAGATGCAAATAAACCTGTCCTTTGAAATACAGCTGTTCAATTCACGCAACGTCTTCAATGTAATTCCATCATGAATTGAATGATCATATACGGATAATCCCTACCAAAATAGTTTCGTAGCACCATACACAACACTTTTCTCATATTATAAAAACAATTCTGAGTATGGCAATGTCAGTATGTATTGTTTTCAAACTTCCCATATCGTATACTTACTGCTTGTACACACTCCACCAGCTGTACCGAAACCATTATTGTCGTAGTACCCAGATTGACACCTACACACGTTTCCTCCACCAGTATCACCAGCAATACATTCAGATTTGCCATCATCGCACACAACTGAACCGCCGCATGCCTCACTCAGTATTGCATCTGCAATTACATGAGACCTTACTCACAACGTCAATGTATCAGCACATTAAAATGTAAAAGAATATCTGTGGTGTTTTATTCTACTAATTGATAGACCGTAAATCATTCACGGAAACTTCGTCATTGATCAATTTTCTATCCATGCCGTCGTAACTGTATTCTTACGTTTTTCATTTAACGCTTTCACAATGAAATATTGCCAGTTTCTCTTACATTTCAGTAGAAACGGCTCATGAAAACAAATTAAACTTGTTACACAAATATCAACAAACGATATGCAAATTGAATCAAATCGATTCCAAAACATATGCCATACTTCCGAGTAAATGATAATCACATAGAAAGTGTCAACATACTTGTACTTAATGTGACTGTGTCATTCGATTCGATCTCTTGCTCTTCTGCACGACTCCCTATTTCCTTCGACACTACCGAAAACACATAATCTGTACCCTGAGTCAGTCCGGTGATATTTGCAGTTGTCACGTTATTTCCGACGGTCATGTTTCCCTCCACTGTAGAACTACCGTTCAACCTCCAAACTGCCGTATAAGTGGAGACTTGTGCAAAATTGGAAGGAGCTGTCCAGCTCAGGATTACACCACTGGACGTTACAGATGACAATGTCAACATTGTCGCCATTAAGTCATTCACTGAAAATAATGACAAAACAATGAACACAGATGCATATAAACCTGTCCTTTGAAATACAGCTGTTCAATTCACGCAGCAACGTCTTCAATGTAATTCCATCATGAATTGAATGATCATATACGGATAATCCCTACCAAAATAGTTTCGTAGCACCATACACAACACTTTTCTCATATTATAAAAACGATTCTGAGTATGGCAATGTCAGTATGTATTGTTTTCAAACTTCCCATATCGTATACTTACTGCTTGTACACACTCCACCAGCTGTACTGAAACCATTATTGTCGTAGTACCCAGATTGACACCTACACACGTTTCCTCCACCAGTATCACCAGCAATACATTCAGATTTGCCATCATCGCACACAACTGAACCGCCGCATGCCTCACTCAATATTGCATCTGCAATTACATGAGACCTTACTTACAACGTCAATGTATCAGCACATTAAAATGTAAAAGAATATCTGTGGTGTTTTATTCTACTAATTGATAGACCGTAAATCATTCACGGAAACTTCATCATTGATCAATTTTCTATCCATGCCGTCGTAACTGTATTCTTACGTTTTTCATTTAACGCTTACACAATGAAATATTGCCAGTTTCTCTTACATTTCAGTAGAAACGGCTCATGAAAACAAATTAAACTTGTTACACAAATATCAACAAACGATATGCAAATTGAATCAAATCGATTCCAAAACATATGCCATACTTCCGAGTAAATGATAATCACATAGAAAGTGTCAACATACTTGTACTTAATGTGACTGTGTCATTCGATTCGATCTCTTGCTCTTCTGCACGACTCCCTATTTCCTTCGACACTACCGAAAACACATAATCTGTACCCTGAGTCAGTCCGGTGATATTTGCAGTTGTCACGTTATTTCCGACGGTCATGTTTCCCTCCACTGTAGAACTACCGTTCAACCTCCAAACTGCCGTATAAGTGGAGACTTGTGCAAAATTGGAGGGAGCTGTCCAGCTCAGGATTACACCACTGGACGTTACAGATGACAATGTCAACATTGTCGCCATTAAGTCATTCACTGAAAATAATGACAAAACAATGAACACAGATGCAAATAAACCTGTCCTTTGAAATACAGCTGTTCAATTCACGCAGCAACGTCTTCAATGTAATTCCATCATGAATTGAATGATCATATACGGATAATCCCTACCAAAATAGTTTCGTAGCACCATACACAACACTTTTCTCATATTATAAAAACGATTCTGAGTATGGCAATGTCAGTATGTATTGTTTTCAAACTTCCCATATCGTATACTTACTGCTTGTACACACTCCACCAGCTGTACTGAAACCATTATTGTCGTAGTACCCAGATTGACACCTACACACGTTTCCTCCACCAGTATCACCAGCAATACATTCAGATTTGCCATCATCGCACACAACTGAACCGCCGCATGCCTCACTCAGTATTGCATCTGCAATTACATGAGACCTTACTCACAACGTCAATGTATCAGCACATTAAAATGTAAAAGAATATCTGTGGTGTTTTATTCTACTAATTGATAGACCGTAAATCATTCACGGAAACTTCATCATTGATCAATTATATTGCCGTCGTAACTGTATTCTTACGTTTTTCATTTAACACTTTCACAATGAAATATTGCCAGTTTCTCTTACATTTCAGTAGAAACGGCTCATGAAAACAAATTAAACTTGTTACACAAATATCAACAAATTGAATCAAATCGATTCCAAAACATATGCCATACTTCCGAGTAAATGATAATCACATAGAAATTGTCAACATACTTGTACTTAATGTGACTGTGTCATTCGATTCGATCTCTTGCTCTTCTGCACGACTCCCTATTTCCTTCGACACTACCGAAAACACATAATCTGTACCCTGAGTCAGTCCGGTGATATTTGCAGTTGTCACGTTATTTCCGACGGTCATGTTTCCCTCCACTGTAGAACTACCGTTCAACCTCCAAACTGCCGTATAAGTGGAGACTTGTGCAAAATTGGAGGGAGCTGTCCAGCTCAGGATTACACCACTGGACGTTACAGATGACAATGTCAATATTGTCGCCATTAAGTCATTCACTGAAAATAATGACAAAACAATGAACACAGATGCAAATAAACCTGTCCTTTGAAATACAGCTGTTCAATTCACGCAACGTCTTCAATGTAATTCCATCATGAATTGAATGATCATATACGGATAATCCCTACCAAAATAGTTTCGAAGCACCATACACAACACTTTTCTCATATTATAAAAACAATTCTGAGTATGGCAATGTCAGTATGTATTGTTTTCAAACTTCCCATATCGTATACTTACTGCTTGTACACACTCCACCAGCTGTACTGAAACCATTATTGTCGTAGTACCCAGATTGACACCTACACACGTTTCCTCCACCAGTATCACCAGCAATACATTCAGATTTGCCATCATCGCACACAACTGAACCGCCGCATGCCTCACTCAGTATTGCATCTGCAATTACATGAGACCTTACATACAACGTCAATGTATCAGCACATTAAAATGTAAAAGAATATCTGTGGTGTTTTATTCTACTAACTGATAGACCGTAAATCATTCACGGAAACTTCATCATTGATCAATTATATTGCCGTCGTAACTGTATTCTTACGTTTTTCATTTAACACTTTCACAATGAAATATTGCCAGTTTCTCTTACATTTCAGTAGAAACGGCTCATGAAAACAAATTAAACTTGTTACACAAATATCAACAAATTGAATCAAATCGATTCCAAAACATATGCCATACTTCCGAGTAAATGATAATCACATAGAAATTGTCAACATACTTGTACTTAATGTGACTGTGTCATTCGATTCGATCTCTTGCTCTTCTGCACGACTCCCTATTTCCTTCGACACTACCGAAAACACATAATCTGTACCCTGAGTCAGTCCGGTGATATTTGCAGTTGTCACGTTATTTCCGACGGTCATGTTTCCCTCCACTGTAGAACTACCGTTCAACCTCCAAACTGCCGTATAAGTGGAGACTTGTGCAAAATTGGAGGGAGCTGTCCAGCTCAGGATTACACCACTGGACGTTACAGATGACAATGTCAACATTGTCGCCATTAAGTCATTCACTGAAAATAATGACAAAACAATGAACACAGATGCAAATAAACCTGTCCTTTGAAATACAGCTGTTCAATTCACGCAGCAACGTCTTCAATGTAATTCCATCATGAATTGAATGATCATATACGGATAATCCCTACCAAAATAGTTTCGTAGCACCATACACAACACTTTTCTCATATTATAAAAACAATTCTGAGTATGGCAATGTCAGTATGTATTGTTTTCAAACTTCCCATATCGTATACTTACTGCTTGTACACACTCCACCAGCTGTACTGAAACCATTATTGTCGTAGTACCCAGATTGACACCTACACACGTTTCCTCCACCAGTATCACCAGCAATACATTCAGATTTGCCATCATCGCACACAACTGAACCGCCGCATGCCTCACTCAGTATTGCATCTGTAATTACATGAGACCTTACTTACAACGTCAATGTATCAGCACATTAAAATGTAAAAGAATATCTGTGGTGTTTTATTCTACTAATTGATAGACCGTAAATCATTCACGGAAACTTCATCATTGATCAATTTTCTATCCATGCCGTCGTAACTGTATTCTTACGTTTTTCATTTAACACTTTCACAATGAAATATTGCCAGTTTCTCTTACATTTCAGTAGAAACGGCTCATGAAAACAAATTAAACTTGTTACACAAATATCAACAAACGATATGCAAATTGAATCAAATCGATTCCAAAACATATGCCATACTTCCGAGTAAATGATAATCACATAGAAAGTGTCAACATACTTGTACTTAATGTGACTGTGTCATTCGATTCGATCTCTTGCTCTTCTGCACGACTCCCTATTTCCTTCGACACTACCGAAAACACATAATCTGTACCCTGAGTCAGTCCGGTGATATTTGCAGTTGTCACGTTATTTCCGACGGTCATGTTTCCCTCCACTGTAGAACTACCGTTCAACCTCCAAACTGCCGTATAAGTGGAGACTTGTGCAAAATTGGAGGGAGCTGTCCAGCTCAGGATTACACCACTGGACGTTACAGATGACAATGTCAACATTGTCGCCATTAAGTCATTCACTGAAAATAATGACAAAACAATGAACACAGATGCAAATAAACCTGTCCTTTGAAATACAGCTGTTCAATTCACGCAGCAACGTCTTCAATGTAATTCCATCATGAATTGAATGATCATATACGGATAATCCCTACCAAAATAGTTTCGTAGCACCATACACAACACTTTTCTCATATTATAAAAACAATTCTGAGTATGGCAATGTCAGTATGTATTGTTTTCAAACTTCCCATATCGTATACTTACTGCTTGTACACACTCCACCAGCTGTACTGAAACCATTATTGTCGTAGTACCCAGATTGACACCTACACACGTTTCCTCCACCAGTATCACCAGCAATACATTCAGATTTGCCATCATCGCACACAACTGAACCGCCGCATGCCTCACTCAGTATTGCATCTGCAATTACATGAGACCTTACTTACAACGTCAATGTATCAGCACATTAAAATGTAAAAGAATATCTGTGGTGTTTTATTCTACTAATTGATAGACCGTAAATCATTCACGGAAACTTCATCATTGATCAATTTTCTATCCATGCCGTCGTAACTGTATTCTTACGTTTTTCATTTAACACTTTCACAATGAAATATTGCCAGTTTCTCTTACATTTCAGTAGAAACGGCTCATGAAAACAAATTAAACTTGTTACACAAATATCAACAAACGATATGCAAATTGAATCAAATCGATTCCAAAACATATGCCATACTTCCGAGTAAATGATAATCACATAGAAAGTGTCAACATACTTGTACTTAATGTGACTGTGTCATTCGATTCGATCTCTTGCTCTTCTGCACGACTCCCTATTTCCTTCGACACTACCGAAAACACATAATCTGTACCCTGAGTCAGTCCGGTGATATTTGCAGTTGTCACGTTATTTCCGACGGTCATGTTTCCCTCCACTGTAGAACTACCGTTCAACCTCCAAACTGCCGTATAAGTGGAGACTTGTGCAAAATTGGAGGGAGCTGTCCAGCTCAGGATTACACCACTGGACGTTACAGATGAGAATGTCAACATTGTCGCCATTAAGTCATTCACTGAAAATAATGACAAAACAATGAACACAGATGCAAATAAACCTGTCCTTTGAAATACAGCTGTTCAATTCACGCAGCAACGTCTTCAATGTAATTCCATCATGAATTGAATGATCATATACGGATAATCCCTACCAAAATAGTTTCGTAGCACCATACACAACACTTTTCTCATATTATAAAAACAATTCTGAGTATGGCAATGTCAGTATGTATTGTTTTCAAACTTCCCATATCGTATACTTACTGCTTGTACACACTCCACCAGCTGTACTGAAACCATTATTGTCGTAGTACCCAGATTGACACCTACACACGTTTCCTCCACCAGTATCACCAGCAATACATTCAGATTTGCCATCATCGCACACAACTGAACCGCCGCATGCCTCACTCAGTATTGCATCTGCAATTACATGAGACCTTACTTACAACGTCAATGTATCAGCACATTAAAATGTAAAAGAATATCTGTGGTGTTTTATTCTACTAATTGATAGACCGTAAATCATTCACGGAAACTTCATCATTGATCAATTTTCTATCCATGCCGTCGTAACTGTATTCTTACGTTTTTCATTTAACACTTTCACAATGAAATATTGCCAGTTTCTCTTACATTTCAGTAGAAACGGCTCATGAAAACAAATTAAACTTGTTACACAAATATCAACAAACGATATGCAAATTGAATCAAATCGATTCCAAAACATATGCCATACTTCCGAGTAAATGATAATCACATAGAAAGTGTCAACATACTTGTACTTAATGTGACTGTGTCATTCGATTCGATCTCTTGCTCTTCTGCACGACTCCCTATTTCCTTCGACACTACCGAAAACACATAATCTGTACCCTGAGTCAGTCCGGTGATATTTGCAGTTGTCACGTTATTTCCGACGGTCATGTTTCCCTCCACTGTAGAACTACCGTTCAACCTCCAAACTGCCGTATAAGTGGAGACTTGTGCAAAATTGGAGGGAGCTGTCCAGCTCAGGATTACACCACTGGACGTTACAGATGAGAATGTCAACATTGTCGCCATTAAGTCATTCACTGAAAATAATGACAAAACAATGAACACAGATGCAAATAAACCTGTCCTTTGAAATACAGCTGTTCAATTCACGCAGCAACGTCTTCAATGTAATTCCATCATGAATTGAATGATCATATACGGATAATCCCTACCAAAATAGTTTCGTAGCACCATACACAACACTTTTCTCATATTATAAAAACAATTCTGAGTATGGCAATGTCAGTATGTATTGTTTTCAAACTTCCCATATCGTATACTTACTGCTTGTACACACTCCACCAGCTGTACTGAAACCATTATTGTCGTAGTACCCAGATTGACACCTACACACGTTTCCTCCACCAGTATCACCAGCAATACATTCAGATTTGCCATCATCGCACACAACTGAACCGCCGCATGCCTCACTCAGTATTGCATCTGCAATTACATGAGACCTTACTTACAACGTCAATGTATCAGCACATTAAAATGTAAAAGAATATCTGTGGTGTTTTATTCTACTAATTGATAGACCGTAAATCATTCACGGAAACTTCATCATTGATCAATTTTCTATTCAAGCCGTCGTAACTGTATTCTTACGTTTTTCATTTAACACTTTCACAATGAAATATTGCCATTTTCTCTTACATTTCAGTAGAAACGGCTCATGAAAACAAATTAAACTTGTTACACAAATATCAACAAACGATATGCAAATTGAATCAAATCGATTCCAAAACATATGCCATACTTCCGAGTAAATGATAATCACATAGAAAGTGTCAACATACTTGTACTTAATGTGACTGTGTCATTCGATTCGATCTCTTGCTCTTCTGCACGACTCCCTATTTCCTTCGACACTACCGAAAACACATAATCTGTACCCTGAGTCAGTCCGGTGATATTTGCAGTTGTCACGTTATTTCCGACGGTCATGTTTCCCTCCACTGTAGAACTACCGTTCAACCTCCAAACTGCCGTATAAGTGGAGACTTGTGCAAAATTGGAGGGAGCTGTCCAGCTCAGGATTACACCACTGGACGTTACAGATGACAATGTCAACATTGTCGCCATTAAGTCATTCACTGAAAATAATGACAAAACAATGAACACAGATGCAAATAAACCTGTCCTTTGAAATACAGCTGTTCAATTCACGCAGCAACGTCTTCAATGTAATTCCATCATGAATTGAATGATCATATACGGATAATCCCTACCAAAATAGTTTCGTAGCACCATACACAACACTTTTCTCATATTATAAAAACAATTCTGAGTATGGCAATGTCAGTATGTATTGTTTTCAAACTTCCCATATCGTATACTTACTGCTTGTACACACTCCACCAGCTGTACTGAAACCATTATTGTCGTAGTACCCAGATTGACACCTACACACGTTTCCTCCACCAGTATCACCAGCAATACATTCAGATTTGCCATCATCGCACACAACTGAACCGCCGCATGCCTCACTCAGTATTGCATCTGCAATTACATGAGACCTTACTTACAACGTCAATGTATCAGCACATTAAAATGTAAAAGAATATCTGTGGTGTTTTATTCTACTAATTGATAGACCGTAAATCATTCACGGAAACTTCATCATTGATCAATTTTCTATTCAAGCCGTCGTAACTGTATTCTTACGTTTTTCATTTAACACTTTCACAATGAAATATTGCCATTTTCTCTTACATTTCAGTAGAAACGGCTCATGAAAACAAATTAAACTTGTTACACAAATATCAACAAACGATATGCAAATTGAATCAAATCGATTCCAAAACATATGCCATACTTCCGAGTAAATGATAATCACATAGAAAGTGTCAACATACTTGTACTTAATGTGACTGTGTCATTCGATTCGATCTCTTGCTCTTCTGCACGACTCCCTATTTCCTTCGACACTACCGAAAACACATAATCTGTACCCTGAGTCAGTCCGGTGATATTTGCAGTTGTCACGTTATTTCCGACGGTCATGTTTCCCTCCACTGTAGAACTACCGTTCAACCTCCAAACTGCCGTATAAGTGGAGACTTGTGCAAAATTGGAGGGAGCTGTCCAGCTCAGGATTACACCACTGGACGTTACAGATGACAATGTCAACATTGTCGCCATTAAGTCATTCACTGAAAATAATGACAAAACAATGAACACAGATGCAAATAAACCTGTCCTTTGAAATACAGCTGTTCAATTCACGCAGCAACGTCTTCAATGTAATTCCATCATGAATTGAATGATCATATACGGATAATCCCTACCAAAATAGTTTCGTAGCACCATACACAACACTTTTCTCATATTATAAAAACAATTCTGAGTATGGCAATGTCAGTATGTATTGTTTTCAAACTTCCCATATCGTATACTTACTGCTTGTACACACTCCACCAGCTGTACTGAAACCATTATTGTCGTAGTACCCAGATTGACACCTACACACGTTTCCTCCACCAGTATCACCAGCAATACATTCAGATTTGCCATCATCGCACACAACTGAACCGCCGCATGCCTCACTCAGTATTGCATCTGCAATTACATGAGACCTTACTTACAACGTCAATGTATCAGCACATTAAAATGTAAAAGAATATCTGTGGTGTTTTATTCTACTAATTGATAGACCGTAAATCATTCACGGAAACTTCATCATTGATCAATTTTCTATTCAAGCCGTCGTAACTGTATTCTTACGTTTTTCATTTAACACTTTCACAATGAAATATTGCCATTTTCTCTTACATTTCAGTAGAAACGGCTCATGAAAACAAATTAAACTTGTTACACAAATATCAACAAACGATATGCAAATTGAATCAAATCGATTCCAAAACATATGCCATACTTCCGAGTAAATGATAATCACATAGAAAGTGTCAACATACTTGTACTTAATGTGACTGTGTCATTCGATTCGATCTCTTGCTCTTCTGCACGACTCCCTATTTCCTTCGACACTACCGAAAACACATAATCTGTACCCTGAGTCAGTCCGGTGATATTTGCAGTTGTCACGTTATTTCCGACGGTCATGTTTCCCTCCACTGTAGAACTACCGTTCAACCTCCAAACTGCCGTATAAGTGGAGACTTGTGCAAAATTGGAGGGAGCTGTCCAGCTCAGGATTACACCACTGGACGTTACAGATGACAATGTCAACATTGTCGCCATTAAGTCATTCACTGAAAATAATGACAAAACAATGAACACAGATGCAAATAAACCTGTCCTTTGAAATACAGCTGTTCAATTCACGCAGCAACGTCTTCAATGTAATTCCATCATGAATTGAATGATCATATACGGATAATCCCTACCAAAATAGTTTCGTAGCACCATACACAACACTTTTCTCATATTATAAAAACAATTCTGAGTATGGCAATGTCAGTATGTATTGTTTTCAAACTTCCCATATCGTATACTTACTGCTTGTACACACTCCACCAGCTGTACTGAAACCATTATTGTCGTAGTACCCAGATTGACACCTACACACGTTTCCTCCACCAGTATCACCAGCAATACATTCAGATTTGCCATCATCGCACACAACTGAACCGCCGCATGCCTCACTCAGTATTGCATCTGCAATTACATGAGACCTTACTTACAACGTCAATGTATCAGCACATTAAAATGTAAAAGAATATCTGTGGTGTTTTATTCTACTAATTGATAGACCGTAAATCATTCACGGAAACTTCATCATTGATCAATTTTCTATTCAAGCCGTCGTAACTGTATTCTTACGTTTTTCATTTAACACTTTCACAATGAAATATTGCCATTTTCTCTTACATTTCAGTAGAAACGGCTCATGAAAACAAATTAAACTTGTTACACAAATATCAACAAACGATATGCAAATTGAATCAAATCGATTCCAAAACATATGCCATACTTCCGAGTAAATGATAATCACATAGAAAGTGTCAACATACTTGTACTTAATGTGACTGTGTCATTCGATTCGATCTCTTGCTCTTCTGCACGACTCCCTATTTCCTTCGACACTACCGAAAACACATAATCTGTACCCTGAGTCAGTCCGGTGATATTTGCAGTTGTCACGTTATTTCCGACGGTCATGTTTCCCTCCACTGTAGAACTACCGTTCAACCTCCAAACTGCCGTATAAGTGGAGACTTGTGCAAAATTGGAGGGAGCTGTCCAGCTCAGGATTACACCACTGGACGTTACAGATGACAATGTCAACATTGTCGCCATTAAGTCATTCACTGAAAATAATGACAAAACAATGAACACAGATGCAAATAAACCTGTCCTTTGAAATACAGCTGTTCAATTCACGCAGCAACGTCTTCAATGTAATTCCATCATGAATTGAATGATCATATACGGATAATCCCTACCAAAATAGTTTCGTAGCACCATACACAACACTTTTCTCATATTATAAAAACAATTCTGAGTATGGCAATGTCAGTATGTATTGTTTTCAAACTTCCCATATCGTATACTTACTGCTTGTACACACTCCACCAGCTGTACTGAAACCATTATTGTCGTAGTACCCAGATTGACACCTACACACGTTTCCTCCACCAGTATCACCAGCAATACATTCAGATTTGCCATCATCGCACACAACTGAACCGCCGCATGCCTCACTCAGTATTGCATCTGCAATTACATGAGACCTTACTTACAACGTCAATGTATCAGCACATTAAAATGTAAAAGAATATCTGTGGTGTTTTATTCTACTAATTGATAGACCGTAAATCATTCACGGAAACTTCATCATTGATCAATTTTCTATTCAAGCCGTCGTAACTGTATTCTTACGTTTTTCATTTAACACTTTCACAATGAAATATTGCCATTTTCTCTTACATTTCAGTAGAAACGGCTCATGAAAACAAATTAAACTTGTTACACAAATATCAACAAACGATATGCAAATTGAATCAAATCGATTCCAAAACATATGCCATACTTCCGAGTAAATGATAATCACATAGAAAGTGTCAACATACTTGTACTTAATGTGACTGTGTCATTCGATTCGATCTCTTGCTCTTCTGCACGACTCCCTATTTCCTTCGACACTACCGAAAACACATAATCTGTACCCTGAGTCAGTCCGGTGATATTTGCAGTTGTCACGTTATTTCCGACGGTCATGTTTCCCTCCACTGTAGAACTACCGTTCAACCTCCAAACTGCCGTATAAGTGGAGACTTGTGCAAAATTGGAGGGAGCTGTCCAGCTCAGGATTACACCACTGGACGTTACAGATGACAATGTCAACATTGTCGCCATTAAGTCATTCACTGAAAATAATGACAAAACAATGAACACAGATGCAAATAAACCTGTCCTTTGAAATACAGCTGTTCAATTCACGCAGCAACGTCTTCAATGTAATTCCATCATGAATTGAATGATCATATACGGATAATCCCTACCAAAATAGTTTCGTAGCACCATACACAACACTTTTCTCATATTATAAAAACAATTCTGAGTATGGCAATGTCAGTATGTATTGTTTTCAAACTTCCCATATCGTATACTTACTGCTTGTACACACTCCACCAGCTGTACTGAAACCATTATTGTCGTAGTACCCAGATTGACACCTACACACGTTTCCTCCACCAGTATCACCAGCAATACATTCAGATTTGCCATCATCGCACACAACTGAACCGCCGCATGCCTCACTCAGTATTGCATCTGCAATTACATGAGACCTTACTTACAACGTCAATGTATCAGCACATTAAAATGTAAAAGAATATCTGTGGTGTTTTATTCTACTAATTGATAGACCGTAAATCATTCACGGAAACTTCATCATTGATCAATTTTCTATTCAAGCCGTCGTAACTGTATTCTTACGTTTTTCATTTAACACTTTCACAATGAAATATTGCCATTTTCTCTTACATTTCAGTAGAAACGGCTCATGAAAACAAATTAAACTTGTTACACAAATATCAACAAACGATATGCAAATTGAATCAAATCGATTCCAAAACATATGCCATACTTCCGAGTAAATGATAATCACATAGAAAGTGTCAACATACTTGTACTTAATGTGACTGTGTCATTCGATTCGATCTCTTGCTCTTCTGCACGACTCCCTATTTCCTTCGACACTACCGAAAACACATAATCTGTACCCTGAGTCAGTCCGGTGATATTTGCAGTTGTCACGTTATTTCCGACGGTCATGTTTCCCTCCACTGTAGAACTACCGTTCAACCTCCAAACTGCCGTATAAGTGGAGACTTGTGCAAAATTGGAGGGAGCTGTCCAGCTCAGGATTACACCACTGGACGTTACAGATGACAATGTCAACATTGTCGCCATTAAGTCATTCACTGAAAATAATGACAAAACAATGAACACAGATGCAAATAAACCTGTCCTTTGAAATACAGCTGTTCAATTCACGCAGCAACGTCTTCAATGTAATTCCATCATGAATTGAATGATCATATACGGATAATCCCTACCAAAATAGTTTCGTAGCACCATACACAACACTTTTCTCATATTATAAAAACAATTCTGAGTATGGCAATGTCAGTATGTATTGTTTTCAAACTTCCCATATCGTATACTTACTGCTTGTACACACTCCACCAGCTGTACTGAAACCATTATTGTCGTAGTACCCAGATTGACACCTACACACGTTTCCTCCACCAGTATCACCAGCAATACATTCAGATTTGCCATCATCGCACACAACTGAACCGCCGCATGCCTCACTCAGTATTGCATCTGCAATTACATGAGACCTTACTTACAACGTCAATGTATCAGCACATTAAAATGTAAAAGAATATCTGTGGTGTTTTATTCTACTAATTGATAGACCGTAAATCATTCACGGAAACTTCATCATTGATCAATTTTCTATTCAAGCCGTCGTAACTGTATTCTTACGTTTTTCATTTAACACTTTCACAATGAAATATTGCCATTTTCTCTTACATTTCAGTAGAAACGGCTCATGAAAACAAATTAAACTTGTTACACAAATATCAACAAACGATATGCAAATTGAATCAAATCGATTCCAAAACATATGCCATACTTCCGAGTAAATGATAATCACATAGAAAGTGTCAACATACTTGTACTTAATGTGACTGTGTCATTCGATTCGATCTCTTGCTCTTCTGCACGACTCCCTATTTCCTTCGACACTACCGAAAACACATAATCTGTACCCTGAGTCAGTCCGGTGATATTTGCAGTTGTCACGTTATTTCCGACGGTCATGTTTCCCTCCACTGTAGAACTACC
Organism: Ylistrum balloti; assembly: GCF_031769215.1. NCBI lineage: Eukaryota > Metazoa > Mollusca > Bivalvia > Pectinida > Pectinidae > Ylistrum > Ylistrum balloti. Next base: position 72,143 of record NW_026782134.1, on the reverse strand, counting down.
GTTCAACCTCCAAACTGCCGTATAAGTGGAGACTTGTGCAAAATTGGAGGGAGCTGTCCAGCTCAGGATTACACCACTGGACGTTACAGATGACAATGTCAACATTGTCGCCATTAAGTCATTCACTGAAAATAATGACAAAACAATGAACACAGATGCAAATAAACCTGTCCTTTGAAATACAGCTGTTCAATTCACGCAGCAACGTCTTCAATGTAATTCCATCATGAATTGAATGATCATATACGGATAATCCCTACCAAAATAGTTTCGTAGCACCATACACAACACTTTTCTCATATTATAAAAACAATTCTGAGTATGGCAATGTCAGTATGTATTGTTTTCAAACTTCCCATATCGTATACTTACTGCTTGTACACACTCCACCAGCTGTACTGAAACCATTATTGTCGTAGTACCCAGATTGACACCTACACACGTTTCCTCCACCAGTATCACCAGCAATACATTCAGATTTGCCATCATCGCACACAACTGAACCGCCGCATGCCTCACTCAGTATTGCATCTGCAATTACATGAGACCTTACTTACAACGTCAATGTATCAGCACATTAAAATGTAAAAGAATATCTGTGGTGTTTTATTCTACTAATTGATAGACCGTAAATCATTCACGGAAACTTCATCATTGATCAATTTTCTATTCAAGCCGTCGTAACTGTATTCTTACGTTTTTCATTTAACACTTTCACAATGAAATATTGCCATTTTCTCTTACATTTCAGTAGAAACGGCTCATGAAAACAAATTAAACTTGTTACACAAATATCAACAAACGATATGCAAATTGAATCAAATCGATTCCAAAACATATGCCATACTTCCGAGTAAATGATAATCACATAGAAAGTGTCAACATACTTGTACTTAATGTGACTGTGTCATTCGATTCGATCTCTTGCTCTTCTGCACGACTCCCTATTTCCTTCGACACTACCGAAAACACATAATCTGTACCCTGAGTCAGTCCGGTGATATTTGCAGTTGTCACGTTATTTCCGACGGTCATGTTTCCCTCCACTGTAGAACTACCGTTCAACCTCCAAACTGCCGTATAAGTGGAGACTTGTGCAAAATTGGAGGGAGCTGTCCAGCTCAGGATTACACCACTGGACGTTACAGATGAGAATGTCAACATTGTCGCCATTAAGTCATTCACTGAAAATAATGACAAAACAATGAACACAGATGCAAATAAACCTGTCCTTTGAAATACAGCTGTTCAATTCACGCAGCAACGTCTTCAATGTAATTCCATCATGAATTGAATGATCATATACGGATATCCCTACCAAAATAGTTTCGTAGCACCATACACAACACTTTTCTCATATTATAAAAACAATTCTGAGTATGGCAATGTCAGTATGTATTGTTTTCAAACTTCCCATATCGTATACTTACTGCTTGTACACACTCCACCAGCTGTACTGAAACCATTATTGTCGTAGTACCCAGATTGACACCTACACACGTTTCCTCCACCAGTATCACCAGCAATACATTCAGATTTGCCATCATCGCACACAACTGAACCGCCGCATGCCTCACTCAGTATTGCATCTGCAATTACATGAGACCTTACTTACAACGTCAATGTATCAGCACATTAAAATGTAAAAGAATATCTGTGGTGTTTTATTCTACTAATTGATAGACCGTAAATCATTCACGGAAACTTCATCATTGATCAATTTTCTATTCAAGCCGTCGTAACTGTATTCTTACGTTTTTCATTTAACACTTTCACAATGAAATATTGCCATTTTCTCTTACATTTCTAGAAACGGCTCATGAAAACAAATTAAACTTGTTACACAAATATCAACAAACGATATGCAAATTGAATCAAATCGATTCCAAAACATATGCCATACTTCCGAGTAAATGATAATCACATAGAAAGTGTCAACATACTTGTACTTAATGTGACTGTGTCATTCGATTCGATCTCTTGCTCTTCTGCACGACTCCCTATTTCCTTCGACACTACCGAAAACACATAATCTGTACCCTGAGTCAGTCCGGTGATATTTGCAGTTGTCACGTTATTTCCGACGGTCATGTTTCCCTCCACTGTAGAACTACCGTTCAACCTCCAAACTGCCGTATAAGTGGAGACTTGTGCAAAATTGGAGGGAGCTGTCCAGCTCAGGATTACACCACTGGACGTTACAGATGACAATGTCAACATTGTCGCCATTAAGTCATTCACTGAAAATAATGACAAAACAATGAACACAGATGCAAATAAACCTGTCCTTTGAAATACAGCTGTTCAATTCACGCAGCAACGTCTTCAATGTAATTCCATCATGAATTGAATGATCATATACGGATAATCCCTACCAAAATAGTTTCGTAGCACCATACACAACACTTTTCTCATATTATAAAAACAATTCTGAGTATGGCAATGTCAGTATGTATTGTTTTCAAACTTCCCATATCGTATACTTACTGCTTGTACACACTCCACCAGCTGTACTGAAACCATTATTGTCGTAGTACCCAGATTGACACCTACACACGTTTCCTCCACCAGTATCACCAGCAATACATTCAGATTTGCCATCATCGCACACAACTGAACCGCCGCATGCCTCACTCAGTATTGCATCTGCAATTACACGAGACCTTACTTACAACGTCAATGTATCAGCACATTAAAATGTAAAAGAATATCTGTGGTGTTTTATTCTACTAATTGATAGACCGTAAATCATTCACGGAAACTTCATCATTGATCAATTTTCTATTCAAGCCGTCGTAACTGTATTCTTACGTTTTTCATTTAACACTTTCACAATGAAATATTGCCATTTTCTCTTACATTTCAGTAGAAACGGCTCATGAAAACAAATTAAACTTGTTACACAAATATCAACAAACGATATGCAAATTGAATCAAATCGATTCCAAAACATATGCCATACTTCCGAGTAAATGATAATCACATAGAAAGTGTCAACATACTTGTACTTAATGTGACTGTGTCATTCGATTCGATCTCTTGCTCTTCTGCACGACTCCCTATTTCCTTCGACACTACCGAAAACACATAATCTGTACCCTGAGTCAGTCCGGTGATATTTGCAGTTGTCACGTTATTTCCGACGGTCATGTTTCCCTCCACTGTAGAACTACCGTTCAACCTCCAAACTGCCGTATAAGTGGAGACTTGTGCAAAATTGGAGGGAGCTGTCCAGCTCAGGATTACACCACTGGACGTTACAGATGAGAATGTCAACATTGTCGCCATTAAGTCATTCACTGAAAATAATGACAAAACAATGAACACAGATGCAAATAAACCTGTCCTTTGAAATACAGCTGTTCAATTCACGCAGCAACGTCTTCAATGTAATTCCATCATGAATTGAATGATCATATACGGATAATCCCTACCAAAATAGTTTCGTAGCACCATACACAACACTTTTCTCATATTATAAAAACAATTCTGAGTATGGCAATGTCAGTATGTATTGTTTTCAAACTTCCCATATCGTATACTTACTGCTTGTACACACTCCACCAGCTGTACTGAAACCATTATTGTCGTAGTACCCAGATTGACACCTACACACGTTTCCTCCACCAGTATCACCAGCAATACATTCAGATTTGCCATCATCGCACACAACTGAACCGCCGCATGCCTCACTCAGTATTGCATCTGCAATTACATGAGACCTTACTTACAACGTCAATGTATCAGCACATTAAAATGTAAAAGAATATCTGTGGTGTTTTATTCTACTAATTGATAGACCGTAAATCATTCACGGAAACTTCATCATTGATCAATTTTCTATTCAAGCCGTCGTAACTGTATTCTTACGTTTTTCATTTAACACTTTCACAATGAAATATTGCCATTTTCTCTTACATTTCAGTAGAAACGGCTCATGAAAACAAATTAAACTTGTTACACAAATATCAACAAACGATATGCAAATTGAATCAAATCGATTCCAAAACATATGCCATACTTCCGAGTAAATGATAATCACATAGAAAGTGTCAACATACTTGTACTTAATGTGACTGTGTCATTCGATTCGATCTCTTGCTCTTCTGCACGACTCCCTATTTCCTTCGACACTACCGAAAACACATAATCTGTACCCTGAGTCAGTCCGGTGATATTTGCAGTTGTCACGTTATTTCCGACGGTCATGTTTCCCTCCACTGTAGAACTACCGTTCAACCTCCAAACTGCCGTATAAGTGGAGACTTGTGCAAAATTGGAGGGAGCTGTCCAGCTCAGGATTACACCACTGGACGTTACAGATGAGAATGTCAACATTGTCGCCATTAAGTCATTCACTGAAAATAATGACAAAACAATGAACACAGATGCAAATAAACCTGTCCTTTGAAATACAGCTGTTCAATTCACGCAGCAACGTCTTCAATGTAATTCCATCATGAATTGAATGATCATATACGGATAATCCCTACCAAAATAGTTTCGTAGCACCATACACAACACTTTTCTCATATTATAAAAACAATTCTGAGTATGGCAATGTCAGTATGTATTGTTTTCAAACTTCCCATATCGTATACTTACTGCTTGTACACACTCCACCAGCTGTACTGAAACCATTATTGTCGTAGTACCCAGATTGACACCTACACACGTTTCCTCCACCAGTATCACCAGCAATACATTCAGATTTGCCATCATCGCACACAACTGAACCGCCGCATGCCTCACTCAGTATTGCATCTGCAATTACATGAGACCTTACTTACAACGTCAATGTATCAGCACATTAAAATGTAAAAGAATATCTGTGGTGTTTTATTCTACTAATTGATAGACCGTAAATCATTCACGGAAACTTCATCATTGATCAATTTTCTATTCAAGCCGTCGTAACTGTATTCTTACGTTTTTCATTTAACACTTTCACAATGAAATATTGCCATTTTCTCTTACATTTCAGTAGAAACGGCTCATGAAAACAAATTAAACTTGTTACACAAATATCAACAAACGATATGCAAATTGAATCAAATCGATTCCAAAACATATGCCATACTTCCGAGTAAATGATAATCACATAGAAAGTGTCAACATACTTGTACTTAATGTGACTGTGTCATTCGATTCGATCTCTTGCTCTTCTGCACGACTCCCTATTTCCTTCGACACTACCGAAAACACATAATCTGTACCCTGAGTCAGTCCGGTGATATTTGCAGTTGTCACGTTATTTCCGACGGTCATGTTTCCCTCCACTGTAGAACTACCGTTCAACCTCCAAACTGCCGTATAAGTGGAGACTTGTGCAAAATTGGAGGGAGCTGTCCAGCTCAGGATTACACCACTGGACGTTACAGATGAGAATGTCAACATTGTCGCCATTAAGTCATTCACTGAAAATAATGACAAAACAATGAACACAGATGCAAATAAACCTGTCCTTTGAAATACAGCTGTTCAATTCACGCAGCAACGTCTTCAATGTAATTCCATCATGAATTGAATGATCATATACGGATAATCCCTACCAAAATAGTTTCGTAGCACCATACACAACACTTTTCTCATATTATAAAAACAATTCTGAGTATGGCAATGTCAGTATGTATTGTTTTCAAACTTCCCATATCGTATACTTACTGCTTGTACACACTCCACCAGCTGTACTGAAACCATTATTGTCGTAGTACCCAGATTGACACCTACACACGTTTCCTCCACCAGTATCACCAGCAATACATTCAGATTTGCCATCATCGCACACAACTGAACCGCCGCATGCCTCACTCAGTATTGCATCTGCAATTACATGAGACCTTATTCACAACGTCAATGTATCAGCACATTAAAATGTAAAAGAATATCTGTGGTGTTTTATTCTACTAATTGATAGACCGTAAATCATTCACGGAAACTTCATCATTGATCAATTTTCTATTCAAGCCGTCGTAACTGTATTCTTACGTTTTTCATTTAACACTTTCACAATGAAATATTGCCATTTTCTCTTACATTTCAGTAGAAACGGCTCATGAAAACAAATTAAACTTGTTACACAAATATCAACAAACGATATGCAAATTGATTCAAATCGATTCCAAAACATATGCCATACTTCCGAGTAAATGATAATCACATAGAAAGTGTCAACATACTTGTACTTAATGTGACTGTGTCATTCGATTCGATCTCTTGCTCTTCTGCACGACTCCCTATTTCCTTCGACACTACCGAAAACACATAATCTGTACCCTGAGTCAGTCCGGTGATATTTGCAGTTGTCACGTTATTTCCGACGGTCATGTTTCCTTCCACTGTAGAACTACCGTTCAACCTCCAAACTGCCGTGTAACTGGAGACTTGTGAGGAGTATGTGGGAGGTGTCCAGCTCAGGATTACACCACTGGACGATACAGATGAGAATGTCAACATTGTCACCTTCAGATAACTCACTGTAAAGAAAGTATTTATATTTTCATTCCTCATTTATTCCGTCTTTCGGATATTTTTAACACTTCTATCGATACTTTAATGCTTCAAAATGTTATCTAATTGAAACGACTACTTATTCTTAAAACGAAAGCAGTTTCGACTTCATCGACGAATCCCACAATGTAAGTATTATTTGTCGCCTTCTTTCATTACAAGAAATACGGTGAGTAAGCTGTCTATAACGAAACAATTAGACACATAAACCATTTTATAACATCTAACTGTATACGATATCAAGGTGGACGTGCTGATGCACGTTAATAGGTATGGCTGATAGTTATGTTGTTTAACTTGTTCTCATGTTAGAAGTGTTCATACTCACTTACTTGGGATGATAATCCTTCCCCACACTGGTCTAATCTAATTATATTATTCAACTGTCCCCGTGTAATTTTTATTTTAAACTTTTGATCATATTTTACCCTAGTTTCATCGAAGTTCAGTTTGAATTGAAGACATGTCGGTATTTTCTGTTATGATAAGTATTTAGCAGAAAACGTTTTCTCATCGTTTTCGTCAATTTGTTTCCCATGTAAACCTGTTTTAGGCTCTATCAGTTGTCAACATCTTTCACGAAGTCGCGATGATGGGAACAAGCCCTTAATTATTAGATCAGATGTAACATTAAACACAAACACTATCTGGTCATCATGCCAATCGAACTAATATCATGAATAATTCCGTTGGAAAATGAAACACGGCACCATATCTTTAGTCAAACGGTAAATACAAATGACATTCAGTATTATTTGTTTTAAGTATTCTTCTTGGATTTCAACCATTACGACCCCTAGAACCGAGGAAATGTAATAGAATTATGAAAACTTGTCTTATCTGCTTCTATCCATTTCCACGTGCTTCGTATATTGGCATGTCCTTAGTGCAGTGAGTTGAGATTGATTTTAGGTTAATGATCGCATCTAGTTAGTGATATCTGAAACCCTCGTTCTAAGCATCATTGATAAGTACAAACCAAAGTTTACAAGAGAGATGCTTGATGTACCTTTACTTATAGATCATACTACATTAATAACACAATTCAGACCAGAAGACGATAACTTCTTGAAGCTTCCTATAACAGAGACATCTTTGTTATATAGTCAAGTAGCAAAGTCGTGAATTTTGGTTAATTTCCTAATATCATTGTGTAATGGTGCTCCAGCTGCAAATATTTTAATAAGGTAAGTCAACTTACTATGTAAGCACGTCCCGCCAGAGGTAGTAAATCCATTGCTATCAAAGTATCCAGCCTTACATCTACAGAAACTGTCACACTCAGCATTGACATCAGAACACTGTGATGCAACGTTACAGGCTTCGCTTAATGTTAGCTCTGAAACATTACAAAGAAGATAGGTAGTTATTTAAAAATAAAAACATACTCCTAGCGTAAGAAGATCGCCCATACAATTTCCACTTTAATAAAAGTAGGTACGTCTTAAACGAGCTAGTACTTCCTCAAACCCTGTATACGAGGTTGAGCTGGTTCGTTCGCTGTGTAAGATTAGAAGTTTACACCAAACATCTTACCTGTTTTTTAATGTATGTGAAAAATTGTTACATTTGAAGCGTTAGTCACCGAGAATACATGTACTTACCTAGTATATATATATATGTAATCTCTAAAAGAAGAAAGGAAATTTAACATTTGAAGCGTTTTAGTCACCGAGAATACAGGTACTTACCTAGTATATATATATATGTGTGTGTAAACTCTAAAAGAAAGGAAATGTAACATTTTAAGCATTAGTCACCGACAGTGCAAGTACTTACCTGCTTTAACTAGTTATATAATTATGTAAACTTTGAAAAAACGAAAATGTATTACTCTAAAAGTTACTCACCGACAATACAAGTATTTACCAGCTTTAATTAGTTATATACTTTCATAATGTCTGAAAGAAAGAGTTGTATTATTTGAAGCGTTAGTCTACACCACGAAGTATGTCAGTAATAGGAGAAAATCACTTGTAACCAAACTGACGACTGATCTGGAGGGAGAACATCAAGTAATGATTACGCGATATATACCTGACTAGTCTCTCTCTCTGTTTATTACTTACCTGTAGATAAGTTGCTTTAGTACCTACACTGACCTGTGCTTGTCAATATTGAACGTGCAGCTCATGTTGCATAACTGCCATAACACCGAAACCCATACTTCAACAGAACACATGAACATATTTGTACATTTCTTTTCTTCTATCTAAGCGTATAATGCCACTTCTTCAGAGAAGTTAACACATGTGACATGCGAAGTTGTAAATCATGACTGATATCACAACAATGTTATATTTGAGAGTAGACTCTTATACAAAGTAGACTTATCACTGCATCTATCACATAGTGTCAGCATTAATCATTTCGAATTTACTGGCATTTATTTACAGTAGAAATTTAATTAGAAATAATCAAATATCAGAGATTTTTCACTACATTCACATCAAAATATTCGACAAAGGTATTTGTGAAAAAAAAAGAAATCTGAAAAAAGAGATGAATTTGAAAATGATCATTGTCAGAGGCACTCATCAACATGTAGACATTGTTTACAAATATTTCTGTACAACCAAATGCCAATAAAGCTCTTGCTTCACATGCAGGCGATGGACAGAGGCTTCCTTGAACATACATACGTAATGATACATTGGCGACTTTTATCTCGGCCATAACGTCTTATAGTCAAGCTGTTCATTCTGTTGTTGCTCTGTTGCAGCATGCAATCACGTGATCCTATTTTATCTTAAAATAAATCTCGAGGGGTTTATTATACATATTTTTATGCAGCCGTGTGTGCCAAGCATACACAGGTGCTTTATTTCAGTCTCAAATATTTTAAGAAGCTCTATTACTACAACTTGTTATTACTACACGTGTTATTGCACTTAACAAACACCATGCATATTTCGTAACATTTCAACACACAGCACTGAACATTGTTTTTCAAATTCGCTCACATTACTATCTATCCTTATTCCAAAGCGTAAACATTTGGGAAGTAGCTGAGTTGACATAACAGGCCAATGGTATGATATTTCAGTATTCGATACTTGTTGAGAAGAATATACTGCGGAAAAAATGGTGATACCGTTACATCTCTGATATCCAAGAGACATACTAAACCTTCAAAATTATACAAGGCACAGTAAACTCACTTTTATGCGCCCGTCGAAAGACTGGTCGTATTATGTTATCATGTGAGCGAGTTGGAGCAGATTCGACAATATATTACTCGAACTGGTGATATTGACCTCTTTCATTCTAATTTGGTCAGGAAAATTTTTTATTCCATTTCTCATAATTTGTTAGGATCTTTTTTTTACCTCTGTTAACTTGATAAAGTTAGGAAGTTTTCATCTCTTTTATCTTGATTTCTTAAGATTCTGACCTCTGTTAATCTTATTTGGTTAGGAAGTTTTCATCTCTTTTATCTTGATTTCTTAAGATTCTGACCTCTGTTAATCTTATTTGGTTAGGAAGTTTTCACCTCTTTAATCTTGATTTCTTAAGTTTCTGACCTCTGCTTATCTTATTTGGTTAGGAAGTTTTCACCTTTTTTATCTTGATTGTTTTCAGATATATATCTAAAACCGATAGATAGAATTTAGTAAGTAATATTGTTGGTATGGTCCAATGTTGGAACCGAATCCTAACAAACAAATGTTCAGTAGATGCGTATAACTGGAAAAGATCGATGATCAATGAATTAATAACGATAGTACGGACATGTAAATCTGCCCTCTTATCAAACCACACAATATAGACCATAACACAAAGTTTTAAACTATAATCGAGAACGGTGCAAATGGTGTCTCGATAATCTTAAACAGATTTAGATAATCTTAAACTAATACAAGTCAATTACATTGCTTTTCAAACTTGACTAGCAATCTAATTTCTATGTCTTTCCCATGATAAACACACAAATTGTCCTAATAGCTTCATTATTACTCTATTCAAAGTCAATGAAATTGTATGAAGCATTTGCAACTCAACAGAGCAGCGCCTTCGCTACTATAAAATGTTTTAAACTTTTTAATTTTGTTAGAAATATTCTGTCTCTGTTCGGTGAATAAACTGATATTTTTATTATGTTCACTAAAGTATGGACTGAATTTAACATACAGAATGTACTGATAAACCATGTGTGGCGTACAATACTATTTCTGCTAAACATTAACACTAGAATTTCTTGTGAAATTTCATTACATATGCTTACCGCGTGTATATTAATAATTTCGATTAACAAAAAATAATAAAAAACAAGCTTCCTGAAATATAGTGTATCCATGCACAGGTATATTGAATAAACATATGATAAATATACTTGGTGTCTTTAATAATCACGATTAACCCACATGTATGATATATAATGGATTTCTTATATAAATTGCTAAAAGTGTCATACCTCATTAACGAACGACATGGGCCAAAAAATGCCTAATGTCATACCCCATCCACGGGCGACACTGGCCAAAAAACCCCAGTAACGGACGACACGGGCCAAAAAATATCTAATGTCATACCCCACCAACGGACGACACCGGCCAAAAATGTCTAATGTCATACCCCATCAACGGACGGCACGGTCAAAAAATCCCATTAACGGACGAAACGGGCCAAAAATGTCTAATGTCATACCCCATTAAAGACACGGTGTCTCGATAATCTTAAACAGATTTAGATAATCTTAAACTAATACAAGTCAATTACATTGCTTTTCAAACTTGACTAGCAATCTAATTTCTATGTCTTTTCCATGATAAACACACAAATTGTCCTAATAGCTTCATTATTACTCTATTCAAAGTCAATGAAATTGTATGAAGCATTTGCAACTCAACAGGCCAAAAAATGTATAATGTCATACCCCACCAACGGACGACACGGGCCAAAAAGTGTCTAAGGTCATCTCCCATCAATGGACGACACCGGCCAAAAAATGTCTAATGTCATACCCCATCAACGGACGACACTGCCCAAAAAAGTCTAATGTCATACCCCATCAACGGACGACACGGGCCAAAAAATGTCTAATGTCATACCCCATCAACGGACGACACTGCCCAAAAATGTCTGATGTCATACCCCAACAACGGACGACACGGGCCAAAAAATGTCTAATGTCATATCCCATTAACGGACGACACGGTCCAAAAAGTGTCTAATGTCATACCCCATCAACGGACGACACTGCCCAAAAATGTCTGATGTCATACCCCAACAACGGACGACACGGGCAAAAAAATGTCTAATGTCATATCCCATTAACGGACGACACGGTCCAAAAAGTGTCTAATGTCATACCCCATCAACGGACGACACGGGCCAAAAAATGTCTAATGTCATACCCCATCAACGGACGACACGGGCCAAAAATGTCTAATGTCATACCCCATCAACGGACGACACGGGCCAAAAATGTCTAATGTCATACCCCATTAACGGACGGCACGTGCCAAAAAATGTCTAATGTCACACCCCATCAACGGACGACACGGGCCAAAAAATGTCTAATGTCATACCCCATCAACGGACAACACTGCCCAAAAATGTCTGATGTCATACCCCATTAACGGACGACACTGTCCAAAAAAGGTCTAATGTCACACCCCATCAACGGACGACACCGGCCAAAAAGTGTCTAATGCCATATACCATCAACGGACGACACGGTCCAAAAAGTGTCTAATGTCATATCCCATCAACGGACGACACGGTCAAAAAATGTCTAATGCCATATCCCATCAATGGATGACACGAGTCAAAAATGTCTAAATATCATATCCCATCAACGGACGACATGGTCAAAAAATGTCTAATGCCATATCCCATCAATGGGTGACACGGGTCAAAAATGTCTAATGTCATATCCCATCAACGGACGACACGGGCGAAAAAAGGTCTAATGTCATATCCCATTAACGGACGACACGGGCCAAAAAGGTCTAATGTCATATCCCAATCACGGACGACACGGGCCAAAAAGGTCTAATGCCATATCCCATCAACAGGTCTAATGCCATATCCCATCAATGGACGACACGTCCGGTCAAAAAGTGTCTAATGTCATATCTCATCAATGGACGACACGGGCCAAAAAATGTTTTGGTGTCCAGTTGGGTAATATATTTCGTAACTACATTATGACACGGATACAAAAATGTATATGCGAAAAATGTCCATTGAACAAGGTGAACAACTGCCATTTACGAGGATACACCGTTTTATTATATAGCATCATAACTGAACTGCTGAAATATACCGATGTATTTTCAACACAATACACCTTTCATACGCGAGCAGCTCCCGTCCTCGATACTACATGGATTTTTTTTATCGCTTTTGCTCTCTGCAGCCCTGGAACACTCAATGACAAAACTGAACGTTCCATGCGCAAAACCTTTTGGGCAAGACGAGAAGACTAGTTCGATCCTTTGATGTACATCAAACGAATCTTTGGGTTCATAACTGTATGTTGTACTGGTTTTGAAGTTGTGTGCGACTCCTTTGTAATCTCCAAAAGAGCTATTTGTCTGCGACTGGTACGTATTTTTCTCCTGAAACCCGTTCTAGACGGGAAATGATTCAGGGGTACAGAGAGCTAAAGTGATCGTAACCCCTGAAGTATTAAGGATGTCCATCTCGTGATATTAATAGTATCGCTACACTTTACCATACACTTTCTCAGTTCTAAGCTCAGTTCAATAAAAAGGCATTTATCGGTTTACAGAACGTCTCAATAAATAGTGATGGTCTCTTTTACATTTATCTCTCTGACCTACTTCTATTTTACTCTCTCAAAAATTTACATATCCTGTCAATAGTGAGGTCCTTAGTTATCAACCTTCCTTTGTTCTTGGCCCTCATCTGCAAACAAGCTTATAACTATACCATCACAGTATCAAAAGCAAGATGAAGAAACTGTGGGAGATCAGAATCCTTTCGTTGTGATCCGTGCCTAAAAGTTGATATGTGGGCACTTTCTTCATTGGTAGGCAAATGTCTGGGGTACATGTCTTCCAGCTAGCCACCTGGTTGGTGACAAGTCGGATATGTGGAGGTTTGTACTTCTCAGCGAAACAGATTTTTATAAATAGTATGATTATAAAGTCATAGGAAAGACAGCGAAAAATAATAAAGTGTTCATTGCCATTAGAAAAATTCTTCTAAATAAAACTTAATCTCATACTAATCATATTGAGATTAGGTTGCCAGAAAACATACATCCTTAATTAGCAACTGAATGGGTCTTAATTCGTAGGACCCCGTGTTGGCTAATTTTGCATAACAGAGTTTATTTCTTTACTGTCGAATGAAATTTCAAATACACTTTTACTTAGAAAATTTTATTGCAGAATGACCTTCTAGATTTGTAGGTTTCAGTGTTTCACCACAAGCATTGCCCTGAAAGTTATGGAACCTTTGATGACCGTTCAAGAAGGCAACCTGTTTTCCCAATTTACACACTGACTTTATAATTGTTTCAAGTATGGAACTGTCTTCAGCCTTCACATGTGGCAGGTGATTTATTCCCCCAAAGTTTGTTTTTTTTACCACAACTTAGCAAATGAGCTTTTCCTCTCTGTGTCTACGACTTATCTCCCCTATTGATAATGGAATCATTGATTTTTTTTATATCTGGATTATTTCAAATTAGTTAGTTATCCAAATTAGCTTGTAATAAGCAAAACTATAGAATATAACAACAATATCTGTGTAACAGATGAATGTGTCATGGAAACATCTTCACTAGAGGCCTTCCCTGTCTGCAAATGTTAAATTTGGCCTTATAAATTACACATATCTGTAAAAACACCTTGAAATGATGGAGTTTGGATAAGGGTATCTTAGTAATATACGTGTCAGCTGCAAGAACCAATTGTTATTAGTATGTGTGTTTATGGATATTTGGTACAGTAAATTATATGGGAGATAACCAAGACATCAACTTTAGAGGTATACTGCACAATCATGGAGTAAATGCCAAAAAATAGTTACACTCTATAGACTTAGAATTTTATCAAAGGGCACTATAAATGTGGGCTTGTTGGCCTTGAATCTGCTAGACTACACATCGCCTGAGTGTAACTTAATACACAGTATTTTCATGATTCTTGCTTGGCTGAGGGCAAAGTCACGCTCTGGACACACAAAAGACAAACAAAGCCACAACTACATGCTAATACCGAAAAATTTCGGGTAGCATAAAAACATACATGTTGAATGCTATAACAAATCTAATAGTAATATATGGGCAAAAGATTAAAATGAAGAAAACCTGATGATGGGTAATAAATTATTTATTCGGTCTTTTTTTCTTTTCATATGTGACTTTGATGTTTTTTAGTTAGTTACTTTCTTGTATTATTTACAAAAAAATCAAGTTTTCTGAAACAGTTTGAATGAGTAATGTAAAGATACACATTTAAGCAGTACTCTTGTTGAAAAAACATTAATACTCTAACTGCAGTTAAGAAAAAATGAATTGCCACAAAATATGTATGTCCTAAGTCATCACAAAACAATAATTTCATTAATGCCATAAAACGGTTCTAAATGTCTTATCAGAATAAGGACAAAATATTTTTCAGCATCATTAAAATTATCAGAGTTCAAATTTCTTTGTCTCTTTGCGAAAATTTTGATTTAATATTGCAACTGCCTCTGGTTCAAAAGGAAAATCTACTTATATAAATTAGTCACATGATTTCACCATTTTTCAGTGTTCAGAAAGGTAATTTCAATTTGAGTTTGCGTCCAACAGTTTGTCATTAACCTCGACAAAAGGTCACTTTGAACCAGTCACAAAATGCAGATGTCTTCTTCATATCTTGTTCTCTTCTGTTCAACAGTCACAATGTCATACAACTACTGGAATCCCTTATCAATGATGTGTAAAGGAGTGAAAAATGCTGGTCATCATTCCCTGGGATCTTACAGCAGTGTTCTTGTACAAGTATCATCCTGGTGGATCACACAGCCATTTCACATCGTCAGTTCTATGACATATCGTGTTCTTATATCACGTAGTTATAAAATCTACGACTTCTGTGGCGTGACCTTGACTCCCTGTCGAATTTGACCCCAACCAATCAACCTGGAATAGGAAAAGTAAGATAAGTAATATTCTCTCAATATCACAATAACTGCTGAGTTAATTCAATGAAGCAAGCGATTCAATATTTGCCTGGTAGATATATCAAATATGACGCAAAGATATCTAGGCAAACCAGCCAAAATAAGACTTCAAACATACATTGTATTTTGAGTGGTTGACTGTAAGAAATGAGCACATAGGAGTTTTCTCCGATGGATCACTCAATAGGTTGCACAGTTGTATTGGCAAGAGATGCATGTAAAGTTGGTGAACTGGCGACTCAGTTCAGGTCAATGCACTGGTGAGGACAGTTTTTTTTTAATTTTTTTTGACCACGTAGATTGGTAGAGTAATTATAGACAAGGATTGTTTCTGATTCAAGTAATCTTATATCTGGAAATTCTGTACCAGTTTACCACATATGTTAACTGATGATTAAGAAGGACCATCAACCTTGTAGTAATATGCAATATGTAACTTAATTGTTTAATGAAAAATTTAATGGCATCACTGCTATGTACGACAATATCATATTGTCTAATTCTGTTTACATATGGTAATTTTTTATCTGTTATATACTGGTCACAGTGCTTTGATGACATGTGTTACAGTGCATCAGTTTGTTCCTAACTCATGGTACAGCACTCTGTCTATACTGACACCACTGTTCTTTACACACTCAATATACACCATTTACAATAAGAATGTCTGTTATAAAGGATATCAAAATACTTAGTGCTATATCATATGAGATTAAATCATATGCTTTTCCCATTCCAGGGACTTTGTTTGCTAGTCAAAGTCACAAACACTGCAGCAAACAGCTTTCTTGAGCAGAGATTACAAAAACAATACACCTCAGATCAATCTACCAACTCTGCTTTTGCTGTGCCACTTTACAGAGAGATGTGATGGAATTATGCAACTACAAATAAATCTATTTTCATGCTGTTTCTCACCTCCAATGCTTCTCCACTCTTCTACTGAGAGCAATTTTCTCTCCTATTTCTGTACAGACTGGGTTTGTTAACCCTATCTTAGCCAAATCAGCTTTCACTGCCAGCACTCTGCCTCCCGTCGACAAGGAACCAATGTTTACCATCAAGATCTCATTCTTAGACAACTTTTGCACCTGGAATAAAATTTTGATTTTCTTAGCTTCTTTTTTCTATTGGTTACCACAAATGAAGGGCAAAGGAGGGAAAACTTTTTAAGTACTGATCATACTTTAGAATAAAAGGATCAAAGTTTATGCTAACATTTGTGATACTCTTTTCTTTAGATTTCAATTTTGACAATCAATTTTTCCACATAATTTCATTTAGAACATTCCAATGCTATACTTATCATTTTAATCATAAAAATATGATTACAAGCTCACCTTTGCCCCCTTCTTATCCCCCTCCATTTTCACTCCCAACAGTCGCCTCAACAAAAAGAAAGAGATGGTGAGTTCTGTGTAGATGTCTGGCAGAGCACCAACTGCTCCTAATACACATCCAACCATACGATCAGCTCGGCACAACATGGGATCAATCTTCGTACCCACACCTGTACAACACAGTAAATCTTGCTGTTACATACATATCAAATGTCCCCAAATAGACCTGGGTGCCTTTCATCACATGATCTTAACAAGTTCTTTGAATTTTCTTCACATTTATCTTTAGGTTAGAAACCTGTGGCAATAATGAAAGAATTATGTGGTAACTTTAATTAAAACTTCAATTCCTCATGCCTGAAGTGTGTTGTTTGACCTAGAATGACTAAAATGGTGATTGCTACAAAAGAACAATACATATTTATATTAGGCAGAGCTATCTTTCGTGGTTTAAGTAACTTGATATTCATAATAAAATAAACCCCAAACTCAAGATGTATTTTGGAGTGGTCATAATTTTTTTTTTGTGGTCAACTTCAGATCCCAATCAAAAGTGGATCTTAAAATAGAATTTAAGAACTCTTTCTTCATCAGTATTCATAAACATAGTGATAAATTGTCAAATTCAATTTAGTGTGTAGTGTCCCCTTTTATTTCAAAACTGGGGTACAATGTGCCCTTAACAATGTATTAGAATAGTGCTTGAAAATCAATGATACAAGTCTTGAATTTCATCAGTTCTGGGAATTTTGTACCATCATTCAGGGGTTAATGTGAAACACTGGTGAAAAAAGTGAGTATGATCTAATGACCTTGATCTTTTTATACTTTCTAAGATATACCAATCTAAACATACATGAAGTGTCTAATTCAATGATCTTGTTCACACTACTTCTTCTATATCACTGTGGAGGACAAAATTGACAACTGTAAATTTGTGGAGGATAAAATTGACAACTGTAAGTGTTTTGAGATAGCCATAATTACCAATCAATCCACCAGGTACAGCATACTGAAGGTCATTCTGTTCAGCAAAACATGACAATATTCTTGAGAATATAGGTGTACATGTAAGTTTTCCATCCTGGTCTTTTAACACAGTTCCAGGTCGGACTTCAATCTCTTGGCCAACCTGAGAAGAAAACAAGGAGTGAAAACATCAGACGAAGGATGCATGGTTCATAACAAGATCATACCATAAATCAGGACAGCAGCTGATTAAATTGCAATTTCTTTTTTCTGTACCTTAAAATAACTTCTCTTTAACTTTTATCTAATTTTGTTGCTCTACATGAACTAACTCTGTAAAACGATGTCGAATTTTCATTTGCTACATTTTCCAATAACTATAAATCTGATATACATCATAAAAAGTGACTTGTATAGCACACTCAAAAACCCTTCATGAAAGTCTAATGGCCACCATGCTATTTTTTTCATTTTTTATTTTGCAGACTTTAGACTTGTCTTTCAAAGCAAAATGTAAAGAGATCATTTCATCTGTTAATAATAATAATAATAATTTTACAAAAAATATCTTTTAGATGGATGAAACAACATCTAATATGCATTTTTTAATCCATGGTGGTCTTAAACAATTGTTTAATAATTGTTGATTGTTTTTTACCTTAAGGACTCCCTTTAAAATACTTCCACCTGCCACACCCCCTTTTAGGTCATCAACTTCACTTCCTGGTTTGTTGACGTCAAAAGATCTGATAACTAAAAGACATCAATTGTTCAGTTAGAAACAAGGAACATCAGACCATCTTTCCTGGAAACAGACATTTTCCCAACTCACACCAGGTCTTTAATATATGTATATTAGTTTTTCACGGAGACAAAATCAATTAAAATAAACATACGTCATTGTAAACCTGTGACTTAAGGAAAAAACACATGTTGAAACACAGATTAAAAATTCTGAGTGTAAATGAGGAAAACCGTTCATTGCTTGTTACAGAAGTTGTGTATATCATTGACCATTTAAACCCAACTTTATGTTTTCAGTATTTACCTATAAGCCTGGGTTCTGATGTGAAGTCCCTGAGAGGCACAGGAATCTTTTTAACAATATATTCACATATGACATCTATGTTGTACTTCAGCTGGGCTGATATAGGGATGATTGGAGCACCTTCTGCTATAGTTCCTATTAAAAGCAAATAAAAAATGGGATATTATACATTTCATTGCCTTTGTCTTACAAAAAAGGAAATCTAAAAGTGACATTTTATTTGAGAATATATCTTTCTCTTTTGAACTCAAAAGTCAATAACATCCAAGGAATATGGGTGTCTCCACCTGTCTATCATTTCTGAAAAGTGATATAAGTAAGTGACCTCCATAACTCCTACAGTTGGATATATCATTTATTGTATTATTGTTATTTTTATAAACAGAACATTGTAATTAAGAAAGCTCTACCTTTGACAAATGAAAGAATCTGTTCATACTGTTCCTTAGCCTGGCTTTCTTTCACTAGATCTATCTTGTTTTGTAAAATAAGAATATGTTTCAGCTTCATGATTTCTACTGCTGCCAAATGTTCTGAGGTCTGGGGTTGGGGACATGATTCATTTCCAGCTACAAAGAGAAAACAATGAATAACTGATAAACACAATAACGATACTGTAATCTATAACGGAAACATCATGTATTATAATATCTACTGTTTGTACGATTAACTTAATTAACATACAATGAAAATTCACGAAGCAGATATACAAATTGTACAAATTAGTATATATACCACATATTAGAGCGGTGTATGCCCTTAACATTAAAAAATTAGGTCTATATACTTTTGGCAATCATGATTTGTCATTTACTTATCAAGAATAAATTGAGAAGTTATTGATATCCAAAGCTTAAGGAAATTGAGAAGTTATTGATTTCCAAAGCTTAAGGAATTAGACTTCAGACAGACTTCAAGTAGCATACTTTAGACAATTTATCATTATTCTTTTGTGGATACTATCAATCCATAAAATCAAATATGTCCACAAACTGATGAAATTAGTGTAAGTAGATTCATTGAACAATATTTATCAACAAAATTAAGTGTCATTAAAAAACACATGAAAATTGAGCCCCATGAACATACCTGGTTTTACAGTAACAATAAAATGTATAAATCATGAAAAGATAGAATGCATACCAATTAATAGAAGAGCTGCATCCATGACAGCTGCTCCATTCAACATGGTAGCCATAAGAATGTCGTGACCAGGGCAGTCCACAAATGATACATGTCTGTAATGGAAAGAAATCTATGTGACTACAATATACATGCTAAATAAAAACACAAGAAGAAAACTCAAAATTTACTATACATTCAAGATTCCTAAAATTTCTGCCTCAAAAATAATATGAATGCTGTTATCCTAACTGTTAATAATAATTATTTCCATAGCATTTCCTGTAGTCAAATATATACAAATTGCTCTTTTATTATGTACTACTTGGCTAGCAGTCTGATGAATGATTCAAGAAAATGTGTAGTATACTGCCTAGTTGTATTGTGGTTGAAAACATAATGTAGCAAAGTTGACTTCCTTACCTCAAGACTTTAAATTTTCCAGGACATCCTGATCTGTCACAAGGGAAAACATCTTCCTTTGAGCTGCCACATGACCTGTAGCAGCCAGGGCGAGGACAAGCATTGTTGTCACATTTATAAATCTGAAACATATGAAACACTTCAGTTTTCTGAAGAAAGAAATTGGTTCAAACCATAAATAATATCTAATATTCTTCACAGAAAATTAAGAAAAAGACTGAAAAAGATGAAGAGTCAATAATTACCTTTGCATTGGCATATCCCAATTTGATTGTGATATTTCTTTCCAATTCATTTTTGAATCGAACAGTCTGAAACAGTAAAAGAATTTTACAACATTAAAAGTGACCTTACAGGAAAAGTTTTTCATATCTTCATATCTATTACGGTATATATCCCAGTATCTGTTATATGGTATTATTTAACTTTTAATGTTTAATGTCTTCCTTGAAGCAAAGGACAGCTATAGCCTAGGCTGTCAGTGAGATTTCAACATAATACAAAACTCTGCCAATTAGAACAGTATGGTTAGTTTGGTATAAAGTGCTGATAGTGTTATAATTTACATTTAACAAAAATTAATCTCAAAAAAGATCAAGCAGTTTGCAAAAATGATAGCCTTTCTTTGCAATGGTTCAACTGTTAATTTGCTAATCAAGATTTTATAATTCTGCTTAACAATCAAGTTCTGTAAAGAAAACAAAACATATAAAATATTGCAATACTTCCCACAAATTCAGTTTAAGTTAGGAAAAACTTGAGGAAGGGGGTATCTATAAAACCTTAATTTTAAGATAAATGTATTAAACATATTAACTACCAAATATATGTACCTTTTACTAAATATGGAATTATCAATATCAAGTCAAGCAATATGAGGACTCCATAAACTATTAAAAATATTTGCAACATATACTGAAGTAGAGCTAAATGCAGAGTTGAGCCCAAAGCCAGTGATAAAGTCACACTGACAGAGACCTACATGTGAGACTATGACAGTGATAGCTCCTCAAACAGGATCGCCATTTAAAAATTGATGATTTCTAGACTAATATCTAAATGGACTTAGTTCATCTAGATAAATGAAGCTAAACACAACAGCTGAACTTAATAAAGTAAAGCAGAAAATACAGGTCACTGTCCACGGTTACCAAGATAGAGATATTAGAGTCTTGGAATCAGGTTTTGCCATTGGGATTCGTCTATTTTTTTCGAAAAGACACTACATCTCTTTCTCATATTTGGGATTCATAACAATTTTGGAAAGGATTCTTTTGACTCATCACAAAAACTTCTACTCTCTGTAGATTACTGAAAATAACATAATGAGTAGTATTTCTGATGATATGTTTGTGTACGTAAAGATTGACATGGTGAGGCCATGCATGGAGCTAACTTTAATATCCAAGATATTGTAATATTTAAGAAAGAGAGGACAAACTGATAAGACTGACAACTTTAGGGGAAAAATCAAACTGTTCACAAACCTGTACACCAGATATAGCTTTTACTACTGTGGATTTTCCATGGGCTACATGACCAATAGTGCCTACAACAGTAGATGAAATGGTAACAGCATTCATAAATCATCATATATTATATAACATTAATGTATCAGATTAGTAACATGTTTTTTTAACTGCATAAACACATAATTTGACATACAGCAAAACCACACTTCCTTGAACCTGTATCACTCCAATACCCCAGATTCACAGAATAAATATTCCTAACCATGTCTTTATATATTCTCAACATATCTTAATACATTTTTAATTTATCTGTGGATTCCTCAAACCATTATTGCTGGAATACCCAACATTTCTCAGATTGATTTTTTATTTTGTTCCCTTCTTGTCTATAGTATTTCTCCCCTCTTTTCATCAAACAGATATCACACTTGCCAGAATCTACCTGTGTAACACATGACCGTGTCCTAGTTTCGTGTAGCAGTTCCAATCACACCAGTATGTCTGGTGTTTGGTAAGCAGCAGATAATTATGGGATTAATGGTGGCATGTTTACATACTTTTACAGCCATCCAATATGATTCTTTTATTGAGACTTTTCTTAAAATTTGTTAACACAAAAAATCAACCACTGTTGAAATGAATCTACTTTTTGTGTAAAACAAAATTACGCAATGGCAAACATTTGGTGTGAACTGGCCCAAATGGTTATCCAAATATATTTATATTTTTTTCAAAAGATGAGACTAATAACATATTGTATACATGGAATAAACATTATATTATCATTTAAAACTGTTGAGCTAAGACAATGGGAAAGTATTCATCTTTCTACCATTATTATCACCTCTCTGTGTTATCTTTTGCAAGAAATGAACAGTGCTTGGATTGACATAGTTTAAATATTTCGATTGATCCCTTCCTATGACAAACTGTAATTATTTGAAAACCATGTATTCCTAAAACTATTGACATGACATGTTCCTCAGGAGTTTGACAAGGTAGGGGTTTTCCGCACTTAATACATGTATTACAGTTTTGAACCTTATTTAACAAGAATCAGAAGCAAAACACATAAAGTCAAAGAGCAAAGTTTGTGACAATAGAAGTTTGTCAATACTTAAGAAATCAAAGTTACCTATGTTAATTGTTGCTTGACGACTGATCACATCAAGTGTAAGTGGAGTGAGCTTCTCGATATTCTGAAAGTGAAAGAAATAAAATGTATTAAACACACAATATACATACTGGGTATCTATATTGATCGTCCAATAATTTTAAGTGTTTTCATAATTTACATCTTTAGATGATATGTATCTATCATTCATGGGCATTTTTTCTAAATAGTATATAACCTTTTGGGTGGTGCAGTGATTATACACTTTCCTTCATCAAGGTGTACGGGGTTCTATTCCTGGCATGGACATGAAAAGGTAAGTGGTCATCTACCTGACCACATGGGTTTTCCCCCACAGTAAGACTTCTTGTGCACTTTAACAATTTTAACGCTATCTTTCTTCTTTCTATCCTCCCCCTTGAAACAACAAATAATGATTCTCACCCATTCAACTTTTCCCACATAAGTCTATCCTCAGGAAAACTTATCCAATTTTTTAAGTTTGAACAGGAAACATTATTCAGCAGTTAAAACATTAATTTTGAACCATTTTCTTTGAAATCCATACTTGTAAAATGTCAATGTTTTATGTCAAGTATATGTTGCACAGGTCTCTGAAGTATTGCATCAGTTTGATGTGTGTCTGGTATAAACAGTTTTATTCAAATGGAGCAATTGTATGTAGTAATAACAGAATGATGTAAAACACAACAAAATGATGAAATCTATTTAACATGTAATGGTTGTTTTAAAAGGCTGATAAAGACCCAAAAACAGGCAACAAAGAAAACTGTTTGAACAAAAGTTTTAAGATGTACCAAGATGTAGCTGAAATGAGAGAAAAGAAAAATGTTTCACAAAGTGAGGAATCTCTCAACTTTCTGTACCTTACAAATGTAGTAATAATGTAAAGTTTATATCATCAGCACTGAAAACAGCAGACACACAGTTGTGTTATTATTATTTCCATGTATATTTTTTCAACATTTTATCATGACTTTTTAAAAAGAACGGGTTGAAGTGGTCTGTACATGGTATAATATCTCAGTTACTCAGAGGACATCCTCAATACTCTGGCAGTTACTGTCACTTCCAATCTCTGAACCCCTGGGAAAATGACATGGCAAAACTGAAGGCACAAGCAAGGTAATGTGACTAGTTCTAAGAGAAAAAACAAGAGGCCCATGGGCCTTAACGGTCATCTGACAAAAAGCAAGCCAAACCTAGAAAGTGGGTTGAGGTCATTCATTTGAACAAACTTGGTAGCCTCTCCTCCAAGCATCTTACAGGCCCAATATCAGCACTCATGGACTTTTGCTTGTTGAGAAGAAGTCGTTTGTATATTTTAACATATTTGACCCCTGTGACCTTGAAAGTGGGTTGAGGTCATTCATTTGAATAAACTTGGTAGCCTTTCCTCCCAGCATGCTACAGACCCAATATCGGCACTCATAGACTTTTGCTTATTGAGATGAAGTCCTTTGTATATTTTAACATATTTGACCCCTGTGACCTTGAAAGTGGGCCAAGGTCATTCATTTGAACAAACTTTGTAGGGCTCCATGCCAGCATGCTATGGGCCAAGTATTAGCCCCCTAGGCCTTCTAGTATTTGAGAAGAAGTTATTTAAAGATTTTGACATATTTGACCCCTGCGACATTGAAAGTTGTTCAAGGTCATTCATTTAAATAAACTTGGTAACCTTTCCTCCCAGCATGCTACAGACCCAATATCGGCACTCATAGACTTTTGCTTATTGAGATGAAGTCCTTTGTATATTTTAACATATTTGACCCCTGTGACCTTGAAAGTGGGCCAAGGTCATTCATTTAAACAAACTTGATAGCCCTTCATCCCAGCATGCCACAGACCCAATATCGGCACTCATAGACTTTTGCTTATTGAGATGAAGTCCTTTGTATATTTTAACATATTTGACCCCTGTGACCTTGAAAGTGGGCCAAGGTCATTCATTTGAACAAACTTTGTAGGACTCCATGCCAGCATGCTATGGGCCAAGTATTAGCCCCCTAGGCCTTCTAGTATTTGAGAAGAAGTTATTTAAATATTTTGACATATTTGACCCCTGTGACCTTGAAAGTTGTTCAAGGTCATTCATTTAAACAAACTTGATAGCCCTTCATCCCAGCATGCCACAGGCACAATATCAGCAATCTGAACCTTTTGGTTATTGAGAAGAAGTTGTTTAAAGATTTTAACATATTTGACCCCTGTGTCCTTCATCCCAGCATGCTACAGACCCAATATCGGCACTCATAGACTTTTGCTTATTGAGATGAAGTCCTTTGTATATTTTAACATATTTGACCCCTGTGACCTTGAAAGTGGGCCAAGGTCATTCATTTGAACAAACTTTGTAGGGCTCCATGCCAGCATGCTATGGGCCAAGTATTAGCCCCCTAGGCCTTCTAGTATTTGAGAAGAAGTTATTTAAAGATTTTGACATATTTGACCCCTGCGACCTTGAAAGTTGTTCAAGGTCATTCATTTAAATAAACTTGGTAGCCTTTCCTCCCAGCATGCTACAGACCCAATATCGGCACTCATAGACTTTTGCTTATTGAGATGAAGTCCTTTGTATATTTTAACATATTTGACCCCTGTGACCTTGAAAGTGGGCCAAGGTCATTCATTTGAACAAACTTTGTAGGGCTCCATGTCAGCATGCTATGGGCCAAGTATTAGCCCCCTAGGCCTTCTAGTTATTTAAAGAGAAGAAGTTATTTAAAGATTTTGACACATTTGACCCTTTTGCTGTGACCTTGAAAGTTGTTTGAAAGTGGTTCAAGGTCATTCATTTAAACAAACTTGATAGCCCTTCATCCCAGCATGCCACAGGCACAATATCAGCAATCTGAACCTTTTGGTTATTGAGAAGAAGTTGTTTAAAGATTTTAACATATTTGACCCCTGTGACCTTTAAAGTGGTTCAATGGTCCTTTGTATATTTTAATTTGAACAAACTTGGTCAAGTTAGTCCTTCATCCCAGCATGTCACAGGCCCAATATCTACACTCTGAGCCTTTTGGTTAATGAGAAGAAGTTGTTTAAAGATTTTAACATATTTGACCCCTGTGACCTTTAAATTGGGTCAAGGTCATTCATTTGAACAAACTTGGTAGAGCTCCATGCCAGTATCCTCTGTGCCAAGTATTAGCCCCCTAGACCTTCTAGTATTTGAGAAGAAGTCGTTTGAATGAAAAGTTTACGGACGGCGCACGGCGGACAGCGCACGGCGGACGACGACGGACGAAGCATGATGACTATAGGTCATCGGACCCTTCGGGTCCAGATGACCTAAAAACTGACCAATCATAGGCTGATACCCTCCTGTGGAAGAGTACAAAGGAGCGACACTCAACTTCAAAGCCATTACAATATACTGTTATGCGACCTCAAAGTATGTTTGATTTACATCAAGAGGAACAAATTGCCTTTTCATCTTGTCAACAAGGCGTTGCTCATGGAAACTTCCATTTTGCTATGACATGTTCCAGGGATGCAGAGAGCGAGTGATTGTTACCCCTGGAGTATTGAGAATTCTCTGAGGACAGAACACGCGTATTAGGCTCAGTTGGTAGAGCTGTAAGTTATCATGCTTGACATCTAGATTTGATCATACATCAGATATTCTGACAAATTGATAGACTTCAACATCTACCCTGAATATACCTTCATCAACATACTGAGGATTGTGTCAATGTTAATTGTATACATGTGCAATATAAAGTTGAAACTTGTCTCGAAATTGTTTGAGTCAAAATAATTGTTAAGTCCCAATTTTTTTCCTTCTATAGCTTTGTAATTTTAGTTCAGATGACTCAAACTTCATTGAGACAAAATATCGCTTGAGTCAAAGTGATTTTTCAGTCCCTTCAATTGGAAAGCAAGGGAAAAGTCATTTGATGTCTTGAAATTAATTTGTCAAAACATTGGCATGTCTTCTGATGATATTCGCCAATACACACACAAAGTAGAAGTCACACATGGCTAATTATGGCGTTTTGGTGGTCCGTCATACATACAACACTTGGTCTCTGGCAATTAATTACCAGTTTAATTATCAAATTAAAGTTTGGCTTCTTATTGACATTCTGAGCTCCTCAAGACACAACAAAAGCAAAGTTTACCACTATAAGATGTTTGGCTAATCTGCACATAATATTACAAACATATATCACATTAAGTTTTAAACTGGTCAATCAATCTCTGTAAAACTTAAGTATGTCATTCAAATATACATCCATCAATCTGAACTCCCAAGAGTCAGCTCATGCACATCAATATTTACAAATGACATACTTCTGTCTTACAGAAACTGGTCTTATATGTGTAAGTTTTGTACCATATGATAATGCATAGTGGACTGAATGTTTACGTTCGATATACAGGTGCATGTGATTGAAGCCTGTGGCCATATACATAATATTTCTGTGAAATTTTCGGGTTTTTAAACTTTTTTATGACTTATATATTTTTCGTGGTATTCGCCGACATTTGTTTAGTGTCACTAGTTCTATCGATGTTGATAAAAGATATTCACATGTGAAATATTCAAATTGTGATAACCAAGATATAATGAGCTGGACATGTCGACCACTACTAAAGAGGCCACTTAAACTCGAATAAAAAGAGCAATCATTTCGATGTATATATACTAAATTAAACTATGATATATGTACAGGTTAATGCGAAACAAAAGATGAATGGAATTACAATATATTCATATTTTATGAAATACCGGTTAAAACGCAGACGAGTTGACTTTTTCCTGTCAAACCTCACACACCATACTTGATGTCAGTTTTCGATTTCGTTCGACAAATTAGAACAACATGTCATTTAAACATGAAACTAACACATCTATTGATACTAACTAAAGTGTTCAAATCCTGTTTTGATAAGTGTGGTTGAAGATGTTTCACTTCTTTTCCTTCGTCTTCAGCTGCCATGCTGTCTGATGCAAGCCGCATTTTCTGTAAGCGCACAATCTTCTAGGCGCTTCATTTGGTATACGAAATAGTGAAGCGTTTTCATAAGGTGACTTTTTACTCGTTCCCAGGCGTGTTTATCTTACTCGTTCTCAGTGTTTCCGGTAGGTGGAAATCATCCAATCAAAATTCGTTACGTATTATTTTCGAGCCTATTTCCGACCTACATTGGGCAGCAAGCGCCTCGCATGAAAACAAAACACACGAGGGAGGAAGTTCTTGCCAACATGTTTTCCCACGAATGTTAAAATAAGAGAGATGTGAAGGATTGCGTCATCTCGTTTTAAAGCATCAAACAGAATCAACGATAATCATACAATGTGTTGGAATATGAGTTAATGTTTATTTTCAGAAATGATTCAAAAGACCTGTGTTATTGATCGCAGCAGCACATGTTGCCTACGGTAGGCTAGCTATATAAACTATGTAGGGAATATGCACATGTGAGAATCATTCAACGTGGAGTAATTATGCTACAAACGACATGGATTGCAATCGTTTTAGGAGTTTGGTCCTCTATGTATTTACTGGACGCCTTTTTAAAGGTAAACATTCGAACGAGTTCAACTGTTAAAAAAAGGAAATCGATATTAATGATAATGTTTTGATATATGTCCTGGTAATATGTAATGATATTTAAACGAATATGCGAAAATATAACTACACTGTTCAGTTCAAATTCCATTGTCAAGCTGGTTAATACTAACTGCAAAAGTTCTTAGCTTGATCATGATCAGCGTGTTTTTAGCTTGGTTGCAGACGATAGTCATAATTCCTCCCATATCGAAAATCTAGTTCTAGTGATCCCTTCAAGGGTGGGCATTCATCGAGTTATAAATCATACATCATTGGAAAGGTAAAACATTTTTCTACTAATGTATATCAGTGTCAAAGCAATTAGAAGTTTTAAACCAAGTATTTCCACTCATTTTCCTCAGCAGCTTTACCTTCCAGCGTATTGACAATGGATGCCAATAAATGTAATCTCTCTTGGCTTGTGGTTGTAAATCGACCATTCCCACCAATCTCGAGAGAATTTACTTTTTGCTTGCCTATAATATATGCTTCTAAAGGTTCATATCATGATTTTTGTCTCACCAAAAGTGACATATAGGTATTACGATGTCGGCACCCTCATCTGCACAAAGTTTTTTTGTGATAACTTGAGTACATTTTGGTCGATCAATCTCAAACTTCATACAGAGCTTCCTTATCAAAAGTGCTTGGTTGGGATTGTTTTTCAGGTCCAAAGATCAAGTTCACTGTTACTATGAACGGAAAAGTTTTACCCTGATAGCTTCAGTTCCCATTAGCCGATTAACACCTAACTTCATACAGTGCTTCCTTATCAAAAGTGCTTTCTTCGGATTGCTTCTAAAGTTTAAAGGTCAAGGACAGTGTTATCATTTATAGGAGATTGGTTTTCATATGACAACTTGAGTTTTCTTTGGACAATTACACTGAAGCTTAATGCAATGCTTCCATACCAAAGGGGCTTGCTTGGAGTTGCTTTTCTGGTCAAAATGTCAAAAGTCAAAGTCATTGTAGCTATAAAATGAAAATTGGTTTTGTATGATTACTTCAGTTTTCTTATGACAATTAGACTCAAACTTCATACAATGCTTCTTAACCAAAGGGGCTTGTCTGAGAATGCTTTTCAGGTGGGTTGTCTCTGTTCCTGCCTTATTTGGAGCTAATCAGTATTTTTTAATTTTTATTCTTTGCCACATAAGTGTTCAGTTCCCTTTGACACTATACATCTGATCTGAGTTTTTAGCTCACTTGGCCCTTTACTTTCCTGTCAGACATAAGACAATGAAACATTAAGGAAATATCTGCCATTTTAAGTACTTAGTATTAAAGTAATGATATCCTAACATATACAGAAATGTTTGTACACTGACCCTGCAGAAATTCTTTAAAATAATGATATTCAGTCAATTAGCTTTGGACAGGTAGAGTATGCCCCTTCAGACTGCTCTTGCTGAAGATTCCCCTGCCCTGCTTGGCTCCCAATCTGTGTCTGGTATTTCTCCTGCAGGTTTAGCTGCTCCATTGTTTCTTTAAAAAGAGTCACTTCTCTTCCCATATCAGTTTCCCTTGCAAATCAGATGGTCCAATATAAGAAACCACTGGAAGCAAAACTGTAAGGAAAAGAAAACTGGATACCATTAAATCAGAATAACAAACATTTACAAGTTTTTAACCACTTGCAATTCATTAATATTATTCACAAATATTACTTACATTTTTTTATTATGATTAATTTGAAAGAAATTTAAGGCAAAGCAAAATTTTATTGCTTTTCATACTTTCAGAGTGATTTATTTAGAGGGACATTTATGCTTTTTTGGACCATTTATGCTATTTTCACAAGGAATGTCAAAAATGAAAGCACGTTCATGTTTTCTTAAATCAAAGTTAATGTAAAGTAAAGGGGTGATAGTATTACAATTAATGACTTACAGTGGCGAATAGGCTGAAAGGGGACATGATAATTGACGGTTTTCTGTGGAATTGTAGAGGTCTTATAGTCTGTAGGTCAAATAATCTGCCACTCCAATAGAGTGTTGTTATTTTTGTATTATTTATTGTACAGTATCACTTTATTAAGAATTTATGTAAATCACAAATTTGTTGTTGCAACAGTACCTAAGATGTGACCCTCTGTAACATGCAATGTATATGTAGAGATCAATATTTTTGTAATTTGACATCATGTCATATCTGTAGGTGTATGTGTGATGATAATTACATATTATAAGAAAAAGAAAAAAAAATCTGAATCAATTATACTTCCCATGCTAGAAAATTTTACATTAAGTAGATCTATATCATGGTTTTGGATAATATAACGTACATTTGATGTCACATCATTAGTGCTCTCTTACTATTTCTTATGATGATATTTTGCTGTATGGTTGTTGTATTTCAATTTCATATATATATGAGTCTTATGTCTTTTCTGCCCAACAGTCACATAAATCCTGGAGCAGACATTACATCCACTTTTTGGATAGAACTGGTCTAGCTATCTCAATCTGTCAGCTGCGATGGTACTCCACGTTCCTCAATCGTACATTTGTACGTATCGGTCAGTGGCGCCCAAATTTTCTGAAGGTGTGGTTTACTTGTGGAGTGGTGTTTGGACTGCTGGCCATGTTGCTGTCCATGTTTCTGCTGACTTTACTTGTTATCAATACCTTCCGGAAACAGCCTGTGGAGCAACAAGTTCTCACTCCTGTGGTACAGTTTCATACAATACATAAGATATCATGACATGTTTTCATGTACACATTAAGGTTGCATTTTTAGCCCACTTTCAGTAGATGGTGGACTGTTAAAATCACTCTGCGTCCGTTTGGTTGTAGTCCATCCTTAAACAATTTTTGTTATCGCTATTTCTTGAGAAGCATTGATTGGGTCATTCTCAAATTTCCTACGAAGTTTCTCCTTGCACTTGATTCTTAGTTGTGCCTGTTTGATTTTTGGAATGGTAAAAGAAACAAAATGGCTGAAAGGCAGCCTTCTTGAATTTTAATAGTGAAAGTTTGCTAAAAGCAAAGGAAGAGGAAAGAAGAGAAAACAAGGGAAAATTCCAACACCACATGTTAAGAACAAATAAATATCTAACAATGGTGGTTTCCAAGATCCTTTTAGGATCTCTTTTCAGTGCAAGCATTTCATGTCAACAAATTCATCAGTGAGCAGACCAAGGGCTTTATTATTTATCAGTGAAATTTTCATGTTTGAGATTCATTATCCAGTATTTGTAAACAACTGGAAAGTTAACAAATAAAGCATCAAGTTACAGATCATTTCAGAATATGTATTTTGTGAACCAATGTTTAAGAAGCATCTCATATTTGAAACTTCAAAACTTTATCTTTTACATATGCCATGGTTAAACTTGCAAAACATTTTTTTCTAGAGATACCAGGGTAAAACTCGCTAACCTTTATGTTTTATAGATGCCATGTTAAACTTGCCAACCTTTCTCTTCTATAGATGCCATGTTGAACTTGCGAACCCTTATGTTCTAGATATGCAATGGTTAAACTTGCCAACCCCTTATGTTCTATAGATGCCATGGTTAAACTTGCCAATCCTTATGTTCTAAAGATGCCATGGTTAAACTTGCCAACCCTTATGTTCTATAGATGCCATGGTTAAACTTGCCAACCCCTTATGTTCTAGATATGCAATGGTTAAACTTGCCAACCCCTTATGTTCTATAGATGCCATGGTTAAACTTGCCAATCCTTATGTTCTATAGATGCCAGGGTTAAACTTGCCAATCCTTATGTTCTGTAGATGCCATGGTTAAACTTGCCAACCCTTAAGTTCTATAGATGCTAGGGTTAAACTTGCAAACCTTTATGTTCTATAGATGCCATGTTAAACTTGCAAACCCTTGTGTTCTATAGATGCCAGGGTTAAACTTGCCAACCCTTGTGTTCTATAGATGCCAGGGTTAAACTTGCCAACCCTTGTGTACTATAGATACCAGGGTTAAACTTGCCAACCCTTGTGTTCTATAGATGCCAGGGTTAAACTTGCCAACCCTTATGTTCTGTAGATGCCAGGGTTAAACTTGCCAACCTTTATGTTCTATAGATGCCTGGGATAAACCTACCAGCCAGTCAGGTCTCTTACTACCTGTTGACACTGCTTGTATGTGGTATTCTACATGAGGTGGGACATGCTGTGGCAGCTGTTAGGTAAGTATAGACTTCTGTTCTGTTTAGATAGCTACTGGCCAATCTCATTTACCTTTCTACAGCTTTCTCTCAAAAGTATTTTGACAGATAAAGTTAGGTTATCATATGTACAAGGATGAAAATAATTCTTTAATAACTAAATTCAATATTCATAAAACTACATTTTTATTGTGATTTACTGTATATAGATATAAGTTGGGACAGATTACCTGACATTATGTGATACCTGAGGTAGTTTTCATCTTGTTATGGCTGTAAAAACATTCTAATATGGGAAAGTAAATGATTTTATTGTGCCAGTTAGTTTGGTGGCTATGATGAAAATTAAGACATATTCTTTAACCGGTTTTAATATCAATCCGTGTGCAAATGCAAGATGTTATTTATAATGTATATTATTAGCATACAACTGAAAATTGTACCATCAGCTGATGAAATAAGACAATATCGCATGTGAAGGAAAATGATGTTTCAACACACAACTGGAAATGTACATATATAATAATAAATATGAAATTTATGTCAGTGCTATTTTGTTTTTCTACAGGGAACAGGTGCGTGTGAATGGGTTCGGTCTGTTTCTGCTGATTCTATACCCAGGTGCCT
Organism: Ylistrum balloti; assembly: GCF_031769215.1. Lineage (NCBI taxonomy): Eukaryota > Metazoa > Mollusca > Bivalvia > Pectinida > Pectinidae > Ylistrum > Ylistrum balloti. The sequence continues at coordinate 38,659 of NW_026782134.1, read as the reverse complement.
ATGTTGACTTATACACTGACCACCTACAAGTTGTCTCCCCTATACGACAGCTCAGAATCTATTGTGCAGGGGTGTGGCATAACTTTGTGATTGTGATATTTTCTGTGATTATGTTGGTCCTTCTACCTTACCTGTGGATACCTATGTACACATCGGGCAATGCTGTTGCGGTCACCTATGTTACACAGGTATGTTGGGGCAGCAGCAATCTTCTGGAACAAAATCTACATGGATGTGGTTGCATTTTAGTTCATATGGTATATGTATTTGGTGATGTTAAGTAGATGCCATCACTTTTGAACTATACTTGAAGTGCACTCAAAATACACAATTTATTTTTATTTTTGAGTGTACAATTTTCATATAGACAAGATATGAAGAAATAAGGTTGATATTGTCACTCAAAATTTAGATATTTGTGTATTTTATAACATAATAGTCTCAGTTTTATAAACAAATGCACATCATAGGTTATACTTTAATTAACTTCCTAAACTGTTCAGAATTCAGCAGTGTCTGGTCCACGTGGCCTCAGTGTAGGGGATTCCATCACCAGCATTAGTGGCTGTCGTGTACGTAACCTTGATGACTGGACCAGCTGCATCAGTGTTAGCATGCGACAATCCTCTCTCGGACACTGCATGGCCATCGACCTTGTGAAAAGTCTAGACACGAAAGATCGAAGTAAGTTAAAAGTGAATTTGAAGATTTTTACTGAACAGAATCAGAAAATGTTATCAAAGTATTCCCTATGAGACCAGTTGAGATGACTTTTACAGAAACAATCCAAGGCTTCTACAGTATCCTACTGTCATTTAGATATAATTGCTGGTGTTCATTTGCCATTGTTTAATCTTATTTGTGTGGTGTAGAGGTGTCTGAGGCACTTGTTGTCTGGTTTGAAAATTTATCCTTTTGTCCACATTAACAGATTTCTACAGTGTGTGTGTTAACTAGTTAAATGGAGTGTATGTAAAACAAGAATTTGCTGGCAGTTTGTTTAAAACATCATAGTATATTTAGGGAAATTTATGTTGTATCTGTATTGAAAAAAAAATCATTATTCTTTAGAATATTTAGAAATGGAAAGCAAATTAAACAAAAGGTTGATAATTACTTCAATATCTTCTGATCACAAATTACATGCTGATGTTTGAGGATTATACGTTGTAATGTTTAATGTTTGACAGAATGATTGATCAATAAAACATATGCTTATTTTTACAGATTTATCCATTTCTGGAAAGTTAGAATCCCTTGACTGCTGTAACGGCACCAGCAATACTCACTTATGTTTTAGATTTCATGTCAAAACCTCCCCAGAAAATGTGAGTAGTTTTAGGTGTTTCATTCAAGGTGAAATATAATAGATATTTAAATTGATACAAAGAATATGGTTCAATCTCAGCAAATCAGTGCACTGTGTACTTTGTCTTAATCTCCAGGTATTGTATACATGTCAAAATTATTTAATCATTAGCTTAACAGATGTTTAAAAATATTCTGATGGATAAAATGAATTAATTTTTCATGTACATTATAAAGTCTCTCATTGACAATCAAAATCGTGATAAGTGAAATGTTATTATCTTTTTCTGAAATATTGCTAAAACATTTTGTATAATTATATTATACTGAGCCCATACATATATAGTTAATCTGAAAATATTCTGGCATGTAGCCATCTATGGAACAGGTATGTATAGAATGGGCCACTGTAGGGTATAGACATTGAGGAAGGGGTGTGAAGGACGTAAAACCTGTTCTGGTGTTGGTCTGTCTCTACCCTTACATCTTGTTATTTCTTATTCTTGTTAAATGTTTGTCAACTTATACAGTTTCATTTTATCAATTGTATAAGCAAATTAAGAAATTTTAATTGATTTAGAAACTAAAAAATGATATCATGAATGTCTGCTTAAACACTGTCTTATTTGCAGCTATTGGCCAAAATCCTTAAATATATTCAAGTTGGTACAGAGTGATAGAGTAATGGCTGTTTCTAGGTATCTGTAGTTCTTTCTAGTGTTCTCTTTAGTGAAGGAGCTTTACTAGAGACCATAAACTGCGCAATAGAACTATTTATATCTACACATTATTGTAGTAATAATGCATAAAATTCCTAATTATAATTTAGTGTCATTGATCAAGGTTAAAGGGTCAAATGTTGTACATAAATATTTGCCTTTTAGTTGCAGATGTAGACATATTTTGACAATAAATTGTGATATTCATTCGTCCAGAGTGCTGGGTGTGGCACTCTTGTCCCAGAGTTTTGGTTTGGCACTCTTTTGTCAAAGAATGTGACATTATTATGCCCCTGCCATTTATGGCCGGGGGCATATAGCGTTGCCCATGTCCGTCCGTCGCGTCCCATCCCGTCGCGTCCCGTCACGTCGCATCCCAAATCAGTATATACCACCTAACAACTTCATTCAGAAGGCAATTTTCATAAAACTTCATACAAATATCAAGTATGGAAAGACCTCATGCAGTGTTGAATTTCTCGGCATTCTAAAAAAAGATGGCCACCAGGGGAGATAACTCAAAAAAGAGGAACATCATCTTATTTCTACATAATTTGGTACTTGTGGGTTTTAAGGCATAAGGAACTAATATACTCCCTCATTTTTTCCAGAGAACAAAATTCCAAATTCATGTACGTTAAATCAACTTGTCAATTTAAGTATGAAACTTAAGTTGTACATATTTGCATACAAATAAACAAAATCATCTCTTTCGGACCTTTCACTATTATTTCACATGGGGGGGGAGGGAGGGGGGGCATTCATATCTTACATTTTCTAGTTTTTTCAGAGGTTGTTTGATATGATATTAATTATCACAGTGTGTTAACTGTAACATTCTTTTGTCACTGGGTGTGTTGAGTGGAACATTCTGTTGTCACTGAGTGTGTTGAGTGGAACGTTCTGTAGTTGCAGGTGTAAATATGACATTCCTTTGTCACTTTGTGTGTTGGGTGTAACATTATTATATCAAGGAGTGTGTGTTGGGTGTGAGGTTATCGTGTCATTTTGTGTTGAATGTAACATTATTATATCACAGAGTGTGTTGGATGTGAGGTTATCTTGTCACTGAGTGTGTTGTGTGTAACATTATTATATCACAGAGTGTGTTGGATGTGAGGTTATCTTGTCACTGATGTGTTGTGAAACATTATACAGACATGTTTCTAGTTTTTTCAGAGTGTTGTGATATCAATTATCACAGTGTATCACAGAGTGTGTTGGATGTGAGGTTATCTTGTCACTGAGTGTGTTGTGTAACTGGTGTGTGTTGAGTGTCACTGAACATTCTGTGTGTCACTGAGTGTGTTGTGTGTAACATTATTATATCACAGAGTGTGTTGGAGTTGCAGGTGTAAATATGACATTCCTTTGTCACTTTGTGTGTTGGGTGTAACATTATTATATCACAGGAGTGTGTGTTGGGTGTGAGGTTATCGTGTCATTTTGTGTTGTGTGTAACATTATTATATCACAGAGTGTGATGGATGTGAGGTTATCTTGTCACTGAGTGTGTTGTGTGTAACATTATTATATCACAGAGTGTGTTGGATGTGAGGTTATCTTGTCACTGAATGTGTTGGATGTGAAGCTATTTTGTCACTGAGTGTGTTGTGAAACATTATTATATCACAGAGTGTGTTGGATGTGAGGTTATCTTGTCACTGAGTGTGTTGTGAAACATTATTATATCACAGAGTGTGTTGGATGTGAGGTTATCTTGTCACTGAATGTGTTGGATGTGAGGCTATCTTGTCACTGAGTGTGTTGTGTGTAACATTATTATATCACAGAGTGTGTTGGATGTGAGGTTATCTTGTCACTGAGTGTGTTGTGTAACATTATTATAACACAGAGTGTGTTGGATGTGAGGCTATCTTGTCACTGAGTGTGTTGTGTGTAACATTATTATATCACAGAGTGTGTTGGATGTGAGGTTATCTTGTCACTGAGTGTGTTGTGTGTAACATTATTATATCACAGAGTGTGTTGGATGTGAGGTTATCTTGTCACTGAATGTGTTGGATGTGAGGCTATCTTGTCACTGAGTGTGTTGTGTGTAACATTATGTGTTATCACAGAGTGTGATGGATGTGAGGTTATCTTGTCACTGAGTGTGTTGTGTAACATTATTATAACACAGAGTGTGTTGGATGTGAGGCTATCTTGTCACAGAGTGTGTTGGATGTGAGGCTATCTTGTCACTGAGTGTGTTGTGTAACATTATTATATCACAGAGTGTGTTGGATGTGAGGTTATCTTGTCACAGAGTGTGATGGATGCGAGGTTATCTTGTCACTTTACATTGAATGTGACCTTCTTTAATTGAAGAGTATTGAGTGTGACATCCTTCTTTCACAATGTGTTGAGTGTAACATTTTTCTTTGTCATGAGATATTGAACATGATATTCTTTTGTTACAGATTATTTGATATGGTGTTCTTCTGTTAAACGTTGTTTGGTATTTGCTCCTTAAACAGTATTTTTAAGTTTATTTCTGTAGCAAGGTTTTGTTAGATCATCTGACCTTTCGGGTCAACATTACCTATAAAACATCATGTTTTGTCTGTCATTGCCCACCATTCACCATCCATCATCAAGTAAACTTTAACTTAAAAATGCTTTTCCTCTCATGTGCCCAAACAGATTTTACCAGATTTGGCCTTAAACATCACTAGGGGAGGGAAATCATAATTTGTTTTGGTGAAGTTGATTCAACCCCTTGGCAAATTTGGGTTGGGGTGTCAGTAGGGAAATTCAGCTAAAATTTTGCTGCTTAATGCTACTTCTCCTTAATGCCTGAATGGATTTCAACCATATTTTGTCTAAACATGTCTTGGAAAGGGAAATTATAAGTTTTGTAAATGAAGTTGGTTAAACCTTCTGGTGACTTGGGGATGGGGTGCAAAAGGAGAATTTCTTAAATTTTGCTATAAACTGCTATTTCTCCTTTATGACCAAGTAGATTTCATCAAAATTTTGTCTGAAATGTCAATAGGATAGGGCAATCATAATATATGTAACTGAAAGTATTGTGGGCCTTAGAAGTCAAGGAGTGAGGCCTTGAGGAAAGCTGAGCAATTAGGCTCTTCTGATGTGCCTGGAAAGATATGCCTCCAACATTACTGGGAGAGGACAACCATAGTTTACATAAATGAAGGTATCACCACCCATATGGGCCAGGAGTCAAGGCCTTTTGGGGGAAATTTAGGAATGAGGCTTTAAAGGTCTTTTCCTCTGATGTTCTATGTATTTTGGTCTGATGACTGTTGTGGCCCATTTGCCTCTTGTTGTTTACATTCCCCTGCATGGTTGTGGTAAAGGACCCAATAAGTTAGATTATGACGGAATATTATGTTAGTTGCTTTATCAGAATGTCTTACAATTATAGAAATCTGTCTTAGCTGATGTTATTGCTGATCTGATATTACAATACATATGCATTAAGAATTAAATAAATGCATGAAGTCATTCTTAACTCAGGATTTACAATGTATACCATGACTTCAGCTTTTGGATACCTTTTCATCTATCATTTGTTGTTTTATTTTTCTTTAGAAATATGCATGCTTACCTGCAAGATCAACAACAGATCGGCCAATGTGTAAGTTTCAGAGTGACTGCTATATCCCCAGTGTAGATATGGTATGTGTTTACCCAGCCGTAGACAACCATACACGACTACTTCAAGTACACCACAGCAGGAAGCCTCCCCTTCTCTTCCTAGGACATCCCCTCGATCTACACTACTCAGGTAATGTATATTTACTCCCCTCGATCTACACTACTCAGGTAAAGTATATTAACTCTGGTAAATTAAACTTTTACATCTTGCCTTAAAGCCAATCAGTTAAAGACAAACATGATACAAAGTACAACATTAGTGTACATAGCATATACAAAGAATGAGATTCATCATTGTCATCATTATCATCATCATCATTGAGTATTCAAACGTAAAATATACAAGAAAGATATTCAAACTTAAAATATGCACATTTTACAAACTTGAAATATACAGGTTAGATGTTTTGGCTTACAATACACAGGTAGAATATTTAAACTTACAATACATGTCTGGAAATTTTCTCAAAATTCTGAATATTTCTGATATTTTATATGGTGATGCACTGTGATATATTAATATACAGTAGAATCATTTTGTTTCAATCTAACATTTTCATATTGTTAGCAGGAAAGCCAAGATAAAATCTTATCACTTTCTTTTTCTTTTAACATTCTTGTCATGCCAACTGAAATATGTTATAAAAGGATGTCGATCAAGTGAAGTATTAGTATGGGATACATAGCAGTGACCAACATGTTGGCTCAGTGTTATAACTTGTTTCCATTTTGGATTAATTGTGACAGAAAAAGTACTTTTTTTTTGTTTCAAAGATGCACACTGAAGAGAAATATAAAAATATATATATTAACTTGTAGGCTTATTACAGTAAAAAATAGTCAAGTGATTTCTTCTTCATGTGGTATAATTTCAATTTCAGTGAGTCTGTCAAATTTTGTACCAAGGTTTTCCTTTGTCCCAGCTGGATTTCCTGATGTGGTGGAGACTTTCAGCAAGTATCCTTTATATTGGAAGATGATAAAAAAGTTGTCAATGAGACAACAAACAATATTTTGATGGATTTTGGCAATATAAAATGTTAAGCTTCAGGAATGTAGACATAATTGTTCCCAATGTGATTACATATAGAGTGCTGAAAGCAAGGAAAGGCTTCAGAATTTTATTGAAGTCAAACTTCTATGAAGCAAACTTCAATGATTCAAATTTCTCAATGTATTGAAGTTTTTATCAAGTCCCAAATTTTTATTCCTATATAGTACTACTAACTTACCCCGTTATGAATCAAAGTTTAATAAATCACAGTTTTTGATGTATTGAACTTTTTCACGGACCGAAGCTATAATGACATAGTCACCTCATGATTCGAACAAAACATATACTTGCATTCTACAATGATAATGTTAATTTAACAGCCTGCTGAGGGTACTAGGAATAATTTTAATTTTGACCAGTTTGAAAACAATTAATTAAAAGTCTTTTAATCTGTGATTTCCTTAACCTATATTTGAGATATTTGATATCATTGTCCGGAGCCCTTGTCATCCTCAACGTAGTGCCATGTTACGCCCTGGATGGTCAATGGATCTGTAGTGCCTTTATCGAACTGAGTCTGCGCTCCACCGTTCCAGACAGGGACACCAGAGGCATTATATTTACTGTGATACTTCTTTATGGCACAGGACTTCTTTTTGTCAACGTCGTCATAGCCATGTGGACACTTTTCACCTAATTGCATCATCACACTTGCACTGGTTCTACAATCAGAACTGGATTGATCTCCTAACACACTAGTTGCAATTTCCCTACCCACAGGACAGTTAATCATCATCACTTTACAGGGTATTCTTATCACCTGTGAGTATCTTCAAACAAGTGATTGAAACATTTATATACATTTCAACATAATAAAATCATTGATCTACAATCCATAGAAATGTCAAATTGTCCTGCTTTCTCAAATAAGTTTGTGTTAGCTATAAAGATGAAGTACAATTTATATTTAAAGACTTGCCTAGGTATGACAGAAAATGCTGTTTGACTGTCTGTCAATGGTTTTTTTTCCTACAAGAAACTTTCCTTACTCTTTCACTAATGTGCTATTTATTATACACTATTGACACTAATGGTAAAATGTACATTTTTGTTAGATGTGTAAATATTGATGATGAAAGCTAGGTCAGTCGATAAATATGTTACGTATTGTGACATGAAAATGACATTCTACAGTAACCAGTTTCAATGATGGATTTTGACATTTTAAGATTTTTTTTACTCAAGAACCCCAAAAAGGATCTTGAATCTTGCACAGTGTTTCTTCTGGTTGTGCATGTTATTTTGAGCGGTATTTGAATATTCAAGATGGCCACCAGAGGCCATTTTGAGCAATCATTTCAACAGGGAATAAAAATCACTGAAAATATCTTATGTTTGTATACATAAACACCATTTCATTGACTTTCACAGAATTTAATCACTGTTAAGTAGCTTAATTGGGAACAATTGTAAATATTGACCTCACGACAACTATACGGTATATATCGATGATGGTGGTACAGTTTGAACTTAGTGTGATGATAATGAGCCAAGGGGCAACAACCAATACAGCTATTTATCTCCAGAATACACATTACACATATCCATGACACAGTGTGAAAAAGGGAGGTGTTCACAGTGGTTTGTTGTGATTTGAGGGACCAATATGGATTGTGATATTTAACGCACCTTTTCCAGATAGTATAGAATGTAAAGAATCAGGGGAGTTTGTTATCGTTCTTTATTGTACATTTATGTGTTGGATATATCTGTCAAGATATATGATGAACTTGTGATGTCATAAGTGCCTTACATCTTTATTTATGTAGGAGGTATAGAAGTTCTAGTTGTATTGATTAGAATGAGATTCATCAGTTTGGTATAGATATATTTAGAGGTGGTTGCCACTGAAGATTGTTACATAACAACTGAAGGAATTCCTTTTCACATCAAACTTGTCAGACTGACATGATAACATGCAAATTAGTTGACTATATTTAGCATTCGAATCATATAATGCTTTGCACATAACACACAAATTTGATATCAAAACATCCTGAGTCACCCACGTTGTGCTGGATTCTTGGTCAGTACTGTAAGCTTGCTGAGTATCATAATGTAGTTTCACTAAAGTGTAAAATTCCGATGTGTTTAAATATTTATTAGAAAGTTGGTGATCACATTGAAGAAGACAATTATCTTAAACACAAACAGCACTTTTTTTTTCTTATTATCTCTTTGCTTGATAAAGGAAACAGACGTTTTTGAAACCTCAGAAGAAGATGTATTTTTCAATTCCTGTTTCTGCTTGAAATAAACATCTTAAATGAAAAGTAGTTGTATTTTGTGTAAGTGCATCAGATTGTTCTTTCAGAAGCCTGTTACTTGTAAAGATTATGAAATACTATCGTGACATTAAGTTATTCAGCCTTCCCTTGGGATGGAAACATGTATCATCTGCTTCTATAACGTTTTGTTATAAATGGAACTTCATCATTGATTATTAAGTGACTTTAGCAAACTAACCATTTTCAGGTTAAAGCTGTTTTAACAGTGCCGACAGAACTGTACTCTTTATTTTTGTTAAGTCATTGTACATGTACCTTTGTTTGAAAATGAGAGGTGCAATAGGTATAAAATGTTCAGTGAAATCTTCTCTTGGCTCATTCAAAATGTCTTGAATGGAATTTTTTTTTTTAATGTTTTCTTCACACCAATAAGTATGCAATGTCAGTTATTTGATTTGAAATTACCATCATGTACTAAGTCTGTGAAATGAACTATCTCTTACATCAAGGTATAGAAACCTATAGACATCTAAAGGCAGCTTAGGTATCATGATCAGTTTTTGTATTGAGTACATTTTTATAGTATTTTGGTATTCTGTCACAAATAATCGTTCTGAAAACGGATTATTGTAGTATAAGAGTGTAATTGTTACCCATAAAAGAGAAATCTTTGTAATATTATGTGATTGATATTTCTATGATTGTATGGTTTTCATGTTGTCGTTAATGCTTTATATTCTTCAAACTTCTTGTTTTAGTTTGGGATACAATGTGTGGTGATTGTACATGCATTCAGGTTAGATAAAAGGTAAAAGTATCTATTTAACACATTAAAAATGTTACCACATTTTATTTATAGACAACTATGAGATTCTCTATATATGTAAGTTATTTTAAAGGAAATTAATTTGTATTATTTTGGATGGTGTATTATTTAATGAATTTAAAATTTGAGCTGTTTTAAATTCTTGTTATATATTACCATGGTTATATGATTATCTGATCTTTGTTGCTATGGTTATTCTGACATCATATGGAGCATTAAACAAGCACTAGGTTGTAGTACTGGCAATTAATTTATCATGTATCGAAATTCAGCAACATCTCCTCACAGTAATACCTGGAGGAACATTTCTGTAAAATGTTAAGATATTTGTAATAAACAAATTGGAATAATATATTCAAAAGATTCCATTCTTTATTTTAATTTCATCCATTGAATTATAACAATGTGTTTTATATTAGAGAGGAATAATATATTCAATTCCTTGTTACCCCGTCCTGTTTTCTTCTCAGCTTCATGTTTTCTGTTTGCCTTATTTTATATTCATCATTCTCACAATATTTAAAGTCGTTACTACATCTTTTTAAAAAATCATAACTACTACAAATTTGAAGATTATGCAATATAAGTAATTTTATTAATTTTTTTTTATTTCAGTTTTATACATTGCAAATTTAGAAGGTACTAGTACTAGAAATGATTTTTTCCCATGACTGGTATGTTTATTGAGTCTTTGAGATTTTTTGTGGTAGATTATTTCAGGCAATGTCAAATTCTGAGGCTGGAAATTTGTTTATACAGTGTATCACATCTCTGGAAATTGAGGTCACACTACAGCATTATGATGGGAATAGTACTTATATTTCCAAAGATTGGTTTTTTACTTAAAGAAAAATTCTTACTTTTTAGCCTAATGGGTTTGTTTTTTGTACAGAAATTTTCATTGTTTTTGCAGCTATAGAGAAATCACAACCATTCGATGCAATAAGATTTCAGACATTGAAGGATTGTTGTATCTGCATTTTTTAACATTAAAACCAGGGAAAAAAACATGTAAACATTTCATGTTTTACAACAATACATGTTAGTTAAATTGTTCTCATTTAGAAGGTATTTCTTTCAAAGATGTGATTTGCACTTACAATGTAATCTTCACCTGATTGGCCATTACAGAAATAAGTTGATTGTGTGAATGATGTTATGAATGATTACACAAAATGAAAGCGATACCAGAATATTTAAAAGTATTTCAGTAGAAAGGAGTGAATTTACGAATGTCAAATTATAACTAAGTTATATAAAAAGTGTATTGAGTGTGAGTGTATTATTTGATGTGTGGTGTTCTGGTATGAACTGTTATAATATCCAGGTGTGGCAAATTATGTAAGCAGAGAATGTGATCATGTTATTGAGAATGAGATATCTGCCATGCACATTGATCCACATAAAAATGTTTTTTGGGTTTTAAATCAGGTTGATATGATGTATGTTAACATGTTTGTGCATTTTTAAATGTATTTCTTCAAGGGTAAATCTTTGGAGGGATAGGGGGAATAAAACTGCAGGGCCCAGCGCATTATTTCGTAGGCTGGTTTTACATGAAACTGGGTCTAGTATATACATAATTAGTTGTCTTACAAAGAGTAGCTAAAATAACCTCATTAAATAATGATGTCCCTTTAGTCATTTAATCATGATGGAATTTCACGTCAATCTTTCTAAGTATTGAAAATATGTTTACATTGCAGTTATTTCAGGAGTTCATAAGTCATTTATATTGTTATCTTATGTACCCATGTACATGTATGTATACCAAAATAATATCTTTTGGCTAAAAAAGAAATTTTAGAAGTTAATTTTTTTGTTCTCATCCTGGGACACTTACAGAAAGCCAACCTCATGATTAGAAGGTCATTGTTTTTCTTGAAAAATTGGTACAACAACAATCTTGTTATTTACGATCTAGTATGTTTGTCATGAATCAAGATATTTACAAATGACTGACAATGTTTATTTGATATCAAATGTGTGTATTACACCTTATAGTCCCTGTAGAATCTTTATAAAGTGTCTGTTACATGGTCGGATATAAAAAGACCATCTAAAAAGTGCTCTATGTCATCCTTGTCCATAAATGTAAACTATATTAGTTTACTGTTTAGTTTGCAAATTTGAAACTTATGTACAGGTAGTGACAACAGCATATGTATTTTGTTCACAAAAAGACAGTATTGTTCAGGTATGTCTTGTTGGTCTTTCACAATTGTCCATGCTTGTGTAAAGAAGCTTAAAAAATAATTTTATCCATCTTTACATATGTTCTGTGTCTGGCCTGATTTCAATACTGTTTTTTTATAATAATACATGAGCATGTGTGGTGCGATTGTCAGGTTTTCAATGTAATATGAAGTATGTTGCTTGTTTGTTGGACCTACAATATTAATTTTATTTGGGATATTGGTTATAAGTAAAATTGCAATAAATTCAAATTTGAAATTTGATGAATAAACAACTTTTGAAAATAAATTAGGTTTTCTAATGCTTTTGTATCTCCGGAAATGCTAACAAAATTAGCCAAGTCCGGATTAACCACCAGTGTCACTAATGCAATGGTTTATTACAGAAAACTGATTTACAGATAATTATTTTTCCATTTGGCCTAGTTTCTTTAAATGATACTTATGTATTTTGTCCTTGCTGAAAAGTGCTGGTTTTGGATGTATCTTCATGCTGGAAGATCACATATATTGATCATATAAATAGAAAATAGGTTTCTCAAGGAATGACCTGCAGAATTTTCTCAAAATCTTGTGTTGTGTATGGATTATCTCCCTTCTCTTTAGGAATGGGTGACCAGAATACGGATAAAGTCACATCTTTAGCCACTAACACAATTCCACAATGTCATGCCATTACTATATTTCAAGCATTTTCCTTGCTTTTCAGTTAGCTTTAACTGCATAATGTATTAGAGCAATACGGCACATCACTGACACAAGGAGGACATGCATATGAAATTTGGGAAAGACCCAGCATATATTCTTCAGAAATTATGACAACAAATGACTGAAAAACGAAGAGTTTTGTTTTTCTGGTCAGTATGCCCAACAAGGACCTAGACAAACCTATGTGTGAAATTTGAAAACGGTCCATCCAGAACTTCTCCCGCAACAGTGATAAATGAACCTTGTAACAATAATGGTGCACCATCTGATGATGATGGGCTAAAATTTTATCTATGCGAAGAGAGTGCAAAAAACAATGAAAACAACAAAAAAGAATAACACAAAATTTATCTAAAAATACTTTTATTTGATTCTACAGTCAACCACCTGCAGAAATGCATTGCACTACACAGTCTTCCTGAATCAAGGTAGATAACTCCAAACTACAAAATGACAAGCACTTAGTGTTTACATACATACAGAAAAATGGTCACACACAGACAGAACATTTACATATCTACACTTGTCAATCTGAATGTCAAATAAATCCTTAAAATTTCTTAAGGTTTTTAAACTTTAAAAGTAACATGAATTTTTGATCTCGCATGTCAATATTACATACATATAGAAGGTCAACTGGAAAAAAGTACTTATTATATATTTAAAACATTAATAAAATTAAAAATTCAATTAAATGTTGGCATTTTTTCATCATGATTTTGATTTGTTAGCATGAAGACATGTGATTTAGTTTATATTAGTCATTTAACACTTACTTATAAGGAATGTACTTACACATCTAGTAATGTCAAATGATCATAAATACCACAAGATAGGCCTATATATATTTAATCATTCTATCAACCCATATACATATGCCTTTTAAGTTGACAAATGAAGATGTGAATGTCATATATATATGTTGTCTGTTCACAGAGAAACATGGTATAAAATGAAAACCTTTGGATTCGAATGTAGACTACGATAAGAAAGTATGAATCAATGATTTGATAAATGCCCATGAGAATGTGATTTTTAAGCACATAAATTAGAATGAGATATGTTTTATAATAGTATGATACATTTGTTAAAACTAAATTTGTATGCAAGTTGTTTTGATATATTACACCAAAATATTGATCAATAATGCTAACATTGAAAATTAACAAGGGTCTGTCTTTGATCAAAATATTGATTTTACATAGATGCAGATATTTAAAAACATGTATAAGGACATGTTGAAGATATGGATTTATGTGTAAACATGACTTGTAGGAATAAAATTATATATATAAACATCCTACAATATATACAGCAATGAGGTGTATATTATGTACAAATTACATGTTATAATTAATTGTATAAAAAGGATATAAAAATTTTTGATGCAGACTATGAAATAATTGATTACAAATAATTTAATGTACAGTTTAGCTAACACAAATTATATACATAAAAAAGGAAAAACATAAAAATTATACATGGAATGATATATGATATTGTACGATATACACACATACCGTCAATGGAAAGTTCTGTATGACATTCTTAAATATTAACATAAAATTTATGCATTTTTCATTTCATATTCTTAAGAATTTCTATTAAAATACATCAGAAATCATTCAAAATCATAATCAAAGAAAAAAGCAAATCAAAATCTTAAAAAAGAGGTCATAAATTATTGAATACATTTTAAAATGCTGCCTTCTGGAAATTGCAAATAAAACATTCTCAAACACAGAAAAGTACACAGCTGTTTTAAATAGCACAGTTAACATCAATATATAGTTGAAATTCAAAAGTGACTGGATTCATGTGCATAGGATGCTTGGAACATTGATAAAATTCCACACATGGTGAAATTCTGAACATAAATGATATGTTGCATAAATAAGTGTAAGAAACATTCTTCAGTGATACAGCGTAGTACAATAATGTGTTATGAAAGTAGTACAAACATAGTTTCTATCGGATTTACAATCATGCTTGAGAATAATCTCTCTTACAATAAGTACCAAATTTAAATATGGACTTTTAATGATTTTTTTTCCTTTTTTTTTATAAGAAATGCTTATGTACAATGTATCTATAGATCAATTTTGTCATTTGCATGAAAAACCCATCAATAATCTAATGATCATATTCCAGATTTGTGATCCACAAAGATTATATTGATGAACCATATCTTCTTTTTTATATCAAATCATCATGTAAATCACAGAACATACATAATGCACTCCCTTCCTAAAACGAAACCGAAAGTAAGGAAGAAAGCCATATTCTGTAGTTCTAGTACGAATTAAGCCATTTGATATGTACCTTCCCAAAAATGTGTGCACAATAAAAAATTCATTGTACTAACTGAACAAATATTTTCACCCTTAGAATGGAAGAATGGCATTTCCTAATTTATAATCAAATTTCTACAGAACGATTTGAATACAGAAGAAGTTATAACTGTAAATTATGTGCATTTATATTTTCCTAAATGAGTTTATGATATCATGACAATCAATGAACATGGCACTTATTGACAAATGAAATCTTTTGAACTACAAGGGTGAAATACAGGAAGTTTGATGTTAGACATTGGCAATTAATATATGTCCCAGGTTTAATGTCATGGAGGAGCTCACTCCAGACAGATGAAGGTAATTATTTGGCCACAAGTTCATGCTGCTTCATGAAATCTAGTACAAAATAAAATAATGTTTCTAAATACTTCATATTTAATATTAAAAAAAATTATTTTGTTTCATCTGTCATGTAATGGATTATAAACTTTCTATACAAAAATCACTGGTATTTTTATTTAGGCAGAGCTATGGCAAAGCTTCAAGATCATATTCTATAAGTGTAAACCAATCATAAGTGCTGCTTCCTATTTTGGATGAAAACATTTAAAGTACCAGGTGATTCAGATGAGCTAACATGCCTCTGTGAACAATTTTATAGTCTTATAGACTCATTATTATTAAAATTTCTGATGTGATAGACTACTGGAATCGGGGAAGAAACAAAATTTCTGTTTAATTTCTTTTTACATGAATTAGTTCATCATGAACACAACTGTAGCACTCATGGCATGGATATAAAATACATTTTTTTTGTTTTTAGATAGTTTGATGATTTTCATCTCAAGACACAAAATGTCCCTGATATCTGATACACATTTTTCAAAACCCACAACGATAACATTGTCATGTTCGGATAAAAGTGATCAAAGCTATGTGTTGAATTTTACCCTATGAGATGGCCACTGAAATTAACAAGACAGTAACTGAATAAGACTGACGTTTCCAGTTATTACAGCCATGGAATTAAAAATTGACACATTGTAGATAGATGTTCCAATGACATTGTCACGAACTACAATTTTGATAAAACTGTTGTCATTTCCGCAGAAATTCTTGACCAATCATAAAAACAAAATCAACATATTTAAAGCAGTAAACTGACAGTAAACTATTTAATGCTGTAAAACACACAACCATACATACACTCTCATACTCAGCCACATTGTATACTGACACAGATATCCTCCACAGCTCCTGTCACACCATAGTAAACCTATAATCATCTTCTATTACAGCTGGAGAGGAATTTTTACTACCTGATTTTTGTTTCACAAAATTTTTCACATTACTGAAGAGTGATGAAGAACTTTTCTCGTTGGCATTTGAACCTATTGGCCGTCCATTACTCAATGCATTCACTTTAGGTTTACTGTTTCCATAAAAACTGTCACCGCCATAAAATGACATTTCACCAGAGGAGTCAGCCACTTTGAGTGAGCCCATCGAGGGGTCTCGGAGAGAGTCCATAGAACCTGTAATGTCTTCTTTGTCCTCAAAGATAGGATCAAACCTGATGTAGGTCGATGATGTGCTGTGACGATTTTTGTTTGTCTTGTGTGAGCTTCCACTTTCCATACTAGACAGCACTGAAATGGGATCAACATCCCCCTTTTTGGTGGAACGTCTAAGTTTGACTTGTACACTACTGGTGGATTCAGAAGGTTTGAGTGACTTAGATGACCCAGCAATACCCTTCACCTGATCTACATCAGTGATTCCCATTCTTCTCATGTCACGACCCCCAGCGGGTACGGAGTGAACACCACTCAAGGGGTTATCAGGGATCAAAGAGTCCATCTCTTTCATAGCCACTCTGTAGGAGGAATTCCTTCCGGTTTGGTCCTCAGACACAACACCATGCGTATTCCTGACAGCATATCTGTAGGAATCTGTTCTATTGAAGTCCTCGGGATCTGTTTGGGGCATAAAGTACTCAGCAGGAAGTTGGGAAGTGGTTCCTTTTTTATATGAACTTTGAGTTAATACTTGACTAGCATTATTATGACCACTTGGATGAGAAGATTGAGACAGTACAGGACTTGGCCTGATCCTTTGAGAGTTCTGTAAGGAAGGACAACTCTTACTCTCCTTCATTGCCACCCTGTAAGAACTGTTCCTACTTGGGTTCACCATTGCAACACGATAAGAATCATTACGACTGTTAACATTACTGCTGGAGTCCGAATCTGAACCACTGTGCAGAACACTACAAGATGATGCTGTCCCTGCACTGGACCTCCTCACTGATGCATTCTGACGAGGTCGCCCAGGACGCGTACTTAAAGATTCTGATGAACTTGTGTCCTTAGCAGCATATTTTGTCATGTCTGATGGGAATGAACGTGACGATGACATTGTATTTTTCTGAAGGTACGGAGTGGATACAGACTTCCTATCACTTTTCTGTGCTAATGGATGATAGTTTTCTGGTTTTTTCATTGCATTATTTTGATAGTGATTTGTTTGTGGGCTACGACGTGATTTTGAAGGTGAGGATTGTAATTTGTAACTATATGGCTGTTGCTGTGTGCCAGACTTCCTGGGTTGATCTAGAGGAACCCTTGCTGGGAGTGCTGGTTGCTGTGGAGAAACAGTCCGGTTTTTGCGTTGAGTATATTGCTGTGTAAGTGGAGCCTGATTGTGACGAGGTGGTTGGAAGCGATTTGATGTATGTGGGGTGGAGGACAGGGGAGGTTGAGGAGGACCTGAAAATGTACTGAATGACCTCTCATTTTCACTTCCACCAAATGATGAGAAGGAATTAGTAGATATAGCCACAGTTTCCATTGTAGTGCTTAGGTTTGATTCATCAATACTTATAAAGCCCTTGTCTCTACTTGGTTGTTCTAGTAATGAGTCCATTGAACCTGTGGGTGTTGTTACCATAGGAACATCCAAATTAGAAAGATTTGGTGAACTGCATGGACTTGCCATGCTTACATAACTTCCTGTAAAATTGAAAGACTCCTCTGACTCCAATGACAGCACACTCCCCAGTTGAGCTCCCAGAGAACTTTTGACCTGACCATCCTGACTATTGGTAGAGTGGATACTGTTCATTTCTAGGTAGCCTGAATCAGCAGCATTGACCAAGTCTGTCTTGGGACTCCCAGACTTTACAGGACTAACAGCATACAAGTTTCCACTTCCTGAGAATGTGCTTGGTGACTGCGTGGCCACAGGAGAGGCCGCATATGGGCTGATTTGGTTGCCTGGTGGCATATCATTTGCCTGATTTAGTTTAACATAGGCTCCTCTCTTTTCAGAAGTCTGACCTGACCTCTGACCTGGCTTTACCACAATGACTGGTTGATATTTCATTGGTAAACCAGCTTTATTTTCACATTTCTCAGGTGTAATTGGAACTGCCAATTTATATGTTGCAGAATCTGGTGAAATTGGAGAGTTCTGCTTATTCAGCTTTCTGTTTCCCTCCTCAGAAGATGCAGGGGAGCAGGGGAGTGGCATCTGGACAGCTTGCGGGGTACCAGGGTTAAACATGTTGATCACAGGTGAGAAATTCAAGGATTTGTTTGGCTTCGGGCCACTGAGAGAGCGGTCACTGTTTTTAAGTATACCAGACACAGGTGTTTGGGAATTGTCATTTTTCTTGTGAGATCTTGGCCATGACTTTGTGTAGTCAAAACTATCCTCCTCCTTCCCTGAATGGTGTACTCTTGGGAGAGTTTGACTCTCAATTTCTATTTCACTTTGGTCTAGTAATGTATCATCAGTGTAATTAAAAGTTGCATCAAATTTACTACTGCTGTCAAATGATGAAACAGAGAATATTGAAGAATCACTTGTTAGCTCTGTCACTTTACTTAGATTTTGATTCATGTCTACAATCTGTGCCTGACCAGTACCTATGCTGAATTTATCATCACTTTCCACTGATCCTCCAGACTGCCTTTTGAAAGCCCCTTCTTCATCACTGGACAAGGGGCAAATGGATGGGATTCCACTTGAGGATATTTGTGTCTTAGATTTAAGACGCATGTAGATGCTCTCTTGGTCTGACTCAGACATTGAGGACGAATCTTGTCTAGAAATAATATCCGGTGACTGTTGAGGATTGTCTTCAGCACTGGAGCTCAGACGAGGACATGAGCTTGTCCTTGGAGGTGGGGCAGGAGGATTAACTTTGCTCAGCACTTTGCTACCATTTTGGGAGGCCCCACGTTTTAATCCAGCATACTTATCACTGTCTGATGTGTTGATTACACTCTCAAAGCTAGTGACACTTTGTGTGTCTCGTGTTGGGGATGACAATTCCTCATCCACAAGTGTCCCACAACTTCGCCTCAGTCCACTGTCATTGTGGAAAGAAGTGTAAAATCCTTCCTGATCAACAGAATACACTGACTCATCATCATCCAGAAAAAATGCTGCTGGTTTCCGTTTAGATGGTGACATCATGAGATCAAGTGCCATGATATTCTGTTTCGTTAACCTGGTCAAAGAATTGAGAGTTTCGGCACTACTGGATGATGTTTCCTCACGACTGGCTGCCCTCTTTGCCAGACTCTGCAACCACTTGTCTGTTTCTCCTTTCTGGTCCTTCAGGTAGCTCTTGTCACTAACTGTACTAGCTCCATCTCCTGCATACCCACCAGTGGTGTCAGTGTCACATCGGGATCTGGAAATAACAAGTGAAATTATTACAGCTATGTCAGAACCCTGAAGACTTAGTTTACATACACCAGTATAAACATCTCCATCAGGATTCATCATCACATGAGCCAATTCATACATTTTAACCTTTTTCATAATTTTGCACATAAAGTAAACATGTGGGAGGGCTCATATTGGTGTCATATACACTGAGGTGTAAATTAAGTACTCTATATAGCAATGAAAAAGGAACTTTTTTATTTGTCACATTCATGATACTCCATGATATTTCATATCTTTTAGATTTCAGGGAAAGTTTAATGCTATCTAACCTGAACATTCTCATTGGTGTAATGAATAACATCCTAATGTAGGCATGCATCACACAGCTCCATTAAAGTCCAATGTAATGTATTACACTTAAAACATCTTTACCAGTCTACTATCAGAGCTGTCTGCTTTATAAAGATTACGAGCATCAGGCATGTTTTTTCGTGTCAGGAATACATACATAAAAGGTCATAGGGTTAATAGCAATGAACTACAATGAGAATAAGTTAACACACAATTTGTCTGACATTAGGAACAAAGCCTTCATGACAAGAAAATCTTGCTTACTGATAGTTATCATGATTTAACTGAAAACATCATCACAACTTTCAAACGTCTGACAGAGAAGGTATGAATGCCTTTAAGTCCCGATTTAACCAACCAAGCATGCTGGAGTCATTCAACACTATCCATTTCAAAATACCACATACTAACCTCAACACTTTTGTTTTGAAACAGCCCTCTTCTTCCATGAAACAGATTGTGATCTGAGATTTCTTACTATATTTACAAGCTACTTATCACTGTCTTCTAGAATTTAAACAGCCAAGATCTAACCCACAACAAAATCTAAGATCATCTTCAAAGAATCTTCTTGTAACTGGTGCTTATAAGGTGTGAGGTTGTATATATATAATGTGCCCCCTGTAAGGACGATATGACGAGAAACATAAGATGCGTTGTCCAGAGCTGTAGGGCAGTGTACTGCGAGATATTTGTGGTTAGAATAGGTAACAGTATGCCCAGAATACTTCATTCCTATCATTCATAGGTTTCAAACCTTTGTACTACAGGTACATAATATCCGAGTAGAGATTTTCATATATCCTATCTTTATTATTTTATAAGGTGTATGACCAGGGTACATTAGATGTACTGTGGGTCAGTCACTTAACCATTATGTGTAGCACTTGACCGCTACCTTACTAGCCACAGGACAATGGCTGACCGATTAGAAAGGTAGGTATTTACACCAGATGGTAATTGATATATCTTATTTCAACCTCAGTGACATGGTGCTGATGACCAATCATTATGACCCTTTGTAAATGAGCTAACTGGTGATAAAAATAACATATGACTTGGTTCTATAAATGCATAGTTACATATGCTTGTTCCTTCCTGTCAACACATTTCTTTTTTTTTTCAACTGTCAGAAGAAGCTTAAGTTTCACTTTCAGGACATACTTAAAAACTCATGATTATGAGTCATAAAAGTCATATAAAGTCATCAAGACTCTAGAATTCTTAAAGAAGAATGAAAAAAATCCATAAAATACTGATACCAAGAAAAAATACAAGAGGTCCCCCGGGAAATCTTGTGGTCCACCATTTCCTGATTCTTTTTTGTGTTTTATCTATTGGATCTTTTCCCTTCTTTTCTCTTATTATAGTGTTATCTGTTGTAATGATACGGGGATCAATCCTATGGTAACATCAATAAATAAGGGAAAGCTACAAATACAATCTAAAATTGCTCCATCAACAGTACAAGTAAGGACCACGAGGTACCTACAAATGATTTTTAAAAGCAATCAGTCACATACTTTTCAAAAAAATAGTGATACCAAACTGTTATTTTCAAAGTCAAAGAACACCACCTGTTAGCCATTTTGTTTTTGTTATCAGTCTAAAAGTTAAAAAGGATCCACTAGGGCCCAGTGGGAACCTACATAGAAATTTTGAGAAAAATCCATTCAGTATTTTTCAAGAAACAGCCATAACAATTTATAGTTGTGAAAATCCAAGATGGCCACCTTTCATAAATTTTTTTCACTGACTTGTCTCAAAATTAAGGGACCGAGAGAATATATAGAACAGAAAAGTGAGAATACCAATGTGACAAGTGCATTTTAAGAAAAAGCAATAACAAACAAATTCCCAGATGTCAACTTTATTGTTTTACTGATAACTTTTTAAAAATTCCATCCAAGAAATAAGAGAAACAGACTCTAATTGTTGAAATTCGAGACAGTTGCTTGTTAGCCATTTTTTTTCTCTTATCAATCTCACAACAGAAGGGGCAAAACCAGGGACCAAGATGCACCTTTTCTTGAAATTATAGTGAGACCAATCCGTTCATTATAAATCACCCATCTTTTTCTATTTCTTGAATGGTCAATTGCCCCTAATAAAGAATTAATTTTGAGAGACCAACTACCTACAAGGCAATCCATCTTGCAAGAGAACTTTCTTCAAAAGCAATCTAACTTTTCACAATATGATGTAAACACAGAAATAATATCACTTTTCAGAGAGTTTTTAAACAGTACCAACCTTTCCTCTAAGGTGGGTGAGTCACGACCAGAGTCCTGCCCAAGGGAACACTGGGACGTGGACGGCATGCTCTCGATCTTCATGTCTGAATCTAAAGAATGACGGTTACTGCTGCTACCACTCCAGTTACCTGTAGAAAGATAATGTCAGATATACACTCAATATCAAAAATGTGATATACAATTTATTTACAACATAAATTGTGAAAAAAATATCTGACATGATGTATTCTCATTTATTTGGAAGAATCTGTAATCTGTAAATTTGTGTATGAATTAATTTACCTGTGAGATTGTTGCTAAGAATGTTTTCTATATGATCATAGAAAATCATTCCACTTCATGCGTCACGAAAAAAAATACACGAAAATTGCAAAACTAATGTATATCAATTACATATAGCAGATCTTGGCATGTTTACTTTAAATTGAAATGAAAAATTTAAAACATTGTACAGAATCTGACTTCAATAACACTGTCCAGTTATATTTAGTCTATGTACATCAACCATGCCATAATACATAGGTAAATATGTTAAAACAAAGCCCGACATTTTAGGTTTTACTTTGTTGCATATACACAAGTAGAAATAATGTTCCATGCATAAAATGAAATAACACAATTAAATTATGATCACCAACAGACAACATTAAGCCAATACAGACATATGGACTTAAACCAGATACAAACTTAAGATCCAATTTTGGAAGGAGCTGAGAGCTCCAACTGTAAGGAAGAAAAAATCACTGGCGTAGAATAGAGATTTTGATCCACCAAAAAATTATACACTAAAGATCCAATGCCCGACTTACTTTTGTCAAATTAAACTCTTAATCAAATAGGTCACTGTTACATGTTGTGGAATACAAAATTTGAAATTATTCTGTACTTACACAGCTATCAAAATGGCAGACTAAATCCCTCATATACATAAAAATATCATTACACAACTGTCATAAATAACTGGCAAGGCTGCTACCTGCAGACACAGCTATTGTTTAAGCATTGAGTTGAAGCCACAAAAATATGTCTACACACCTACACAAAATGCTAGTAATTATCTAAAACACATCTAATTATAAATCTCATCACAGTCCAGTAGTTTGGTATTCAAATCACTGAAGCCATGTTTGACAATGTCTTTTTAAATGACCTAGATTGTCATATGGTCAACACAAACAAATATAGCCAATGTTATTGTATATTATACACATACAATTGTGGAGTATTTGATTATACATTCACTAGACCATTATATGATTAACTTTAACCTTGGTTATTTAAAAAAAAAAATCCTCTCCAGTATAATTTAATGTTTCTGTTGTTAAACAAGCAGTAAGGCACAAAAAATGTTGTCTTTAATTGCAGTGACAATAAACTCGTTTACCTATAGCTATGGCTCACAACATGGGTTGATCAGTGCAATTTGATAACTTTAATATCATACCTGTTTGTTTACACATCATTAGTTCAATAGTCTCGTTAACTTCATAAATAAGCAACTCAGTGTTAACCCCGAGGGATATGTTAAGCGTCTGAGAGTGATAGGTGATACTTCACCACAACGTACCTGATGATGACTGTCTGTCCTCCTTAGATCTTCTCTTAGATATCTCTCTCAGCTTCACAGACGTCGTCCAATCCTTAGGCATCGCGTTCCAGGTGAATTCACGTTCAACTCTTTTTGGTTGCCGTCTTGGTAATGTATTACTTTCACTTTCAAAGTTATAATATGATCCTGGCCCTACCTTAGAGCTGTCTCTTGCTGCCTGACTAAGAATTCCATCTGGCATGCTAGGCATTTTGGAATTAGCCAATGAGGATGCCATTGTTTCATCACCAAAGTCAATTGCATCAAGGTCAAGAGATTTGGGTCGCGGTCGTAACTTGTTGCCAATGTTACTTCCATTGACCAATGATTTTATCTTGTTGCTGATAATACTTGATCGCTTTGTTGATCTGGATAGACGGCTTGATCCTGATCCAACACTGGCCAGACTGACAGAGTCTCCCTCGTACCGACTGGAGTGGTCTGTTCCTACAGATTGTCTGTCATATGAAATTGCTTTCATAGAATGTAACTTAAGACACCTTGGCAGGGATCTTGAACGTCGACAAGGCAACAACTTTAAAATTTTAGGCTTCCTGAAAGCATGTTCAAACTCTTTCCTTTCCTCCATCTTGGCATCAATTTCATCAAGATATTTTGCCATTTCCTCATCTCGGTGAATTGTATTACCATCTATGTCAATGTCATCAAAACTGTAATCACGAGGCTGTTCTCTGTAGCCATTTTTCTTTTTCTTCTCAAACGCCTCAATTTCATGCATAATATTGTCGGACACCCCTGATACGGTGCGCCTCCGTTTCTTTTTCTTTGCATCCTTATCTTTATTAGCAATGCTTCGTTGTGAACCACGCAGTGACTCCATCCTCTCAAATCCTTGACCTGAAGTATCTATGGATATGAGACTGGCTGAAGTTGACTGGGACAGACTTTCTGACATTGCCTCAGCTTCACGTGCCACCTCTTCCTTTGTAAAGTACTGTTCATCTGTCACATGTATGGTCTTAGGGCGCTGCTGTAACTTCTTATAACGCTTCTCAAATGTGAATACAGACTGGGTCTGAAACATGACAGAAGAAATGAAAGTCTTCATCGTAAAAAAACTATCTAATGACAATGGTAAAAGTGTGAAAATAACATCTGATACTAGAATCTACCTGATAAACAGTTTTATAAGTATCACTCACACTGCTAACACTTCAAGGAATGTGACAAACAACACAGAAAACATCATAACAATAAAGGAGTGGCTAAAGATAGGTCTAATTCTTCCCAAAAGGAGAGACACAACTGAATGGAACAAAGGGGATTATGGTCCATTAGACATTCTTTATTTCAGAGACTTAGTTTTTTATACTGTATGACTACATAGATAATGTATAAGGTTGCTTACCTCAAACTGACATCTATATACTCAGTGAGTGACTGAATCAGGACTTATAATTGAAATAATATATGGAGAATTTATGATTTTATAGTATTTCATAAACCCTGATCATCTGTGGTTACATACACATGTGTTTCTTGTGGCCAAACAACTGGTTTTAGCGATCAAATAAGCAAATTCTAGGCAAACACATATGTAAATATTGGGTCTATTTCTAATATCCAACTTAAACCTTGTGCATATTGCAAATAAATCTACCAGATCAAAACACTTCTTTTGAAAAATTCAGTACAATTTGGAGAAGTTGTTCAAGGTCACTGAAGACACCTTTACCTTTCGAGGTAGGTTGAGGTCAGGTGTTTTGACTTTTGGTTCCCGAAGCAGTACTGGCCAAAGCCTGAAAAGTCGTGAGCTGCAGAGCCCATCTTTCCTGTATATGTCTGCGCCTCGTAAAGCATGTGAAGGGGAAACTTCAGCCTGGGCATACTGGTCCCGGATACACTGACTTCGTGTCTCCTTTGTAAATAGGTCACTATCAAATCCATGCTTTGTGACATGGTACTCGCCAGTCTGAGAAAACTGAGATAGGTCACCAACAGCTGCAAGTACACAAATGTAACATGATGATAAATAATAACCTTCAACTTTCAAGGTCATTCAATTTTATTAGATCAGCAAACACAATATCATCAAAAAACAAAACTGTACACCTACTGATAAGACAGTGGTGTAAAGAATGGAGATGATAAAATAGAGATAAAACAGTCTGTCGGCCTATCTTAGTGTTTAACGCCCAAGTAATTAATGTGTGTATATAAATGCAGTTTACATAAATCTTATTAAAACGGAAACAAAATGACATTTCCATTCAAATTGAAATTACAACAGTTAAAGTCTTTGTTCTGTATTGCAGAAACCTGTCTAGATTAATCCAAGAATTCTTTGGACCTGTCTCCAATCATCTAATATCTCAGAATAAAAACATTGTATTGAAATCAAATACATTTCGTTACCCTATAATACATAATTCTATTTGGCGTATGTAATCTTCACTGTGGTAAATACTAGATACATATTCTGAGGAATCTAGACTCAAATTTCTACACTCAACTCAATCGTAAGTTTAAATTATCTCATTATAACTAATACCCATAGATTAAAAAAAACATGGTAATTCTGAGTATGGGAATGATCACTTCATCCGAACACCAGAGACTAATTACTGGCCATAGAATCCCAGCTGTCATAATGTAATAACTATAAATCATACATGTTCTAGGGAGATAAAATTATATAATTACCTAACAACATGTCATGTCTCTTTAATTTCTCATATTTCATTTTTACCACATTTGGTCTATAAGCTCACACTGTACTATTACTAAACACAAGACACGAACACTTCAAAACACTTACAAAGAAAAAGTTTACATATGAAATATGCTGAGACATGAAACCTTGATACCACAAATTAAAATCAAATATCAATGGTAAATTTCAGTCACATTACTTATTGACTCAGGCAGAAAGACAAAAGATCGAAAATTGCATTGTTACAGCTTAGCAATCTTTTTACAAGTTGTAATTATGAAATAAGCATACTTATCATTATTACTGGCATGTGCACTTAGTAGAATATATATGGTTTACCACCTTTTATATATTTGCTATCATATATATTCTGATATATCCTGGATGTATTTTTAATAAGTACATGATAAAAGATATCAGGTGAAAAGGAGCACATTCCCATATCATAAAGGTAACTTTTACATGTAATATGAAGATGATCTGTTAATACATGTGGTTGTTTGTACATTTAATTGTACCAGCATAATGAACCCGGTACTTATTATAACATGAAAAGCCATTAATAGGAACAGAAATTGAAGAGAGTTCTAACAGGACATAATGGAAAAGATATTCACCACAATGACTTTCTATCTAGAAATCACAAAAAATATGAAACACAAAAGAATATGTCATTTTATCTTGTCACAGATCTTGGCATCACAATCAGATTGAGAGATCAGACTTAGTGAGACACAATGATGCTGACTAGGTAAGACCAGAGAACCAAGCATACGTAGATGATATATGTGTATAACAATAACTATTTTACAGTCTAATTTACATATGACTAATATAAAACTGCCATATATATCTAACTGTAAACTCACAAACTGGTAATGTTGGAATTTTAGGTGAGATATCAATTCTACCTCAAATATAAATGAGTGTAAATTATAAAGAGACTGGAGTAAACAAGACTTTATATGTACCTAACTGTGATAAATTAATACGTTTTGATAAATAATTGATTTCATTTAAATCATTAGATTCAACACAGAAAACCGTACTAAGGACTCAACTCTTGTCAATCTAAAAAGAAAATACAAAACTGAATTCTTTTCAAACACCCGTGTCTATACCATATAGATCAATTTTCTATTCATTAAGACTTGTTGGGATTGCAGGACAAAGAGTGGCATGACATGCTTTAGTCTATAAAGTAGACTACAAAGACATGAGGCAGATCAACTGTAATCCAGCCAGCATCAGAATGCACACTTTGATCCTCAGGTCTTCAGGGGAGACCAGAGAAGATAATGGTGCTTTGTCACCTTAATACAAGCTTGGTCATGGAGGATAAAATCAGTCTTTATAAAGGCTTGTTCTCCGAAGGCAGGCCAGATTTACTCTCTATCATGGTTTATGTCCCAAAGAGCAGATCAGAATCACTCATAACCAAGATTTCATTGGTCTCAGAAAGCAGAATCACCCATAATCAAGGCTTGGTCTCAGACAAGAAACTGAATCACTATTTATCAAGTTTTGGTCTCAGAAGGTAAGAATTACTTATAATGGCTTGGTCTCAAAAAGCAGAATTGCTCTTGGCCTGGTCTAGAGCATACTCATACTACACCTTAGGTCTAACCTCTCCGTGCAAACCAACAAGACTGTTGTTCATTATAACCCCAGTTTCATCAACTATAGTGCATAAACCCGCTTCTGGCTATAAAGACACAGTCCATTATTATACATCCTATAGCTGTGGTACTCTACAAACTCCCCCAGCCCTGGGTAGTAGACCCGCTTCTGGCTATAAAGACACAGTCCATTATTATACATCCTATAGCTGTGGTACTCTACAAACTCCCCCAGCCCTGGGTAGTAGACCCGCTTCTGGCTATAAAGACACAGTCCATTATTATACATCCTATAGCTGTGGTACTCTACAAACTCCCCCAGCCCTGGGTAGTAGATTAGAGAGACTACGGCCCTGGATTAGAGAGACTACGGCCCAGTACACTGGATCAATAAGGTGTCAGCTGTAGGTTGTTTACATAATTATTTACCAGGTGTTCTGATGTTTTATTATTTATTGTCCCTCCCTTCATGTCATTAATTGATTATTACATGGAACACAAAGAAATGTCACACAGACTTTAATAGATGACTAATAAGAATTATACGGGACGTACACATTCTCGATCGCTGCACCCACAGATTATATACCACAAACACTGCTGTGCCGATACATTATTGACTGAGTTTTGTATCTTCATTCCATAACATATTGATAAAGGACTCAATTAATACAACACAATGAGACAACAACTCAGGTAAATCGGTTATACCATAATCTTTTTCTAAGCAGGATGTCACATGTTTGTTCAAACAGCAAAGTATAAACCTAGTGCATATTTTTCTTTAAAAATATGGCTGTATTTTGTTTAATGGAGCATCAATGTACGTCATACATGTATAATGTCATTAAAATGTCTGCATTCAAACAAAACATAATTGTTACGTCTTGTACAAGTTTGACTGAATATATATTCAAAAGTGTGACAATTATATTGATCCTTCAAGTAAGTGAGACAAGAAGCTATAATTTTTGCATGTATTACATATTGCTGCCATTGTCACCAAACATTAAATCTCAATAGGATTTTACAGAATTGTAATGGCTTAAAAAAAAAGTAGATTATTTGAATATAAAAATCAACAGAACATTTACCTGATTATGAAATTACTGACCTTTCACATACTAACCATATATTTTATCATTTAAAACATGTATTGTAGATGCCAAACATAGCTTTTACCAGAGAAATGATTTAGGCCATGAAATTCACATGAAATTTCTTTATCTTTTTTCGATATAGAAGGGAGACTACCCATAAGTATAAATACATCTATAGAGCAGAATTCTTTAAGATAAGGTGCAGATGTGGAGGTAAATGTAATATTCTTGATCACTGAGACACTATAACTGAATGTCATGTTCTCAGTTTACCCTACTTACATAAAGTTTACATGGTCATTTCTCCAAATTTATTTATTTTTACACAAGTGAACTGAATTGATTGAATGTTTGTTTATTTCAATTGAAAGAATGATTTTCTGAAAGATACTAAAAATTCTGTTTTTTCAGCATTAGACAAATGTCTTTCACAGCTACAGTTCTAAAATGTCAGCCGTTTTATAGCTGCCTCTCAATTATACCCAAATCAATCCATTAATTTATTCAAGTGTCAAAACATCTTACAACAATATACATATAAGTAATGAAATAAGATGTCCTCTTAAAAATAAGATCTCCAGCCAGTTATGACTTATATAGACAATGTTTATATAGTAAGTAAAATATATTCTAAAATACTGTACACTAAAAGATAAGGTAATGCTATTCCAATTCCCAGCCTGTCATCTCACTGTGAGTGATGAGTTTGGTAGACCAGAAAGTCTATCAATTAAACCTATAGTGCTTTAATGGCTTAATCAAACAGCTATCCATTACATATATCTCATGAGCAACACTAATGCTTGCCCATTATGTCTGTAGGTCACACAAGGCCAGTTAACAATGGCCTGTCTTAAAGATCAAACATATTACTTCTTTATATTGTGACTTCACTATGATTTGCAATCAAAAGATTGATAATTAATATCATCATATTCAAAATTATTTTGTTTAGTAATTAAAATATGATTAATTTATTGTTTTTGTAGGTCTTAATTTTTTCAAAAGAAAATAATCTCTGGTAATCTGCTAGCAATTGGCAGTATAACTTACATTTATTAATGTTATTTTATACACAATTGCTACCTCAGTTTTAAAATCATTAATAGATGAATTGTGGTGGTTAAACAGCAAGGTTACGGGTACTGTAATGTTATCGAACAGCCTTTGTCCATTATGATTAAAATATTTCTAGACATTTTACCTCCAATGATTTTTTTTTCAATAAAGTTAATGTTTGTGCATAAGGCCAAAAGAAACATTTGATAACTTCAATGACATAGTACAGTTGTACTTAATATATATTTTATTGTAGGTTATCAATGAACTGATATATAAGTAGGACTGATCCTATAATATATACATTTTATCCCAATAACATGTGTGCACTGGGGCTCAAACTAGAGTGAAGTTTCAGTCTCCAGACACACAAGTCAATCACTTGACAAAAGGGAAATTGTCATTGGTCAAGACTTACGTAAAAGTAACCTGTACTTTCAACTTCTACACTGTTACCTCCTTCACAAATCTTTTTCCCTGCAGACAACTATAACTAAGGTTCTTTAACTCCAAGGAAGCATCTTAATCGGCTGTAGTATCTACCCTTGGAGTAATGAAGAGTACCAAATATGTACAGGAAGGAGTAATAATGAAAAAAATTTCTTAACTAACAACAATTTGGTCTCCAGCCAGACACTCTACTGCTCTACTGCTCCACTTAGCTGAGGCAAGTAAGGTCACGAAGCTGAGTAAAAAGACTGCTTAGCTCAGTATTATGTAAAAAAGAATGTCATAGAATTCAGATATTCTATTTCTTCATTACCATTAAACCACTTACTATTATGGGTAAATTTACAATTGAAATTCTAATAATTGTCTGTTTGTGAAGATTTTTTTAAACAACAAAATCTGTCATTTTCAATCGCTATGTCATTATATCATTAGTGAAATGGGACTGTACATCCCAAGGAATGGGTGACACTAATCCACTAGATCGCCGAACATGGAGAGGGAGACTTCGTTCTCAACTGGACAGCCAGGCCTCATCCTTGGATAAGGATTAATCAAAGACCTGGATAATCTAAACTGGTTAATGATGATGTTAATGATGATGATGTCAAGCACATCTCCCTCTTGTGAGTTTGTAAGTGCAGTGTGTTTCAGTAAGGTATCTGGTGTAAAATACACAAATATTTCCCTTTTCCTTCTAGTGATTCTTCCTGTTCATAGATTTTGAAGACAACATCTATTCACCAGACACTTCCGAATTTTGAAAGATGAAAGGGTATATGTTATATTTAACATTGTAAAGGTATATGACTCCCATAAACATGACCCCCTTGTAACTTTAAGCAAGCTTGGTTTTCCATAAAGTTCAGCAAAGACAACAAAACATTTTCCCTGTTTAAATACTATAATGCAATCTGATTGGTTAAACACACAAGATAAACAAAAGATAACTCAAATTTCAAATCTGCTAGCAAAGAACCAATCAGCTTCACTCCAGTGATACAATATGTAAATATACCTGAACCCAATGGCAAACTTAGTTTTGTTTTATGCATTCCAGGTAATTCGATTTTGAATGTATAACCAACAGGAAGTTCTGAAAATATTTTCAACATTTTTACAGTAAAAAATATGTCAATAATAGATTTGTTTCTTCTCCTGCCTTCCTTTCCTAACCAAATCCTAAATTCTTTCCTTGTGGTTTTCAATAGTTTTCTTTCAAGGTTACTTATAAAAGATAAAAATAAAAATTCATGTATGTTATACAGAAATACCACGGTTGCTCTGCTTGTGTGCTATAGTACAATCTCTATCATTGGGTCCAATCAAACTATCAGCGTTGACAGACTAGTTCAGTCTACCTACAGCTAACTCTTATTATTCATTAAGCTCTGACCCTCTGCACACATTAACATGCCAATGAAGGTCTTTGTGGTTTGTCGCTATGCAAAACTCCGCCTTTTGTTGACAACAACAGACTCCATTGGAGAGATCGTTTATTTCCAAAAAAGATCAAATCTCTCTTCAAAAGTTGACATAGTGCAAAAAAAAACTTACTATAAACATTAAAGCATTTCAGTGGGATTGAATAGGTCTGCTCATTCTCAGTGTGCTGCCACCTGTATTGAACAGTGTTCTAGACTATTAGGTACACTGAAGTATCGACTATCTTACAGAGCAAGTCGGTTGGTAATGCTAGTACGAGGCTTTCTTGTGAGGGAAACCAACCATGTCATACAACATACAAATCATTTGAAGATTTCCCATTACTGAAGTCAACAATACAATTTTCCACTGACAACCACTGGACTACTTACACATAAAAGTTAACTGTGCCCCTGGGCAATGTATCGCCTGTCATCAGGCTTTTTCTCAAATTCACTTTTTGTAATAAAATCTCTCACATTTCTGCCATGGTGAATTCCCAAGCTACAAGATAATGTCTTATATTTACACAGAAAACTTTAAGATTTCATTTTTAATACATACTCTCAAATAAATGGAGTAGATGCATTATTTCAAACTCTTAAAACCTTGTATATCAACAAACATTAGTAAATGAATTTCATTAATATAAATTAGATGAAGCTCTTTGTGAGGTTGTCAAGAAAATATTCAAACATCTACCCAGATTTATACAAAATGTGATCATATTTAATAACCTACAAATTCAAGTTTGAAAGTCACAAGGATGAAAAATCTGATCAGCTTTTCATCACATTGAAAACATTTGATCAGCTTTCCATTGCTCTATAAATGTGACACTAATTAAATTGTAAAATTTCAAATGTATAAAAAAAATCATATTTCCCTATAAAACCAATTTATTTACTGTGCAGTATACAGAAAGACTGGCAAACTTAATTACATGCCATTCATTGCACTGTAGTTATACCTTTAATGAAAACAGTGCAGGTTTGTTTGTATCAGTACAACACTGACATGGAGTACTGTACCAACTAGAGATTGTATTATGCTTCTCCACCAGAACTGAACTTTTCACACGCTATGTAATTTTCCAGGTTTCTTCAAGCGAGAACATGTAAACAAATGCTATATACAAATCAAACAGGCAAGCAATATAAACTTGTTTAACCCGACTCCTCACAGATTCCTTAACAGTCAGGGGGCTAATGACTGGAGCCATGTGAGGACTTTAAGTAATAACAGTAAAGCTTGCTCCTATAACCCAACATATTTCAGGTCAGCTTTAGTTCACTTTGATAATCAAAAGAACCAACCAGAAAGGTCATATATTACATTTGTACTACAGCCCAATAAGGATAAAAAATAACACGACATAAATCCTATGAGATTTTGGCTTAAGATAAAATCAGTATAAGTTTGGAAACAATCAAACCCAGCACTTAAAGTCCTAATCCTGTCCTTGACTCATAGTTAAGCAGGTTATATGTTTGTGTAACATAAATGTCAGTGTGATACAGAAATGAAAGCATGCAGACTTATATAATTCATGCACTTAAAAGGCTTTTTGCTCCAATATAATTTTCATGTAAGGTTTATATCTATAACTAAACACATACATGACCTAAATTGAGAAATCTATAAACTATAGTAAGTTAGATACCTATTCAGAAAAAATCTATTTCAACATAGTTTTCAAATTCCAAGAGATTCTAATAACATCTTATTTCCTATCATAATGAGCACAAAAAAATCCTGAACCTTATCTTTAATCACTACAAGTGAGTAATGGATAATTCACGAACCTCCTAATCACTACAAGTGAAAATAGCTTATTACATTGTCTTTCTAAATTTCTCCTCAAGTTCATATACTCTGACCTTGATGTAAACTTAAAAAAAAAAAAAAAATTCCCTCACAGCTTTGGTTTACAAATTTATATAAAAGAAAATGACACCTGCATTCTACTTCTTTGTTGTGTTCTGAACAATATGTGCATTAAACTTCAGCTGAGAGCAAATAATATGGATACTCCATTAGTGGTAATTGTCAGCAAGTTCCTAAATCTACCCTACAACACCAAGAAAATTTTTGCTAGGCTTCACGTTAAATGACAATGTTTTCATTTTCTTCTGACATTAACTAATATGAGTATAATTCAATACCAAGTCAAAAATATATATACATTTTTTTTTCTTTTACATTTGTAAAGGTTCTCTTGTCATTAAACAACACGAGGTGAAACTAACACTTGTACAGTATCTGAATATCCTCAGACTTCTGTACCAGGCTCATTTCTAAATTTTATCAGAAAACATCAAATATTCAGGTTATTTTTAATAATATCCCAGACATAATTGTTATCCTCCCTTACTTTTATTCCATCCAAGTACTGCTAATATGTTTTAGACAGTCTCACTCCAATTCTCAAAAAAGCAAAGACAGACAAAAAGAAAGAGCTTTGTCCAATAGAAGTAAGAGTGATAAGATACAGGGAATCTCCTATGAATTGTACCTGATTTGCCACCATTTACACTGGAGACATAGAAGAGGATTATCTGACTCTCTGCCTGTCCAGGTTCACAGTTAACTGTGACCTTTCATTTCACAAAGCTGGGGAAAAAATCTATTGAAATTTCTCTGCATGACAACATCCAGCTGGTCAGATGTTACCTTGTATTGTGGTCAAAGTCACACAATAACTCACTGTGAAATGCTTCGTTCAAAATCTTGGGGATAGCACTTGTGGTGAAATAGGTGGACTTGGATTGACTGTTGTTGACCGCATTACCTGTCTGACCACTGTTAGACAGACATGATAGGTAAACAATATTTTAATACTTGATTATGACTGATATCTACATAGTTTTGTGCAGTGCTGGTGTACTATCACCCATACTGAAAGTTTGAATATTATAAATCCCTTAGAACTCCAAATGACCTAAACTTCAATAAAAAATAAAAAATTCAACTGACCGAACACCTTTCTACAGTCAGAGATATACATACTCATTACCAAGCAAGGCTTCAACAAAGATGTCTGCATTTCTTTAGATGCCATGACTGAAATAAGAACACCCTTTTGTTAGAGAGTTCTTTTTCAAATTTTCAGTTTGATTTAATTTGACAGCAATTTAACGTGTATTGTCAGCTTTATGATGCCATCATCTTTTAGTACGAAAGTTACCTTCAGAACTCTACAAATGTCTAACAGACCATTCAATGATTACTTTATTTTCTGTGCCTTGCAATAGTGTCAATAATCACTGTATGAAGTATAACACAAGATTATATGTAGTCCGTACAATATGTTGACTGAATCAATGAGCACTGACAGGTGGTCTGGTCTTAATTTGGGGACCTGACATCATTCACAATTATTGGGTTGAAAATCCTTTCAACCTGTATAGACTGGTGCATCTGAAATGGCCTAGTTGCTGTCCAGTTGACTGGCCAGGTTCAATCAATGGGCTGGAATCAAATCTACCATAGTCATCAACAAAGGCTGAATAGAGTGTCTAGGTACTGGACCATTGAAAGTGACCAATAGATCTGCTGACAGTCTCCCTATTAAAGGTCCTCCTGGTCCATAAGACAAGGGAACTCTGGCACCCTACTGTTAAATCTTTCCATTGGTTTACGTAGATGTTGTGTTAATGCTGGGACAGATAGGGCTGATACTATTGAACTGTAAGGACAATAGATTTACATTGAGACAAAGGTGACAGTAGCCTCGACACACCACTAATCAATGTACAAGGAGTCACTACAATGGCAGTCAACACGTGTGCTATTAGCATGACATGTCTGATCTCGGATTAAATTTCACGACTCGTGTTGGCAGAATTTACTATCAATTGAGGCATTATTTATACAACATTCTGATAAAACCACACACATATACAGATCGACATGTGATATAGACTTTCAGATTTGTCTGTGACTATTACTAATAGTGGAAACTAGTTCTAACAAGTTTCATTCATCATATGTTCAATATCATAACCAGGCCACACGGTTGCATACATTTAGCTCCCATACCATATGCTTCAATATAATCTAAATTTCACCGGAATAGCTTCTACTGATTTAATAAGAATAAAAATCATACAAAGTTATTAATCAGTTAACAGTTGAATATTGAAGTACAGGAAAGTATTCCTGAAAATGTCTACCCTAAATATAGTCATAAAAAATGTATCATCTACAAAGTTCCTTTACAAAGGAAATGTGTTAAGTCTTTATGTATGAAGTATTACTGAAGGGATAAACTTGCTAGTTGAAACCATTCATGATTAAACTAGTTTAATATATCAAAGTCCTGATACAGCAGGAATATGTATATATTGTACGATGACTCTGATCTGATGCTTGTATGTCAGTCTTCAGCATCAAAGATCCAGTACTGTTTAACATTTTAGTCAAATAGAAAATATCCTGATAAAATTATCATTACTGACCAAGTACGTAATGCTGTATTTGATCCATTTACAAACATCCATTTCCGCTGACCCTGTATACAAACACACACAGGATATTAATGGCTTATCATACATGTTATCCATTGATTTTGTTTTATTAGGTACAGCATTTCTAGACCTTTCAAGTGAGAGTGCTGGCCTTAATTCCTTGTTCCTCAGCCTTACCTGGCTTGCTAGAGATAAACCAATTAGAGACACATGGTCAATGACAATAATCTTTGTTTTACAGGTAAATATTTTGACAGTATTTGAAATAGTTGTGTTTGTTCCCAGTATTTCCTGTTTTAGCGTGACCAAAGATATTTATATTCAGGCACTCAGCACCAACATCTCACATAGCTGCATGTTCCAGCTATTGAACCAGATAAATATGAATACAGCTTCAACTGCAGAATAGAATGCATTATTTAAACTCAAAAGCAATTGGGGCACATGGCTTACAGGAAACGTTAAACCTCAGAAGCAAGTAATCCAACACCTGTCTGTGACATTTATCCAGGTAAATATTGATCCCTGAAACTGACTAGGTATCTGTTATGACCTATTACAGGTTAATCATGACCACCAGATAATTGCCCCAACTTCCGCTCTGACCAAGCAGATCTTTAATTATCACTATAACGGCTGACAATTCAAGGCAGTGTTACGTAAAACGATATAATTTTTCAATGGATTTCTAATTTTGGTTCTGATGACTAAATGGTGATTGCTCTAACTGCAGATAAAGAATGAAATAACGGTAGACACAACATATAGTTTTATATTGTTGTATGTCATTTTTAAAAGGATGGCCTCCTTGGTGGATGCGAGAGTTCCAGTGTATGTGAAGATCCTTGTAATAGTGGGGAATGGAAGCTGACATTATAGTGCTGCCACACTGAAGTATACTGCCTAAGGCAGGTCACCATCCACTTACATTAAACTGTAATAACAACACAAAATGGCGCATCTAAGAACCCAAATTCTTCCTCATTGGTGCGAATGCCCAACAAAAGCTCAAAAGTGAGGCATTTTTAATGCAGACATTCAGAGGCAGAGAGGTCTTTCCAAAAGAGGGAAAACATGAGTTCCCAAATTTAATCACACTTTTCAATCATACACAACCTGTACAATTAACATCCTTACCTACAGGACAGCAGGGCCAAACAGATCTGATTGAAGTCTTATATCTCCTTAACCAAAGTTATCAACAAGGAAAGGGATCCAACAGAGAAAACATGGTTAAATGACATTTTGGCAACATACTTATATTCCTTCAATATGCATTTCACTTAGTAGGTATGTAATTGTCCTCAGTGTGTAAGGCAGCTGTCAGACATCTTTGACATATAAATCTTTCACATTTAACATAACTGTTTGATATTTGAGACCATTTGAATGTGCTGCAATTTAGCTCAATTAAAGAGCCTCCATATATCAAATCTTGGTAGGATTAGAAAAATACCAGCCAAACATGGTTAGTTCTTCAAACAATCTGCTGTAACTGCACATATAGGTATCACCGTACATGTAAAGAAATTCAAAAGATCTTGTCAAAAAAATACAAGGTCAACCATAAAGTGAAAAATGGTATTTCTGAATGAGCCATTTCTATCATACTGAAGATCTTTTTTTTAAATTGAATAGATGAGACATGCTCAGGATACTATTGTCAGATACCTATTAAAATTTATGACGCAAAAAACGAAAATCTACAAACGTGGGAATTTTATTTATAAAGTAATTTTAACGTGACTATAAAAATGCTTTCCTTTTGTTGGTATGTGTGTAAGGTAGTATTGTAATACATCCGTTTATAACAGAGAGAGAAATAGGAGATTTTACAACAATTATTCTGTCAACTTAACAAATTAATTTCAACAATACCTGCTCCAAGTATAGCTGGTATAAAAACAGCCATGACGAAATTATATAAACTTATTAACATTTCAACTCACCTGTTAAGATTTCTCAACATATTGTTGAATGCCTCAGGTAAGATGAGTATACAGTATGTCTATTTGGTACAGGGTATGGAT